>NC_064759.1:30746715-31087131 GCF_011397635.1 Epinephelus fuscoguttatus
TCAAACCTGAGGCCTGCTTACTCATGTCCTCCAAGCTCCCTCCATCTTTCTCTGTGTATGGTTGTGTTGCAATTTGTAGAGGAACAACTGTGAATGTGAGTGTTTATGTGTGAAAGTTGGTAAGGACCTAAATGTGTGTTTGCGAATAGGAGACAGAGAGACTATGTGTTTATCCATTCATGCATACATACTACTCTGTGTGAGCGTGTGTGTGTGTGTGTTTGTGTGTGTGTGTGTGTGTGTGAGGGGTTGTCCTCTGAAGTACCCCGCTGACAGTAACCAAATCCCTGTAGATGTGTCTAGCCAACAGACAGATCAGTGAAGGCTGCCTGTCAGGAGCAGTGACCCTGGCCTCCTGGGCTCTTTAGCTGTGCATCCACCATGGAGACTGGAGGTCAATGACAGAGGTGGGGGATTGGAGGCTGATGGGAATGGGTGTGGTGTGATTGCTTGTAAAGATGAAAGAATGTGTTGCAAGGTGATGGGCAACAGTGTTTACCAGTACAGACCACCAGTCACCCTCCAAATCCAAGCACTTAAATACAAGACAACCTTATCTTCCTCTGTCAGACTTAACCAATAAACATGTTTTACTACTGCATTCCCACCTATATCCATCTGTATCACACAGAACCCAATTGTGGTCAACCCGTTTATTTTGGTCAGGTCCTTTGACTGAGGAAGCATCTGTCCCAGATGTCCCACAGTGCTGACAAATCAAACAAACCTCTTTAGCAAAAAAGGAAAGTACTTGCAATCTGCAGGGACACATGGGGCGGCTGTGGCTCAGAAGTAGAGCAGGTCATCCCAGCAAGATACTGAACCCCAAATTGCTCCCAATGGCTGTTTCATTGTTTTGTGAGTGCGTGTGAATGGTTACTGAATAACAGGTGGTACGATGTATGGTAGCCTCAGCCACCAGTGTGTGAATGTGTGACATGTTGTGTAAAAGTGCTTTGAGTAGTAGGAAAACTAGAAAAGCGCTACACAAGTGCAGTCCATTTACCATTTACCAGTGTTCAAGCCCCCAGACACAATGCTTCCATCTTGCTATTTCACTTCACTGAGCACAACCAACAGGGTTTGCTGGGAAACCAGCGAGATCATGTACTTGTCACTGAAGTATACCTATTGGATAGTTGGAGCACCTGTGCAGAGAAAAAAGGGATCCAGAGGGGGGTAGTGATATGCCCTACTGGAGAGACACACACACTCCATCCATCCATTTTCAACAGCTTATCCGGAGCGGGGGCAGCAGCCTGAGCAAAGTATTCCAGATGTCCCTCTCCTCAGCAATGCTTTCCAGGTCCTCCTGGGGGACACCGAGGCTTGCCCAGGCCAGATGAGATATGTAAGCCGTCCAGCATATTCTGGGTGTGCCCCTAGGCCTCCTACCAGTTGAAGGGCCTGAACACCTCCAACAGGAGGCGCCTGGGAAGCATCCTGATCAGATGCCCAAACCACCTGTAGATTTGTTACAGATTTCACATCTCCTTCTGCATGACTTGTTGATGACCTGACTTTTCATCTGGAACCATCATTAGGTCAATATTTGTCCAGTGACCAAATACGTGCAAAGCTAATGACACTCCAATTGAGCTCAGCTTTACCTATAATTTTAGCATGCAAACGTGCTTAGACCCCATCATGACGTCATATATTTAAGGAGGATGGTAAAGCTGTAGTAGAATAGTGAACCCTTTCATGCAGTCTAGATGACAGTGGTGGTAATGATGGTTATAAGATGAAGAAGGTGCAGAGGATCTGGATGTAAAGAGGTGTGGGCTTTTGATGACCTCATCTCAGCAGCAGAGAGGGGAACAGATTTAAAATTTGAATTGCATCTAATGGAGTTACTCAGTAATACTTAAGTATGTTAAAAGTGCTTTTACTCTTACTTGAATCAGTATAGATATAAAGTATTGACATTTTTACTTACTTTTTTGTTTATACTACCTACCACTATTGCCTAAGTACAGCCTCACTCAGTCCCTAGCATGACTGTAAACTGTCTTATTTTGTAATATCAGTCTTGTCAGGGGGTATGGGGTATGCTGAGGACAAGGTTGTGGAACAGTATGTGTGTGTAGAATGGATACCACCATCTAATTTGTGTATTTCAGTGTAAGAAATTGGCTTCTCATTTGGCACATTTATGTATCGGATATGGTGACAATATTTGGTTTTGTTACGGATGTGGGTTGCATAATGCAGCGTGTTGCCCTCCACTGCAAAAGTCAGCAGACATTACAGCTTATTTAGACATTTCCTAATCAGGACAATCCTCGAATGCTCAGATCCAATTTCTAAATCTTTGTCTAAACCCTTTTTCTCTGATTGTTCTCTCTCCCCTGGCCCTCTTTCTTTCCCTGTTTCTCAATCCATCTGTTTTGTAATGGGATCCCTGCATCGTTATGAGTTATAGAAAACAGTCGTGGTGGCTTTCCCAGCTATGTGACTGTTTATCTCCTCTGTACACCACAGTGGGACCGTGTTGGGATAAAAGACTATCAGGACAATAGACTTGGCTACACTTCCACATTTCCTGTGAGTCAAATCCGCAATATGGCAGGTCCAAACCTCATATAGAAATGTCACATTGTTAAAATCTAATGTGATTGATACTTTTGGTCCAAATATGAAACATACACCATTTGAATCTTGTGAGGATAATGTTGTTTTACCATTTTGTTCTGGCTGAAGGATGATTGATTACACAGTACAGCCACTGAAAGTTAAGTTTGGTTCGGCTCAATTAGACTGAATGGTCTGAGTGAAAAATCTAAAATATTTCAGTTAGGCTGAAATTAATACGAACTATGTCTCATTTGATAAATCTATTGTATATACAATATAGTGCATGGGTGGATTATATATATATTTACATATCTAAATATTTTCACAAATATTTGTTGTCACACTGAAGTGGAGATGAACCTCAGTGGATCTTGTGGTTTATATGGTGCAGTATTTTCACATGGATTGTCCTGCTTTAAAATGTCCCCATCGACTGATACACATTCTTTATGGTACAACATCACTGAAGCAGCATTATGTTTGTTGGCTTACCCATTGTGCTAGAAGCATCCCATTGTGTTTTCCTCAACCACAAGGCAGCCACTGGGAAAAGCAAACTTTGTGACCATAAAGCTGATCTGTATGCTTGCCGACAGATTCTCAGCTACAGATGCTCTACAGTATGAGTTGCTCTTTTTTAAAATACATGATTGCTGCTTGAAGGCTGTTAGAGTGAAGTTTGCAGTATGGATTAGCAGGGTACATATGTACACATGTGCCCTTACTACATTCATCCACTGAGAATTGTGTCCCACATGATAATGCTAAACATGCTTCCAAATCCAAACATTTAAGTAAGCAATCTTGTCTTGTGCATCAGCATTGCAACACAGAGTCCTGCAGGGGTCTGCCTTTGCAAACCCATACCCGTCTTGCAATCACAAAGCCCAGTGCAGGGCCAGACCTTTTACCCACAGTGTTAAAGCCCAGTTCACCAGGGTACTGTAAGGGCACACAATGACAAACATGACAGAGAAATGGTTGTGATTCAGGAGGTAAAGCAGGTTTTCCAGGAATTGGAAAACTGACGGTTCGACGGTTTGGTCTGCATGTTGAAGTATCCTCAGGTAAGATACTGAACCCCAAACTTCTCCTGATGGCCCTGCTATCGGTGTGTGAGTGCATGTGAATGGTGGTGAATGGCAGGTGGCACCTTGTATGGTAGCCTTGCAGTGTAGAAGTGCTTTGAGTGGTTGTAAGACTGTAAAGGCACTATACAAATGCAAGTCCATTTACCATTTTTGCAGATTGCAGGGGCAAAAGTATGAGGATGAGCCTCTCTTGTGTTTCCACCTTGTTGGCAGAGGCACGCAATCAACTCTCTTCAAAATTCTCTGTATTTTTCTCAGAGCAGCATGGTGTGTGTTCCTTCATCAATTAATTGATCTTCTATAATTTTCCATATGCTGGTGAGCCCTTCCAAAAAAATCCATCTCCCCACAGAGAGATCATTTGGAGTAGCCTATAAAGAAAAAAGAGATTGCAATACTGAACATTGCTTAAATTTCAGTGGGGGTTTTTCCTCTCCCATTGTTTTACCTACAGCTAGACTGCATCTAAATAATTCTTTATCCATACCCGTATATTGAAAAAAGATATTCTTTACTTTATGTAACATATTTTGTAGCATAACCTTGGGGGACCCAGGGTATCCAGTGCATGATGTACTGCACTATAGTTACCACTGACCATTTTGTAATCATGACCATAGATCCATGGGTCACTGTGTACTCACCAAGTACACTGAGCAAGTTTATCACAGGGCTAACACAGTCTGACAGAGTGCACTCATGTTATTTCGACCAGCAATTTTGCACACACTCCAGTAATCAATTTGACTGACATGTCTTTGTAGTATGTGACGAAAGTCTTCCTGTTTATCACCCGGAGAAAACCCATAGGAAGTCCACATTGAAAGGGGCAGAGGATCAGATGTACAGAGCCTCATATGTTATGCCTTTTTGACATTGTGCCCTATTTGAACTCTTTCCGAAAAACAATCAAACCAGACCTCCTCCATGAAGCATCATGAAAGTTTCCCCTCTGTGTATGAGACCCTGTCAGTTCCCTGAGCCACAGAGCAGGCATATACTGGCCTGGCCCGACCCAGCTTGGCCCAGACCAGGTCTTGAATTCCATCAGTGCTGAGTATTGGGTTACGAGCATGTAGCTGGGGGGAGTAAATCCCATCTTTATTGCAGCTCATCCATTTGGTTTATGTCTTATTAAATTATGAAGTAGGCATGACAACAACAACAGGTATGTCAGACATACTTTCACCCCTCTAAGTTTATATTGGGTCCTTTTGGGAATAGCAGTTGGTGGAGGGATTGTTTAGCCCTTGGGAACCAGCATAAAGCCTGGTCAGTAATCTGGGGGAGTCTGTGTGCCTGTCTGTGCTTTTAAACCTAAAAGACCCCACATGAAAACACACCTGCGGCCTAAGAGAAGCTTCTCATTCCTCACTGCTGAACAATGACTAGCTGTGTGTACATAAAAGTTGTTTTACTAAAATGAATATGATAGAATGTGTGTTATCATAAAGTCATTCAAAGCTAACTTTCCAACTTAGAAATAACAAATATATATACATGACCATATCAGTTACCTTTGTAGCATCTAAATGGTTAAATGTAAAGTAAAAATGAAAAGGTTTATCAAAAATGAAAACATGACTATCAAAACATACCTTCTCGCTACAATATGCCGTGGCTTCCTCTTCATGCCAAAGATAGAGAGCAGTAGACTCAGATAGATGGCTGCCAGTCCCACATTCGATATTTCGTTAAACACCTCACCTTACAGATAGAGGTTTAATCTTGACAGTATCGAGGTGGTGGCGATTGTTATCATGTGTCTACGTATAAACTGTGGGGCTGAGGGCTCAGATAAGCCAGGGCAATATCTCACATCCACATCATGTGTAACCTTTAAGGTGCTGGGTACAATAGCAACCTGGAGGGACATCAACTTTAACTCAGTGTACTCATATCAAATGAAACCTTTTTCCATTTTCTTTCAAAGTTTCAAAGGCCCTAAACCAATTCTCTCAATCAGTTTCTTTTTACGATGATGTCCTATATCAACACAAAATATTCTGTTAAAAGAAGATTTTGTGAATATTTTCTTTTCTCCATGCTCTTCTCACTGGTCTGACCATATTTGGACAAGAGCTTAGAGCTGTGGAGGAGCGAGGGGTGGATCTGACTCATAGACTGTGGTGACCCCTTGCAGACAGCCTGTCACTCAAAGCAGACATGCCCTTAATTAAGCAAAACTTTAAGCCTTTATAAATTTAATTTTTTTAAAAATGCATCCTCCATACAGTTGTCATTACATTGAAATAAGCTACAAAGACCAAACTGTTTTTTGTACCAGGCTTTAAACATGTTTATTTCTGCTGTGAAGTCAGGCATTTTAACATGGGTGTCCATGGGGTTTGGCTCACTCTTGGAGCCTGCCTCTAGTGGCCATTAGGAGAACTGCAGTTTTTTGCACTTCAACGTTGGCTTCATTTTTCAGACCTCTAAGCTGCCACTTCATAGAGACTGAACATTTCCATCCATTCCCCCCATCATAAATAATTTGTTCAAACATGTGCCAGCTAAAAAGAGTGGATAATTACCCCTTGTGCAGTTTGGAACCAGTTGCATATTTATAATAAGTTATGTATTAATTATCTATGAGTACCTTTAACCCTGCGAACACCTGTTTCACTCAAATACATTCTTAATAAAAGGGTAGCATTAGCCTGAACAGACAGCATTAATCATTTTATTTCTTTACGTAACTTGTCTTTGATTTCCCGTCCAGTTGCACAACTGTGGCTGTGCCTTAAAGTCAGCCTCCAGCACCCCATTTAGCCTTCACCATACATCTAGTCCTTATACAAACATATTGTACCATATATAATACAGTATATACATTTGTTTAATGAGTGTGTACACCAAATCAAACAAGAAATCATGGGCAGAAAAAGGAAAGGTCAAGTTCCCTCTGCATGTGCTGAGAGACTGACCTCGATATATCAATGTTGTAATTAAAGCTACATTTCATGTCTCAGTGGCTTTCCCCATAATATTTACACTCCTGTTGCTGCAGTTCAAGAGAATTCCCCCCTGTATTTGATACAGCAGGGAGGAGAATTCAAATAAACATCCACTCAGAGGTAACAGGTTTAAGATGTCGCAGTCAGACAGTCATCCATCTTGTGGTTGAGGTCTCTGTCACCTGTAAGTGAACAGGAGAACCCTGTGTGTGTGTGTGTGTGTGTGTGTGTGGGACAGTGGATGTATGCACACACTCTGGACTTGGCGTGTGTGACTGTGCGGCTACATCAGGAAAATGGTTGCCCCCGACATCCCTCAGAAAGATCAAACATGGAAATAATTAAGCCAACAGTAAATACAGTAGAGATGAAACAATAAACAGTGAGCAGCACCGAGACAGATGTAGCAGACGAACATCAGGCCTCACTGTTTGATGTCTGATTTTACCAACTGACTGTCGACAGTGTATGCAAGACAGAGACAGTACACTGAATACAAGCTGTGGATGTACTGCAGCTACTGAAGCCTCTAGTGTGAGTTAAGTGGGTGTTACTTTATGACCTTAATTCAAAACTTGTTTCACATGTGGTCTCCAATTCTTACAATTCTAATTCCAGATATGCTTTGTGTGTGACGGCTGTCTTTTTTGTTAAAAAAAAAAATCCCATAATAATGTGGACCCACAGTGTCAGAAGATCATACCTTTTTTGACATAGAATTTGAAGTCATATAGATAGATAGCATATATATTGATGATTGATGTACTTGCATGGTTCTTGCTCTTTTCAGGTTTGTAGGTTTGTACCCACATGGCTGAATGAACTTACTGTAAGTCACTTTAGATAAAGACGTCAGTTAAGTAAATATAATGTGATATACTGTAGCTAATGTAAAGTGCCTCAAATTCATATATGTTCTTTTTTAACACCTTTTGACCTCACAGAAATAGATTTAAGCCCCACACAGCCGGCTGTTTTTATATTTGTGTATCTATAAGTTCACCCTCTGTCTGTGTGAATTTTCTCTGAGTATTCCAGTTTCCAGTGGTGAACCAAAGCAATTTTACCGGGGTAGAACATTCAGTTTTTCAGCAAGGGAATGGGTCTAAATAACGCCTTAAAGGTAGGTGAGGGAACAACTAGCATGGCAGTTTTTAAAGGTTCCCTTTAACTCTCAAACTGCAGATATCTGAATGGAAATGGGTTCTATGAATACCCACGAGTCTCCCTCTAAACATGAGGAGGCTTGTTCGAGTTAAATGTTTTGCCCCTTACAATCAATGTACTCCTTTAAGTTGAAGCTGCATATTAATCTTTTATTTCTTATTAAAGGACAATACATCTATTTGAAGAAGAATGAATCGCCTAACACATGTAGAGATTGATAACGGATACATAATGGATTTTGGTTTTGGTGTGCCAACCTAATTTTCAGTGGCCCCATCTGGTCATCCCTGTGAAAGATTTCTGGGGGCACCACTGACAGTTCAAAGACATGCGGTTCAGGTGAAGTCAAAATTGCCTTGCTTGTTGGTGTGAATGCTATTTTTGAATGTCTCATGCCAATGTTTTTTTGTTTTCTTTTTAATTCCCACTTTTACAATATTTTAGCATGGCAACTATAGTATTGTTAAGGTTATGGAAAAAAATGTGGTTATGGTTATCACATGTACCACATGACAAACATACAGTACAGAAGGTGTTTTAACCAATAAACCCACCTAGGCCCTTGAACTCTCTCTGTTCTGCATTTTGTGTTGAGTTTAGACAACTAAAAACAGACATTTTTCCTGCAGTCTCTCTGTGGGATATTAAAAACTGGACAGGTCTGCAGGTTCAGGTTGTGAGTTGAGTGTTCCTGCCAACTCTTCATGTGCATCGCATCGCTTTGAATTATCACATCGATTAAAACGTTGCAGATCCTTCAGGCTTGCCAGAGACTTTCCATTTTATGACCTGCAAGCAGACAGAGTGTGTTGGAATATTCACAGGCAGTGTTTTACACATGAGGATTTCTCGAAACATTTTGTATTTCTTCTATTTCTCTGAATCTTTATGTTCTACTCACTTACCTCAACTTTATCTGTTTTGTTCCAACTCTGTCCATTTCTTTTTTTTACACTGTAGTGGGTGTCAAGGTGCCAATATTACTGCTTCTAAAACTGACAGTTGATATTTTTGGAGCAAAAAGTGAAAGTGTCCCATTTACTGACACTGGTATCAACATCCTCACACAAAAAGAGACTCAGTGATAATGAGAACTAGAGCCACAGGGTGATGATGTATGTATTAGGCATAATAATGTGCTATAAAGGCCAACTTGTGATTCCAGAGTTCAGGCACAGCTCTCGCGCAGCTTAGATGGGTCTTACACAAACACACACATGCTCTCACAAAAGGCGGTGGGTCCTCTACACTGACCACGGGTTGTGGTGATAATAGCAGCCACATGTTCCAGGACCTGTTTTACTGTAAATACACACACACACACACACACACACACACACACACACACTGAACACAGGCAGAGGAGCACGAGAACTGTTGGAGAGCCATGTGTACTGTAGGCTACTCCTGTTTATCTCTATCACTTTTTCTCTAACCCTGTCATTTTTAATGTCTCTCACTCTCCCCATTCTTCTACTGAATGTCCTACCCTTTGTCTTTATTTTTATCTACCTCCCATGTCAAACACATTCTCACTCCCATCTTGTCAAATACAGCAGATTGATCAGTGGCCCTACGCATCAACTATGACTCTCTACATACCCTTCTAGCGTCAGTTTCCAATCATTACATGCATATTTTACAAATAAACTTCCAAGATCATGGTTTGGTCAAAATAAGTCTTTCTGTTATGCAACATAACTAACGTATGTAAATTAAATGACTCCACACTGACTTTTGGTATAACAGGGAAAATGAACAACAGTCCCCTGACTGAAAGTCCTGTCTTTGTTTGACCCATACGCCACCTCAACCTCCTCTGTCAGCTTGATCTCGTTCCTAGGGCATCAAATACAGCAGCTTGGTCAGGGGAACGCTGGTGTGTGACTGTGATGCACAAGGCACTCTTTGCCATTTAAGGCCTTCAACTAACTTCAGTGTAAACCCATCTGCACCAGTTATGTAGTTTAAGGAGCAAGAAAGTCTGAGTAAGGTGGGAGGAATTGGAGATTGATGGGTTGAATGAACACAGGACTTTCACCCTGGACACCGCCGTTTGTGTCCCATGTGAAACACTGAGTTTCTTTCACCTACGTTGCCTAAGTTTCATCGCAAATGTACTTATTTAAACCCAAACCATGACCTTTTTTGTAAAACTAATCAAGTACTTTGTTGCCTTAACCTAAAACAATTGGTGAAACCTACATTTCCTGTGAACATGGAAGTTTATATTAAAAGGACACTATGCGTGTAACAAGTGGAAATAGAGACGCCACGTCTTGGAATCCAAAACTGACACAAGAGGAGAAGAGCATCATAGTTTGAGGTGAAAGGCCACTGCCCAAACTGCTGTATTTGACAAGTTGGCAATGGGAATGCCCTGCCATGTCCCCATGTCCCAGCATTGATTTGTAAGTTGCTGGATGTGAGTAGCGTTATTCTGTTTTGTACATCAAGACCCAGATCAGGTTAAAAGTCAACATCTAAATGTCTCTTATCTTACACATGCACATGCAGGGACTTAATAGATGCATATTCATTAGCAGTGCTTGAGTTAAAATGGAATGAAATCAACATGGATACCCTCTTAACTCATACACAAGATTAATGGTCAGAGCTGTTGGCAAAATGTTCCTAAAATCTGTGATAACAGTACTAAGCATTCCCTCAGATTACAGATTACATTAAATTAGTTGTTAAATAAAAATACAGCTCTTCCACATAAAGACCTATTTTACAATCTACTGGCCTGATTACAAAATGACAAAAATGGAAAAATAAAGTCACACTGTTTGGCAAGAGTATTTCATTTTTTGCTCCAAAAAAAGAAAAAAAAGAGAGAAGATGAATACCACACGTTTTTACATGGCAATGATAACTATATGCAAAGATATGCAAGGTCAGTGCACACAGAATTTTTTTTTTTTTGTGAGGAGAGACATCCTTGTGCATCACAGTTAGTTCATTAAGTAGGCACTTTAAGCAGTCAGAGGTCAGCTAAGGGAAGCATTAGTGATTTGTGTCTATGCATGTAGAGGCCAGATACATGTACCTCATAGGCTGATGTGGACACTGGGGCCCTGGAGGCTACACAGATAATGTATGGGGACTGTAAGAGCTGTGATTAGTCAGCTTTGGCTGCATGTCTTTTTCTCCAACTTTCTGACACTGGTAGAGCCTGTTGATAGAGAAGTAAACACTAGGCTAGTTGAAGAAAAGCTTAGTAATAATTACCCCTTTTTAGTAACACATTCCTGGCAAAGAAATTTCCACTGCAAACACTTTGCTTATTATTGCCTCCGCCAAAGAGATGCTTTTGGTTCGCTTTGTTTCTTTGCCTGTTTGTTGGCCTGATTTTAATGAAACTTGGTTGTAGGGTGTAGCATGGGCCAAGGAAGAACCCATTAAATGCTGGAGCTGATCAAACTCACAATACAGACACACAAATTATTTTTCATTTATATTAACTTTGTGTGACGTAGCATTTAGCCTGAGTGTCCGAGTGCCCTTCTAGTTATTCTTGTCATTAATATTATTAACGCAATTTATTATCAGGACAAGATTTTATTGCAGATGTAGCAGTATGAAGGTGTTCAACACAGTCGTCTGTTTACCAACAAGGTACGGCTACAATATTGAGTTCAAAATGTTGTCCATTCAGACAGCTTTAACATTACAGGGGGAGTTGTAGAACAGAATAATCCCTGCTGTCCATGTTAATTCAACCCATCATTCTGGCTATTTTTTTAACCCCAAATAAGCCTATGTGTTGGTGTTAGCATGTTTCCAGAATAGCAGAAACATTAAGGACTTCCTCCTTTTCCTCACAAAGTCAAATTTCACATTGAGCTGATTAAAAGACTGGAATAGAAAAACAAGCAGCTCTCCCCACTAAAAAAAAAACAACAAACAAACTTGGAGATCTAACATCACTCCTGAAGGGATTTAAGGACCAGTGAGTTCTCCATAATGGGAGATGTAATCATTTCTATGATGGGGGTGAAAAATTAAACACATACACATTCTGGACAGGATTGAAATGTGTGAGTAGAGACAGTAATGTTAAAATCACCCCACCTCCCCAAGAGAAATATATCTAGTCTTGGAGCTGCACTGTAATATTGTGGGCATCCTAAAAACAAAAGAGTTTGTGGGATATGTCATCTGATCATTTAAATTATTTAAATTATTAGCTTTTCTGAATGGCTCGGCATTGTACAGTGTTGTTTGGATGTAGTGAGAAGTGAGATCGTGAGAGCTTGAGAGAGAAGTTCAAACCCTGCTTACTTTTTTATTTCTGCACACCTGGCCATTTATATCTACGTATGGTGCACAAATCAGAGGCAGAGTAAGGGAGCGATCACACCGAGATGAAACGCCAGAAACGCGATGCCACGAAAACCCATTGTTTTCCTATGACACGGCGCGTCTGACGTGTTCAAGCGTCTTTTTAGACAGGTGTTTTTCCGGCGTCTTTTTAGATGCACGTTTTTGTAGACACTTCTTTTTAGACGCTTCATTTTAGACGTGCGTAGATGCTGAAAAGTTAAAATATTTTCAACTTTTTGAGCGTCAGACGCCAGTAGCTAGTGCACATTGAATAAGCGCTTCCAGCGTTTCAATCGTCTTTGAAGCATCCGCGTCTCTAGCATCTCATTTCTGTGTGAACGCCCCTTTAGACGGGTTACATCGACACTATAATAGGAGGTGAAAACACGCATACAGAGCAGGTCCTCTTTCACGGAGTCTGCCGTGTTGTTTCTACAGTAGCTCAGAATGAGCAAACAAAACACTGTCTCTAGATAGGGCCTTTTGTGTTTTTGTGTCAGCCACCATAGTATGTAAAGTCGTAAAAAAGTATGTTTTATCATTTTTAAACCATCATAAAGCATGTCTCATGTTTGTGCATCCTTTTATTTGGTGAAAAGTTATGTTGTCATGTTTACCATTCTGATAGATTTGGGGACCGCATTCAATAAAACATCCTTAATGAGAGATTTTCAGTCACCAGTCATGTACCCGCCTGCACCAAATGCCATCCATCCATCTTTCCATGACAGTTTATATACCTGCCATTTCTGTGGCTTTTATCACAAATGTAAATGTTAATTGTTGTTATATTAGAAAGATTCAGTAGAGACTGAGTGAAGGAGGAAAAAAATGAGCATATGGGGGATGGTAACTTAAAACACAGTGGAGTATTGACATTCCTTCACCAATGACTGATGAGTCCATTTGTGAATTGGTGGAGAAAAAGCAACAAACTAAAAACCCTATCAAGAATTCAGCAACCCTGCAGTATGCCGCTGCTACATGTATGTGTGTGTTTGAGGGAGAAAGGTATCAATAATTCCCATCAATCATCCACTTCCTGCCTCAGTCAGCAGCTGGTATGTAAGAGAGCTGTGAGAATCATTAATTACACACACACACACATAAGCTCACACACTACATCATTACTGTCAACAGCTGCCGAGCAGGCCTTGCGAGTACCCAAATAACATCATTATCACAAGTATTCTTCAACTATGTGCCCCCTTTCAGTCCCCCTGGCCCTTTGCTCCACAAGGAACCAAAAGGAATATGACTGCACTCTCTGGTCTGATCCCCCCCAACCACACCACTGGGCCCTCAACACCCCCTTGCTCTTCACACTACTGAGGTGGCCTTTGACCCTGGGGGACGTGTCAGAGAGAAGTCGGGGCGAGCGCCTGTCAGTGGATGGTGGCTTGGGGGGTAAGAGAACTCTTGGTAATGAGTGAGAAGTGTGTGTGAATGTGTGTTTATGGGTTGAGGAGAGTGATTGTGTCCAGATTTTTTTTGTGCATTTGTTTGTACGTTCACAGTCGATGTGCTGTTCTGTAGTGCGTTTGTGTGTGTGTATGTACTGTATGTAAATGTGAAAGAGCAAAGCCGTGTGTTTGTGAGGGAGGTTTAGCTCATTTAGGGGTGAAAGTGTGTGACCTGCTCGTTTATCACTGGTGACAAAGTGTAAAAGTCAGTTAGAGATAGAATTTGCTCTCAGCTCATAAATCACAACGTCAGGCTGGCCCTTCAAACACACACACCCCTACACACACACACACACACACACACACACACACACACACACACACACACACACACACCTCTACACTTACACCTACACCTACACACACACATACACACACACACACACACACACACACACACACACACACACACTGTTCTTAGCTAATTCATTTTTCTCCCTCTGCCTTTCTTTTTCCCCCTTAATGATGTTTCTCTTTTGGCCCTGATATCATAATCATTTCATCATCATCTTTTCTTTCTCCTTTTCTCAAACCTGACTGTCCATCTAGGCGAGACATATTCTCACCTTTTTAGATATAAAAGGGTTTAGAGGTTTATTCAAGAGTTTAAAGAACATTGTACTGAAAGACCAGTGTGCAATGAATAATAATGAGTAGAATACGTGTGACAGTAAGAATTATAAAAGCTATAGCTAATAAAAGGTGCAAAAAGGCAACAGTCTTTGTATGTTTTCTTAACTGAATCACATAAACATGCAAGCACAGTGATGCACAAAGATAAGCAGAGAAACATAACATTGTGTTGCCCATAATATCCAAGTAAAAAAGAATAACAGACTAGCTTTCATAAATCAGAGATGCTGAGATGATGTAATCTCAAATTACTATTTTTGAGCCACTGTGTTGATACTCTTAATTAGAACTGATTTTACTGTGTTTGCCTAATACAGTTTTCAAAGAGAGAACTGTCTGCTCTTTTCTGATGTTGCTTACATGACCAAGAGCTCAGTGACCCTGAGACGCGCACAAACAGGCCTCTACAACCACAGAAAGATACATCACAACATCAACAAACTCTACTCACCACAGACTCCCAAACAGACACACACACACATACTGTAGTAAAGCCCCTACTTAAGCTGGCGGAAGGGCCTGTGGAGGATGTGGCAGGTCAAAAAGATTAGCGCAGCTCCCTGATGTTGAGGTGTTAGGGTAGTGAGCTAGGGCAGAGAGAGGGGAGAAAGAGGCAGTGAGAGGAAAATACTAAAACTTAGAGACAACAATATATGAATGAATAGAGGGAAATGGTCAGATAGGGAAAAGGTATAAGGAGGAAGGATTGAAACAGTACATTTACATACGCAAAATATTCTGTTTTTTGCCCTTATTACGAAAAAGACAATATTCCTACTAGGGTGTTTACATGGTTAATGAAAATAAATATTCCACTAATATTCCCATTTACAAGCAGCCATGTATACTCCAATTTATGTGCCCTAACATGTCCTTTATCACATCAAAAAGTGGAACAGTAACAGCAACAACTGGAACAGTAATTTTACTTCTTTGCAGCAAAATTACACAAGTGGTGTGAATGCAGCCTGCTTTATTCATTCCTTCAACCCCCTTCTTGAACAGATCAGCATTAAGATATTTGTGCACATCCAAAAACCTGTTAATACTGAAGTCTTTCATAGTGTTAAAAAGTAAGTGTGTTTGTCCCTCTGTGTAAAAATGTCTGTGTAAAAAAGGTTTTCTTTCGGGAATGGATCGCTGCTCCAGTCTTCAAACTGTTTGCAAGTTGGTTTGTGTACAACGTCTCTGTGAACATGCACGGAGCCAACCATAAACAGGCAAGAGGCTGTGTGTTGCAAACAGCTGTAAAAACCACAGTTAAGACACATATTCCAAATGGGCTGTATACGTGTCCAAATAATGCTATTAAAAATCCAGATAATACCAACATATTGCACATGTCTTAATCTGAAAATGATTCAGGCAGAACAGAATATGCTGTTTACATGACCTGTATCAAATTCAGAATATTGCCATATTCAGAAATATAGAGGAATATTACAGTGCATGTAAACATGTGTGCAGAGATGGTGAGTGAGCAAACCAGGATCAGTGTTAATCAGCAAGGAGAACCAAAGTAAAATGAGCACATTATAACTGAGGAATATCCGTGCCTTTCATCCTGCAGTCATCTTTCCATTTCTGCAGAATAAAAAGAAACACTTTCAGATAACCTAGTTACCATTAATGATGGGTACCTGTTACTTCCCTCCGAGTTTCACCTTGTTGATGTCTCCTATTACTCCTCTGTAGCAGACTGGATAAAGTGGTCTAAGCTGTCTTGGCTATTGGCCAGGGGAACTGGTACTCGAGCAGAGTCATGCAGGGTCAAGAGTGCCAGTCTGATAGAGCTGCCCTGGCTGTTCTGCCACTTACAGCCGGCGGAAGATAATAGTTATTTGTAACACTGAGCTCATCTTTTTCTGAATGACATGATACACGGACAGTTCCAGTGCTCCAAGTGGTCTTTGGTGTACTTTTTCTTGCGCACTTCTCACATTCCTGTCCTCTACTCATTCCTGCCTTCTCTTCTAATGGCCCTAAATAAACTGTATTGCACTGGCACTGGGGGCACTACATAAACTACCCAGGGTACACCATGTGACATTTGTTCCATAGCAATTTCAAAAAGCCCAAATGCTGCGGTCATTTTGACTATAATGTAATTTAGTGTTTTTATTCAAGGCTTGGGAAAAACATTTCTCAGTTAATGGCATAGTCATATGTTGAGAAATTAGAAAAATAAGCAAAGCCTCCATTGAAGCAGAATGAGCACTCACCAATTTCATGGCACAATGTATTCTAAAGTTCACCACATCTGTTATTTTGATAATAAGTGACATGCTTAATCCCAACTCAGGGTTAGACCAGTTGAGCTAGACCCTATCTTGACAAAATATGTCCAAATGTTATTGTGTATCATGCCTCTCACACTCAAGCCCTCTATCAAATGACAAACCACTGGTCTTATTTACTGGATCAAAGTACACAGTTCTGCTCTGCGGTGGAACTCAACACTGAAGTCAGCTTGGGTAAGGTATGTGAATGCAGCCATTTATGGCTCTCTTCTATCCCAGTGATCCCTCAATCAAGGTTCTTTAATCTAGACAGCCAAGCCTGCCCACAGAGTGAAGTTTAGAAGGAACAAATAAAAGATGAACATAAGGGAGAACAGGAAGGCGCTTACTGTAGGGTTCAAGTGGGGACTACTGACGGCCTATAGGGTGGTATCGAGTGGATGGACATCCATCTGTTCTTGTAGTGATACAGATGCTGAATTGTTGATCTGACCCACATTAATCGACACAGCATTATGATGCTATCTGGAAGTATTCTCGGGGGTTGTAACTTGATGCTTTAGAGACCATTTTTGTGGTAAAATATTGCAGCTCTACAATACACTAATGTACTTCAGACAGAAAAGCAAAGGGAGGTGAGTAAAGAGGAGGAATGCACTAATAGCTCTTTTTATACAGAGATTATATTGAAGATTACGGCAATATTACCGTGAAGAAGACCCGCCATTCTACAGCAAAGCGGAACAGGAACATTTCAATGCAGTTTTAAAATATTTATTCACAGAATGCAATCAAATAAAATACTAAAATACTCTTGAATTTGTATCCTGCATCACTTTGTGCTTCAAAACCGTTTGATTTATGCAATGTTGAATATTTCTGATATTTTGATGAGAGCCCAGTACGTGACAAGAATCATTTGTAAATACAAAAAGATCAACTTCTTTAATCTCTTAATTAGTTTCCACATCTTGCTAGATTTTATTTTCTGCTCTTCATTTCCCTGAGTCTTTGCTATGACATTACTACCATAAAACTATTTATTACAATATTTTCATCTTAAACCTCACCTCATAATTTTTTTTTTTTTTACTCTTACAGCTGAAATACTTGGGGCACGTACGCCACGCAGCCTAGTTAGTCCTTCCCTGTTTCCAGAAGGGTCCCCTCCCAGTCAGCTTCCTGGCTGTTCTCGTACCTGATCACCTCATTCCTCTCACCTGAGCTCATCTCTCCACCTGCACGTCATCACCTTGACATATTAGTTTGTATTTAAGTTTTGCGGTTCAGTCTTTGTTGAATGGCTTTGTTCAGTTTTGTCTTGCCTGCACTGACCTTAAATAAAGGTAATAAATAAATAAAGTTATTTCTTTAAGTTGTTTCCCGCAGTCTCCTGTGTTTGGGTCCACCTGCATCACTCTTCGTGCCATAGTTAATGTCAAAGAGTTGAGAGATCATGAAAATTATTGTCAACTTAAGGATCATGTTCACCACTTATGTCAGATCAAAAATTAAGAAAAAAAAGTAAAGTAAAATAATGACTATTGTTCCTGATGTTCTCTTAAGTTTGTTTCTTTGGGTCACTAGAAAAATGTGGCTGTTACTTCCAGTTCAGTGTTGTTTCTTTCACAAAATGTCAACTCTGTCAGAGTCACAGATCAGATCATTGCCTATTAAATTATGGCTGTGGTATAATAACATCAACTGATGGCTCACAGCCTAATACTCTGCAGTCCATGTGAGTCAGTAGGTAAAATTGACAAAACACAACTGACACATCTCTCTTTAGCAACATCCCAATCCCCCTAATGACATCCCCTACGCAACTATGATCTCATCATTTATCACTATGTTAATTTGTGTCATAAGATTTACGTCATATCAGTGATACAAAATGTGACCTCGGCTCAAAAAGGTGAATATGAAGAAAACAATCTTTTTTTTCATTATGTATTCCCCGATGTCATCTCTTATCCCATCCCATTCAAGTCTTGATGTTGAATCTAAGTCATAAATCACAGTCACATGTTCTCAATGACAAGCAGATGCTCACTTTCAGTTCAATAACCACAATGTGCTCCATGATGCTAGATATATCAAAGCAAGTTGGTCACAATAGTGAAAACGCTCCTGGCCCACAGATTTAAACATGAAGGAAAGATGTCTCGTTTTCTTTAAATACTGTATCATCCCACTCTATCTTTAATATGTGCCTTTAATGATTTCCAAAAGCTGATGCCCATCGTGATCATTTGGGCTGTACAAAATCATAGGTTGGTCATAAAACATCTTTCTCCATGTATGCCTTCTTAACTTTGCGCAAGTATGATCTCCTGATGTGACAACTGAATCCAATGGAAAAAATCTAAATAAAATGAGCCTAAGTGATGTGAAAAGTGAATCCCACTCAACAGTTTTTGTATCTCTGTGAGGACAGAAATATCTTCTCAAATATGAAAGAATAACATGGGAAAATTTAAGAAATCAATGCATATGTTCGGAGAGATTAACCCTGTGGTCCCTAGCCGGTTTTGGGGTATTTTTACTGCCTTTACTTTTAAGCTCATATCACAGTCATTATAAAGGCTGGATACACATGCTATATCTTGTTTGTTTTTTTTCAGGACAATCTGAGCTAACCAGATTTGCCATCATTTCATGTCCTTCTATGTGCCTGTATTTTATATTATTTTTTATATCAATGAAAAAAACAAATCCGTGTGCCTAAATTCCATAGACTGGCTAAATTCTTACATTTTTACATGTATCTCAGCATAGTAAGTTGGAAGTTGACATATTCTGCCATATATGAAGAGGGGAGACTCCCTGGAATCTGGCAATATAAGAACCATGATGGTGGGACATTCTGTCACTTCACAGTTGTCCAAAACATGTGGTTTGTGCCAGGCAGACATGATTGCCAGTATTTTTTCATTATTGCAAGAAATTCCACTGACTCATTCACAAGTCAAAAATGTGTTTTATCTGAAAGAAACATGCAATATTTACATCTAAGATAATAGAAAAATAGTCAACCAAGTGCAATGATGTCCTCCAAGATAATATTTGCCACTTTGTTTGCAGTAAACAAAGTTTGTTGTTGTTTTTCAGTTTCAGTTATATATTGGGGGGGCATTTTGGGCATTGGGGGGCACACATGTCCCCCTCATTGTATACTGGGACTACAGCCGTGTCTTGCATGCATAATTAGGCTGCAGTTGTCTGGGTGTGCAAAGGTGAAGTGGCTGGTCTTGTCATACAAAGTTTGATGGAGTATCAACTGGACAATATGGAGATATTTGCATCTTGAAAGCCGGACTACAAACGTGGATAGACAGGGAGAAACACATGCAAGCCTAAGACGTGGTAAGATACAATATTCCTCACTATATGAAGTGACTGATAACAAGGTCTGTATAATGGATTGTAAAGAAATTCGTCAGGTTTTTATTTTGTAGACAATAAATCTGGATATGCGTGGCATTTCTGTGCGAGCCTGCGTTCTCGAGTAATCCATCCAAGAGTAATGTGTGTGCAGAGCTGTATGAAAGCTTTGTTATTCATGATTTTAGTGTAAATTTATCATTTTTTTTCACTATGAAAACATTGGACAACCGACAAGTGCTTGGCCTTGTCGGAAAGCTACACAAAGCTACAATTTCGCTGTTTCACGTGATATGCGTGGCTTCTCGCTATGACACACGGTCGCGGAGAAAATCAATAGAGAAGAACAGGTGTGGATTTGGACTATGCGTCGTTCAGGCCCATAGGGTTAAAGGTGTTCAGTTTATGGGTTTACCCAGATGGGTCTATTTTTGTTCCCTCAGAGCAGTACCACTGCCTATGACGTTGATGCTGAGGGAACACAGGGCCTAGTTTGGGATTAAGAGAAGTTCACGAGGGAACAAAGTACTGTGGAAACATAGGTCCTAATTTGGGATATAAAAGAGGTTCATTAGTGAACATAGGATTGAAAAAAGTCAGTTAGGGAACATAGGGTTTTGGGAACATAGGGCCTAATTTGGGATTGGAAAAAAGTCCATGAGGGAACATAGGGCCATGGAAACATAGAGCTTAATTTGGGACTAAATAGGGAACAAAGGGCCTTGGGAACATTGGTCCTAGTTTGAGATTGAAAAAAGTTCATGAGGGAACATAGGGCCTAATTTGTGATTGAAAAACGATCAAGAGGGAACATAGGGCTGTGGGAACATTAGGCCGAATTTCGGAATGAGAAACACTTCATGAGGGAACATAGGGACCTAATTTGTGATTTAAAAAAGTTAACAAGGTAACTTGGTACCTAATTTGGGGTTGAATAAAGGTCATGAGGGGATAATGGGCTGTGGGAACATAGGCCATAAGCAAACATAGGACTGTGGGATCATAGGGCCTAATTTGGATGGGAAAAAAAATCATTGGTGCTGAACTAACATACAGCTGATCTCATAAGGGAAAGAATAATAATTTTCTTGCCAAGCACCAGATGTAAAGAGTGATACCATGCTCATGTCCATCCATTAAAGGGTTAGGGGTCAGGGCCAGGGGTTAGTTTCACTGGTCATGAGGTAAACCTGTTAACAGTTATATAATGTCTTCTGTGATTGTGGAGGGTGTCATGTCCCAGCAGTGCCTCCAGCTGCTTCTCATGTGTTTCTCTGTGCTTTGCTTTTCCTCTGTGTCTCCTGTTTTTCCCTGTCTGTCTCTGTTGGTATGTGGTGTGGGTGTGGCTCCCTTCCTGGCACTCACCCTCCTGATTACGGCTCATTCGGCTCACCTGTCCAGTCTGCACAGCTGCCTTCCATCAACCATCAACTCAACAGTCTCTAGGAGGCCGTTTACACTTGGCCGGTTATTTTCATAAATGGACATTTCACCGTCTCCGTTTTCAAAATGATCTTCGTTTACACTTACCCGTGTATATATACACAAGAGCATGCCAAACCTGTAGGTGGCAGTGTAACGAGAAGCTCAAGCCTTCCATGTATCCATTGTCACCATAGCAACATAGGTCGCACTTTTGACACAGGGGCAAGTTGTGGCGCATACTGTGACGTCGGCTGCCTATAACTCCGTTTATCTCCGTTTATCTCAGTTTACATGCAAACGCGCAAACGCGCAAAAGGGGGTTTTCCAAAATCTCCACTCTGGCTGGAGTTTTTAGAAAGACTCGTTTTCAGAGGAGAAATCTCCGTTTGCGTGTAAACGAAGGGCACAAACAAAGGAAGATGTCTCCGTTTATCAAAATCACCGTGTACATGTAAACGGCCTCTAGTTCTGCATCCACTGTGCTAGTTGGTCGTTCTCTGTTTTGTGGAATCAGTTATTTCTTCATGCTGTTTTACTTACCTGAGCTTACCCTATTTACTTACTCACCATGCTCTCCTCTGCTGCTCCTCCTCAACCTCCCACCATTCTTATTGCCCTTAGTTTCTGCAAAAATCCTTCATTTATTCTACACTCCATTCCTGTGTCCACCATTTAGTCGTAAAATTGTTACATTGATTGTAACATTCCTTTAGGGTTAATGTGACTTCATTTAAAAGGCATTATTTACCGATCACTGAGTGAATTTTGGTTGAACAAACTTTTGAATGGACTTTGGTGAAAACTATGAACTCGTGCAAGTTTTCCACGGAACCGGAAACAAAACAAGTCTCGCATTCTTCTTCTTCTTCTACGTTTTCTGGTGGTTGGCAACCAGCTTGTAAATGCATTACCGCCTTCCCGACCCAGAGTGTGGATATCACCATGGAGAGAGGTGCGCTACGTCAGACTTAATTCGAACATAACTGTTTCCATCCCCTGTTTTGCGAATCAATATTTTTTCGAATCAACCAAAACCCGGCTAAAACGAACGTATTTTAGTTTGTGCAAATCAGGGGATTTTAATTCGAATTTTGGCATTTCCATCATAATTTTCCGATGCGATACTTCTAGATGCGCATCTAAACAGACTGATGGAAACATGGCTATTGGAACTGTCTTCTTCTTCCTGCTCAAGAGCACTTAAGTCATCAATGCTGCTGTAGTATCATCCTACCCATTGCCTTACTCATCTTCAAATAAAAGCCAATTCATCACAGTCCTTTGCCTTAATGCCTACCAGATGGCCAGTTTCCGAGTTCACAATCCACAGAGCCCTATAATACTATCAAGTTACCCTGTATAGCAGGACAAACGTATGTCGTGGGAGGTTAGTCTCAATAGCTTTGGCCATGTGCCCAATATGTGCCAGGCAGATATGATGCTGTGGGTCCTTAAGTGAAGCCTGATATTTGACTGAAAACAATCACCGCCAGTGTAGATGGTCATTGTGCTTGGTAACAGCATCAAATAACATAACATAAAATGTACGAGACAGTATGTAATCGGCCCTCATAATCCAACGAGTGCAAAGCCTTAAACATATATCTTCTGTGGCACCCAAATGCCTGCTTGTAGTTAACAAAACTGAGCATTTAGAGTGGTATTCATGAAAAAGGAATGCTAGCCTATAAGGGAGCTATTGATCAATGTCTGTCCACAAAGGAATCAGCTATCAATGCTACATTCCATCTGGACTAGAAAATGTATAAATCACAGTTTTAATATAAGGCTATTGACAAAGGATGAGGGAATGGGTCATTCATTGTAGTGTACATCATATCTGGGCTCCTTGATGTTTTTTCAATTTCTTGGCTGGATAACTGACTTCTTGTTAGATTCTCAGACTTGTGTAAAATAAAGACAAAATGAGGGAAGGAAGGAAAGAAGGAACATAAAAATATGATGTAATTGTTTATTTTATTTTAAGTTAAAAGTTAAGTTAAAGCCTTCATAATTGCCAAAAGGAAGTCCTAGAAGACATTAGCATATTTCTATACCCTTTCTCTGATATCTATGAAAAAGAAGACAGGAAGTCAAACTAATGAAATGCTGAATGTCACATGGACCACTTGGCTGAAGTGGAACTTGACCCTTTGTCCCTATTGACCAGCTGGGGAAGTCAGTGAGGTCAGAGGTCAAAGCTATGGGAAAGAGAATCAGGTCATGAGTTGTTAAGTCGGTCAATACTCAGGAGAGACACTTAAAGAGAAACTCAGAATCAGAAACATTTTCTCCTCACACTGTATTTCCTTTGTTTCAGTGTTTAGTGTTGTAAAATATTTTCGTCCACTCTCTCTGCTTCCCTTTTTTGTTTCCTCATTCTTCCTCCATTGCTCTTCCTCACGCAATCTCTCCCTCCCCTGACCTGTCTGTCCGAGCCCAGCCCCATCCGGTGTAAAGTTGCCTCCATGTTTGTTTTGTTTTGTTTTTTCCACCTCTTCCTCCTCCTTCTCCTCCTCCTCTCTTCTCTAACCCCTATTTCTGGGTGTTGTGAATCCGAAGGAGCCATAAAAAGGGAAACGCAAAGCTCTCAGCCATAACAGCAATGCATCCCCTGTGAAATCCTAGACGACCATTAAGCTAATGGGGCACTCTGGCCCAGCCGGTGGTATAACTCAGTGCGCGAGCTCCAGGGCCGGGACCAGGCACAATGGGGCCCCGTGTTCCAGTGTGTTGGTGTAAACATTGCACAATGAGTCGGCTCCTCATAGCATTAAATAGACTTGAATGGGCAACTCTCACGTAACTAGAATTAAACACAGGTGTCAGCCACTAGGCTCCTGCGTTTCCAGAAAATCATTCAGAAATATAGGCCTACTGTATTTTATGTGAAGAGCACTCTACAGCGAGACTCCAGAAGTTGTGAAAACTGAGTGCTTTCAAAGGCATCATCCAGCTAAGATGAGACAAGCCCACCCAGGATATCTGAAAATGACGTCAACTTGAACAAAGCACAGTCAGCATGGGTGACAATGCCGATCCATCCATCGCTGAATTGTAATTTCATAGAGGTTGTCTGAGTCTGTCTTGGCTGGCCGGTCCAGAGCGCGGGGCTCAGCTGCTCCCTCCTCGTGAGAAAGGGCAGCAGAACTTAAGCTTTTACAGTCAAAACCATTTACTGTGTTTACACATGGTTAGCAGGCCAGCACGCACACACACAGACCTCAGGTGGTAGGACATCCCTCTCTCCCTCCCTCCTTCTCACTCATTCTGTCTGACTGCTCAGTTTGTTTTTAACAGGAGGGGAGGGGATGATACCATCCTCAATTACAGGGGAAGTGCTTTTTTATGGGCCTCTCAGGCAGTATACACAGACACACAATGTGAGTGCGAATGAATGAATTCAGAATGATGTAAATTTCTTTATAGGAGAATTTACAGTAGACTCCCCGTGTACACTATGGTTCAAAGACATCCAAGGATGGCGCTAATGTAATTCTCACCTTACTACTTAAGGTTATTATGGGTGTAATGTGGTTAAATGGAGGGAATTATCAGTGCCAGGGGTTACAACATTTGTGGTACAATTTTGGAAAACTGCTATGGAGACATTCAGTGAGGAGACAAAAAAGGGTGAAGGGGGGAAACTTCACAGGAGGTTTGTTTAAAGATGAGGAAAAAGAGCACAAAATAAGCAATGAAATGAGATTTTCTGTGCTCCATCCCTCCAACACTTAGAGCCCCCTGAGAGGCATGATCACTAAAGCCCCCTCCACAACATGGGAAATCAGTTACATTTCTCCTCCTCCTTAACAATGGGAGAGTGGAGGAGTGTGGATCCCGTCCATTCTCAGGGCCATGGGTGTAAATTCCAGTGCAGCCCCAGGGCTCCGGAGAGAAGGGGAGATGGAGCTCTGTCTGCCCCCACCTCCTCGTGGCCCTCAGGGGGGCTGGAGGGTAATGAAGGTTGGGCGGCAGGGGCTCGTTGAGTTAGAGAGATGGTGTGTGTATTGTGTGTGTGTGTGTGTGTGTGTGTGTGAGAGAGAGTTTTTTGGGGGGGATGTCTTTGCAGACATAAGGGAGGGGATTCCAGGGCCTGCTCTTCTTGTCACCTCTAGTGACCACAGGACTAATTACACAGCAGGTCATACACACAAAGACACACACATACACACGCGCGCACACACACACACCGCTGTCTCACATATCCATTTTTACAATTGTAATGTCTGTTAACATTCTTTCATTTTGATAATATTTTTACAATTTTGTCTATATATTTGCCATTTTTAGCCATGCTAGTGCCACGGCTTTAGGCAACCCAGCCGCCAGAATTTAACAACAACTTAGCAATTCAACAATGCTGAATTTGCCGTCGGTGTCTCATTAACAAAACAACTGGTGTTATTGTTTGTTGGTCTCAAACAGTGGTCTGCAGCTTGGCAGCCATTTCCCTCTGTGTCACACCATCCTATCCATCTCGCAATGACAAAGTCAGCTCATATACATGTAATCAGACTTAAGAAACTTTGATATGATACATATGAATCATAAAAAACGTGGGCCGTGGTTTGCATGAACGTACAATGCAAATATTTTCTTCTGGCGACCGGCTGCTCTGGCAATGGGAATATTGGTTGCGGTTTTGACTGTCTGTCTGTTGATTTGTCCATCCCTTTGGTCCAGACTGAAATATTTAACAACATTGCCACGATTTTTTCAAGAGACATTCACGGTGCTCTGTGGTTTAATCCTGCTGGTTTTGGTGATCCCCAGACTTTTTTTTCTGGCTCCGCTATGAGGTTGATGTTTTTGTCTGTTAGTGAAATGTTCTGACAACTTATTTCACCATGAAATTTTGAACAGACATTCATATCTCCCTCAAAATTCATTTTAATCACTTGATCCCCTGACTTTTCACATCCGTATCAGCATACTGATACAAGCATTTAGTAAAACCTTACAGAGCCACCAAAATTGGCTAAAGACCTTAGTCTTGTTTCTGCTTTCATACAAATTTTACGACTTATCCAGAAACTGTAATATTAGTATGAGTATGGGCTGATAAAGCATTCAAAGCATTCAATTTACACAAGTGAGATGAACATGTTTTAGCAGTTTCTATTTAAACTAAATGTATCTACAGAATCTCACATTTTCGAATGACGGCGTCTTGTGTGGGTCATAAGCCAAAAAGGTGACTGCATCCATAGCATACATTACTTCTAGCATCACTAATATGGTCTTATGTGTCTGTCAAAACCAGAACCCTATTTCAGACATTTCAGGAGAAGATAACTCACTATACAGTGGCTCTTTTTTCTAAAACCTTGAAACAAAGTCGCATTACAACAGCAATATCAGGCTATGAAAATGGGTTATTCTCATTGTGCAATATCAGTCACAACATTATGAGAGCAAGCAACAGAGACATGAAGATTAAAACCTGTGGGTAACAATCTGTGATTGCATAAGAACCTTCCTATCAATCACATCGAGCAAAGAGATGAGGAATATTAAAACACATCCTCCTCTTGTTTTGTTGTAAAAATAAACGAGTAAAGATTGATTTCACATGATTCAAGCCTGTGTGGATAGAGGGTTAACTTCTCAAAAAAATCCACTTAAACTACTAATGAAGAGGAAACTCAAGTAAGTGAAAACAAAACATGGTATTAGTCGAAATCAGGTTTTTCCTCTCTTTCCTCCTCACCCACCACACACACAAACACAAACGCCCCAGTCTCCATAAAAGCACATTAACAGTAATACTGTGCTAACATGCTAGTCTCCAGGGGTGGGCTATGCTTTGTCAGGCAGCGGCAGAGCAGAACCAGCAGCTTTATGTATTTAATTACTACTCTCACAACAGTTTACTAGCCCAGTCAACTACCCCAGGCCATCCCCAACATGCACACACACTTAAACGCAGTCAGACAGACCTACTGTATGTGCTACTGTACTACACACTCACACATGAATCCGTTCTAGTCAAAGAGGAGATGCACAAAAACACATGCCTTGGCGCTACCCTGGCTCTCTGTAGGCACCCACGTGCAGACAATACCCCACACACAACCCCCACAGGTATGGCCCACAGAGCCACAAAACAGCAGGAGGTGTACTTTTGTATCTTTTACACCTATCTGATTAGACTGCGGGGCTCTTTGCGGCCTGGGAACACCTACAGACGAAGCTATTGTGGAAATGCAGTTTCACAGGCTTATTGCGCTGCTTCTGCAGCTCTGGTACCACAACTCTGAGAGGGACCATCAGAAGACTATGCTGTGCATATTAATATAGCTCAGCAATGACTCAACATGTAAGCTTTTGAATTTCGAAACATAAATTGTTAACTGGAAAAAACAAAAACCTCTTGCGTACATGGATTTACATCATCCCATAGCATCATATCTGCTTGGCACATACAGCTGTTTGGAGTAATTGAAGTGAGAAAGAGGAGAAAGGAGTGATAGCCTGTATGGATCTGAAGGCAAGTGTTTCACTTAATCCATACCATAATTATAACAATGCAATGGATTTAATCAGTTTTGATTTTTTTTTAAAATGATCAGCACTACCACAAAATGGGCTCTGGAAGACATTTCACCTGTAGACTGTATGCATGTGGTAAAAGAGAGACTCCCTAGAAAACATCCATTTCCTGGAGGGCAGATTTGCCCTGATCTGTCAGTGAACCTCCTGGTATGTATGTATGCTTGTGTGCTGCATGCACACTGGTTTACACGTCAGTACAGTTTTCACGTCATCAGGATGAGTTATGAAGACAGAAAAAGTACGCATGTGTGATTTCCTTATGTGGGGGACAGCTTATACCAAGACTCCCTGGCTCAGTTTCCAGTGAATATGTGGACTTTTTTTTTTTTTAACTAGATGACTTTATAAGTTAATCAGCTGATAAAAAAATTTCAGCAGGTTTAAGTTTTCTTTTCATTCTCCTTGGGGCATTAAGACGTTTTGAATAAATGCTACATCTGTAGTCGATATAGGTAAAGCAGATTAATTTCTGAGCAGAGTAGTCATCCTCCTGTGTGGTGAGACTGCCCAACGTGAACAGGATGAAGGCAAGGCGATGGGAGGAAGTAGTGGATCTGTGGTTGTGACCACCATGCTAACTCATTTGTCCCTCACAGTTTGGAGCCTTTGGAGGGAATGCAGCTCCTCTTTCATGTTGTCATGCATGAACATGCCGTATAATGAAATCAAACCTTCTATTTATAAACACGTGTGATCATTAGTGTGTTCGTGTCTCTGAGTGTCTACGAGTTAAAGTACTAAACCACTGTCTATAAAATTTGTTCTGCAGCGGATGGTAGGAAGTGTCTTTCCTCATGGAGGGGGATGACAGTTTTACGTACGCTGGTGTAATAGTGTATTCTTGCTTGAATGTGTGTGTGTGTGGTATACCGGGGGAAGTGTGTGTGGCCGTCACGCCTACACGGTCGCAGGCCTAGCAGCTGACAGCCATGCAACAATCGGCCCTGATTCTGAAATTGAGGATCTGGCTTTTATCTTGGTCGAGAAGACACGGCTGCTCTTGATTTAACCTTTTAAAGTTCCTTAGCATGTTTACCCACCATAGATACATAAAGAGAGGGTGTCTGTTTACAGATGTGTGTGATTTCATATCAGAATACTGGAAAGCTGTGTAACATATCCCTCTGGAATGGTCCTCAGCTAATGTAAGCAATAGTGGCACCTCATATATTTTCTGTAAAACACCAATTAATCAGTATTCAGTGTTTAAGACCCATGAGTCAGTCACTGTTTGTAGTACTATATATTCAGAGTAGTAAACATTCAGAATGGTTTGTCCTTGAAACACAAAATTGCAGTTTTATTCTTGAGCACTTGATAAAGGGGTTATCACACTCTGGCCACACACGCACATTAAATCCTTCTGAAATCTCCATCCTCTTTCATATCTGGAACTGTTCGTGAGTCCTCTGTGGTTCCATTTCTGGAACATGCTCTTGTGAGATGGGTGGCCTCCTGTCCCTTTCTCATCCTCTGCTGTTCCAGGAGAAAATTTACAGTGACACAATGAACTCTGTCGTAAGTTAACAGATGATGCATCGTTGTTGTATTCATGATATTCCCACTGAGGAAGAGATGATGCTGTTGAGTCATTGAGTCACAACTGCAGCAGTTTAGTGGATATTCTCCGGGGACTGAGTGTGTGAAGCTGGGAACAGACCTGAAGTTTACAGAAACTAGAAATACTAGACACCCCACATGTATCAAATTATTGTGACCATTGAACATCTGAGCAAAAACAGTACACAACACCATGCGAGACATGTGGATTATGATGAGGCACACTCTGAGCACATCCGCAGGTGATTGTAACAAATGGGAAATGAATATTAATTAAAAAATAATTAGCTTTTTTACACTTACACAAAGAAACAATTAAAAAAGCTAAAAATTTGGGTGATGTGTTAGAAAGAGGTGAGTGAACTTGGCTTTCCACTGAAACCTCCCAACTGGATTTTAAAAATAATTTCATCCATGGCAGACAACTGAATTGCTCTGACATTTTAGGCATCTTTTTAAAACATTATTATCTCTGACAGGCTACTACTACTACTGGACCAATCAAGCTAATATTTTGTGTGCACATTTATGACAGAATACTCAAGAACCTTTCGTGGTAACTGTCAAAAAAAATGTGTTTCTCTGGAAAAAAAACGACAAGCCTTACCTAGTCTGTTGGAGGTCACATTTTAGATGTGTCAGAAAACTGACACACATAGAGTGTGGTCTCATTTTGAACCTGAGCATTTGCAGATTAATTTGTACCTGATATGTTATGACCCACTAAAGTTAGGCACAATGCCAGATGAATAAATCAGATGTCTGCTCCACCATCATGACTGTGAGGGGAGCGGGCTGATGGGCTGATTTTTAAGCTTCTACCATAGCTAAGTAAGAAAGTAAAAAAACAGGCTATGTAGTTAAATACTTTCTTCTTTTGTCAATTTTAAGTGTGTTTATTGTTATTTCATTAGTTAGTTATTAGTTATTTTATTTGTTTCGCTGTAGCCTCCAGGTGAAGTTCGTGAACAACATGGATCAAAGATTTGTGGCTATATTTCAGATATTAAATACATTCATCCTCATAATTACATCGTATTTATATTTCACATGCAGTGCCTGTGAGCAGGAGAAATCAATCTGCTCCGTGCAATGCACCATGACTCAAACAAAACTAGACGAGGCACAAATCTTTATTAGTTTCTGGGACTGCTCTGAAACGTGCTGCGGTGAGTGTGCTGGAATGACAAGAATTGTTTAGAGTGGCTGCGATCAGCTTTGGTGGCTGCCTGCTGGAGATCTGTACTCTACTCAATGTACTTTTTAAGTTTCTCCATGTCATACCTGTTACATCAATTTATTTGTTTCAAATTTTAATTTGAGGATTATCCAAAATTCTTGGAGTAATAAAAATATATAGTCCTATGTTACTGGCAACGACCAGGTCAAAAGTCAAATTATTTGGCTCCTTAACTATCACACATTGTATGATTTTATCTTCCAACTGGCAAATGGCCCAGACGACAATGCTCAATCCAGCTTTGATCACATTGTATTGTGAGAGCTGAGTGCCAATAAGATGACCCGAGTTGGGATAAAATCAATCACTTGCATATTATTCTTTGAAAAATTAGTAATGGCCCATTATTTATTACTAATGAATTACTCAGTAGCAAAAGTAGGTAGATAGCTTCCTTTTCTCACTCTGTCAAAGTTGCCTCTTAACAACTCCAAAGCCTCCACATCCACACACTGTGGTGCAGAAACACAAAACACAACATTTTAATTTAACAAGCAGTCAGCCTAAAGTTTGCAAGTATTTACTGACTATAAACACCTAGCGAAACGTTAGCCCCGGTGACTGCACACAGCAATCATATCCCATCCTCACACTGAAGCTGCAGGGCTCACATACAGAAAATTCTGGAGATATTAAAAGGTGCATTTTCCCATTTTGGCGAGTCACATTTCTCTGAACCAAGCTAATGGTCTGCATAACTCTCTATACTGACTGCAGAGAGATTAAACTGATACTAAGCTTACAAAGTTTGACAGCAAGCAAAGTGTTCAGAGCAATGTGGCTGAATTACTTATTCTAGTTTTTGCTTTCTCTTTCTGAGATCAAATAAGATTAAATTGCAAACTGACACCCTAATCGAGTTTTAGCTGAATGAGTATTCATTACTTCCAAGAATCAAGATAGAGAATTTTTCACTTCGTAATGACTATGATGTGGTTTTTTTTTTTTTTTTTGCTTCTGTTTCTCTTCCTCTTTCTGTAAGTGTCAGTTCTGCAGGGTGATGAGGACCAGAGGTCCCGTTTGACGTCATGGAGGCCAGCAGATAGAAATCCCCTGCCTTCCCACTCAGGTGTTTGTTTTTCTTCAAACGTCTGAAGTGGAAACAGGTACCAGGTGTCTTCTGAAAACGCCTGTTTCCTGTGGAGTCCAGGAACCAGACGGGCACAGTGTTAAACCCGTCCTCCTACGATGCTGACGCTGACACTTTTTGCTCGACTCATACACACTGAGTGCCCACAAACACTCACGCAGACCAGATGAAACGGTGTGTGCCAGACACAGACACAAACACATCATTTAGATAGACAAAGCAGACAAACACATGCAGATTCTTGTGCAGACAAGGGCAAGAGCCAGATGGACTGACACATGTATGCAAAACATGCAGCCTTATGTTGCACTCTTTCTGATTCGTAAAGATGACAGGATGCCAACCCATACTATATAGTATACCAACATAAGTATGGGTTATTGTTCGACTGTTTCGCACCAAGTCCATATGTATGGACAGAAGTTTATTGAGTCAAGCTAATAAAGCTGTTCTGCCTCTGACTGGGAAAATTCATGTGAATGAGGGAAAATGGCGGCCATGATGGTGATGTCAGGTTTTCAACACCTCTACTTATACCAGAGGCTAGTGGTTTCAGAGTCACTGCAATTTGACCTGAGGGGCGGGGAGGGGGGGGACGATCAGACAGGATATTATCTAAGTGCAAGTAATAAATGTAGCATAAAGAGATGGAGAGTGAAGGAATTTGATGGGAGGCAGCGGCTGGTGAAGAGCCTTTGAAAGGAGAAGCTGTCAGCCCTCTTTCTCTGTGACCATGCAAGCCACTGATGACAAGGCCAAGATGGCATCTGCTGATAGGGGCTGCTCATCAGCACCTTTATTTCATGGGCCACAGATGGGGTGAGAAGGGGGGTTATGCATATATGTGTGTGTGTGTGTGTGTGTGTGCATGTGTGTGTTTTATATGAGTGTGTGTGGGGCTGGTTACCAAGGAAAGTAGGCATAAATCTGTCTGACTTAAACTGCACTGTTTCACAATCAGTCACTCCTCTGCTAGCTGCATGACATCTACGGGGGGCTCTTGGAGACATGGTGTGGCATCATATACAAACAGTAAACACATTGGTTACAACAAATGATGAAATCAATGTCTGAGTCAAGCTGGAACCACCATGTCTTCTGAGTGATTTCCTGTAATAGTAGTAATTTGAAGACTGGTGAGATCCACCGTGTGCTTCATCACAGTCTAACTGGAAGTGAGATATCGCATGACACATGTACAAAGGAATAAAGTGGTGCATGACCCAACATGATTCCGATAATTACCTGCTTGTCATGGCCAATAACTGATATGATAACCGATAATTTCACATTTTTGTATTTTAAAAAGAAATGTATAACCTGTAGTTTATGTACACCTGAGGGTAAGGAAAGCTGAGATGTAGTTATAAAATATCAAGGATACATTGACTCAGTAGTTCCCGACATGATCCTGATCTGATGGTGTGTCTGTGAGGGGCAGTTTGAGGTGATGTGAGGAACACATTAACAAACAGTACAGAGACTTACAGGGACTCAGTGTTCACCCTGACTAGGTGACTAACTCTCTAACCTCATGAACATCGACGCCCCCAGCCTATCCTTTTCCCTTCGACACCCCATTAATACATCACCTCTCACACACGCACATTTGGTACAGGGGTTTCAAAGCAGGTAAATAAACCCTTGGGATTGAGGACAGAGGCAATAAATAACACGGGGATGACAGATATGGGAGGTGGGGGTGGACAGACAGACAGGGGGAGAGGGTGAGAAGGAAAACAGAGATGTTCATTTTAGCCAACCATTAATAATGACCTCATGGAGTAATACATCTTCTACCCTTCCTGTTCTTGCTTCTTCCTCTTAAACTGTGGTCACCCATTACTTCTACTTACAGTATATCACAAATGTCTTTTCCATGAAGTTACAGAACTTTCAGCTTGAGTGTTTGCTATATGAGAGGGATATTTTCCTAACAGGGTGACTGTGAAACACAGTACTAAATTTGTTGGAATATAGTTGTGTAATACATGATGGATGCAACCTAAAACTTGCAATTCTAGCATTTTATATTCTGCAAATGTTCTGGTGAGGGGAAATGCCCTTTTAGGCAAGACAAATATTTATTTTTAAAGTCAACAATCCCATTATTAGAACTGAGAGTCAATTTCTGCAAGGCGCTAACAATAAACACCCTGCAAGGTTTACCACTGTGCAAAAAACAGAACATGTTTTAACTAAATCCAGTGGACACCAGAGTGCTGCCAGGTTTTTTTTTTCATGCAGGGAAAGCAGATACACCTCTTTGTTTAGTTTGGCACCAGACGTGACCTCTCGTCATGGCCAAACATGTTCTGTCTTGGACTGAACAAGCACGAAAACCTGCTTGTGCACACGATGACAAAGATGTATTTTACACAAGCACATATGTTCATACAGACACATGCATACGCAAGGCAGCAGGGGTAAGTGCAAACACACACACTCTCTCCTAGTTTAGCACATGCCAGCTGCTGAGCAGGTGACATATTCGCTGTTGACCATGTGGACAACTCACAGTGCACAAGGATCAGCAAGGTTCAATGGCATTTTTTTGCAATAATTGCATGTAAAATGATGGGATAATTACATTTTTGGTGCACCTGTGCATGTAGAGTAGGTCCCTGTTTGTCTGTCACTGTGCCACTGCAACCCTGCCATTAAACCCTATTCGTCTTTCACTTGCTGTGTTAATCTTTCTTCTCTCACATCCACCCATGGATCCATCATTTCCTCATTCCTCACTCAGCTTTCCATCAGCCTCCGTTCACCCAGTGATTCGTCTCTTTATCGTTTTGTGTGTGTTTGCACTTGTCATTCTGACAGACATCTGCTTGTCTGTCTGTCTGTTTTCCAGTCTGTCTCTACGTCTGCATGCCTTCCTGTTTTCTTGTTTTTCTCTATCCATTTAACTGTCTGTCGTCATAATAGCAGTGGCACAACAAATAAGTCATTTAGTGTTTTCATGAAATAGCGCAATTCATCAAAATGCATCTTCGGAGAGGACAGGCGAATGCTCCTTTCTCTGGTGTCTCCCCACATCACTGCAGTTTGACACAACATGGCAGCAGCAGCCAAAGGTCTGCCAGCTGCGGCCTCAGCCCATTGGATCCACAGTTTGTTTTCCCATGAGTCATCATTAAACAGCGCTCAGGTGCACTTCTGGCAATCAGAAAAGCACCCCACCACCCCTCCATGCTCTCCAGCTTTTCTCTTTGCCGCTATTTTTCTTTTTTTCTCACCTTCTTTTCAGCTTGTCTCATCTCTTTTTTTCCCCATACAACCTAATTATTTCTACTAAATATTTGCTCTTCTTCTACTTTTAACTTGCCCAACCGGACCTTTGTGTCAAAGCAAAGCAGGTGATTTAGATAACGATACCGACCGTGTGTGGGTTGGGAAATGCCAGCCTGCAGAAACAGCACCGCTGGTTGGTTTTAGATTGCTAAAAACAAGTTCTCCACAATAAACAATACCATTCTTAGCAAAAAATATGAGTTATGTTTAACAAATACAAAAAAATCACTGAGGTGTTCTAAATGTGTGGTTCCTTACGTTTTGGTGTTGCATATTGCAAGGTCAAAAATGCCGTGGTGTGCTGCAAGAAGGCTGCTTTCTACACGTGGTTTAAACCAACATGACTAATGCTTGTTTAAATGGAAGGCAACCAAAAACATCTCTCACAGTCCCGCTGTAGGTGTAGCTCAAAACAGTGTGTTTTCCAAGTGCTGACAAAGCACACATAGTGTAATACTCTTAACACACACGGGGCCAACACTGGGTCAAATCAAGCGCTGCACCCAGTGTTAAAGGCCCAAACTCATAAGTTGAGTCTCCAGCAGTGTGACGGACAGCTGCACCACTGGCTGAGCTGTCCAAGGATAGCACTTCAACCAGAGATGAGAATATAACTGACTTCATCAGCTTGAATCAGATGTATAGTTTAGGGACTGTTAGCAATTTATGAGCGGGGAGGGGGTGGTGGTAACTTATTGGAGGGGCATACAACTTCAAATGGTTGTATATTGTATTTATTTAAAAAAAAAAACATCTGAACCCCCAAACCCATGTGTGAGGCTGTCATGCACCCATATTCTGCTGAGATGATTCAGTTTGTGAGGAAGATTTGCATGTTGCGCAAGAGTTAGGTGTTTGTTTTGGTATTTACTATTACTCCCATTCTTTTTGCATGTTGCATTCTCCAATACCTACATTTGGTTTATATCTAAAGAAGTAAATATGGTTAGGGCCTATTTATGGTGGAGGGAGGGTCATGCATTTTCCAAAGCCACTCACTTTTAAAGTCACACTCCAGCCACCCCCCTCCTCTGATAAATAAAGATTATGGTTACTCAGGTTGTGGAAATGACCTCAGACATATTCTTCATTTTATGCCAACATACAAATCCTACTCCGCAGCTACATTCCTTTAGTTCTGGAACAACATGTACTATATGTGCAAAACAAGAGACTAAATTCCTGTGTTCATGTGTATCTTTTTATCTAGATGTAGAGTCGATGAAATCCAAAAACTTACTCTTGCTCCGTCTCTCTCCCTCCCCCACCTCAGCCTGCCCCTTTCTCCCTCTCTTTCTCTTTCTCTTTTCCCTTAAAAATAGTTTTTTATACAAGTGGTTCTCTCACATGGCCAACATCAACATCTAATAAAGCCCAAAGATAAACATGGACCTCGGTCTACGGCAGAGTTGATTTCATCCCCAGGGAGCATCAGCCAACTCCCGTCCATCTGCCCAAACACAAACCTGCTGTTTTTCACAGGGAAAAAAAGAGAACATCAAAACAATGCTGTCAGATCGACGTTACTTGGACCTTTAAGAATATGATTATGCAGCAGTCTGTGAATATCGACTACCATAGCTTGTCCTCAGCATTATTATCTCTGCTCTGAATAGTCATCACGTCTGGTTTCTTGACATGATGTGTTTTATCGCGGCCAAATAAAAGAAAGAGAAGTGGCCAAAAAAAGCCACAGAAGTATGAAAAGAAAAAGATTTGAGTATGTTAAACATCATCACTATCGCGGCCCGTCTTTCAGTGTCCTTGACTGTGTAACGGCGAGAACAAGAAGAATTTTAAATGTTGGAATGGAGTTAAGCACACTGCGTGAACAGCAGGTGTTCCATGTCATCCCATACAGTGGAAAACGGTGTCAGTCGTAAATACACAACCTTCATAAAAGAAAAAGCATGGTTTGAAAAGGAAAACATGAGGGGGAGAGGCTTAATAACATCTTTAGTCCTGAGAACAGCCGCCAACTGGAACAGTATCACAGCTAAAACAATCACATCTGTGTCCTGGAAATTAGGTGATAACCTTTTTCCTGCTTTTATGGTCTCTGTAACCTCATGTTGCTTTCACATGTTGAGGCTCTACTTTAAGGACATAGTGGCTTTGTAACAGGATTTGTCGTGCCTGGCTTAATTGTTTTCATTCTAGCCAGTGGCAAGGTGAGCCATGAGTTGGTGGAAGGTGTGCATGACTCTTTGCATGTCTCTCCAGCTCGTGCACCTCTCCATGTCTGTGTTGAAAGTTGACTTATTGAGCACCTGCTAAATACACATCAGTGAGTGTTTCTGGCTCTGATTGCGAATGTTTCTTCAGGGTATGTGACCGTGTATGTTAATATGTGCGCATGAAGCATTTGTCTGTATACAGAATTGTGTGTGTGTGTGTGTGTGTGTGTGTGTGTGTGTGTGTGTGTGTGTGTGTGTGTGCAAGTGTGCCCGCATGTTTTTCCGTGCACATTACCAATCTGCTGCAGACCTGTCGCTGCTCAGTGCCAGCACACAGATGTTTGGCCACTGTCCTTTCAGCAAGAGTTTGTCTGGAATCTGTAAAGATAAACAGAGAGAGTAGTTCACACAGAACAACAAGTCTGTGATGTCTGATGGCGGAAAAGTGATACTCATGTATTGTGCTTTCAAAGTGTGAGACGTCTGCTTTTATCATTAGAGGACACGTCCTGTTCTATTCCGGGAACTTGTGATAATGGCTCAGATATTTGACTTAGTAATACAAAACAAAGGGAAATCATCCCTACACTGTACTGAATGGCCATTGCTGTTATAATGCACTCAAACAGCAGAACTGATTGCATGTATGTAGAAAAAATATTTGCCATCTACATGCTTACATATTTCAGTCAGGTTTTGTTTATGTTTTTACTTACTATGTTTAAAAAAGTTTGTATTCATTAATATGCTGGTAATATTATACATGCATGATCTAAAATTTTTATAAGCCTATCATATATAAGGCTTCGACCAATCTGCTCATGATTACATTTATATGAAATAAAATATCAGCAGTATTAATGATACAGTGGATTAATACATTTTCTATGTTCTAACTCTGTGCTCCTGGGTTATTTTTTTCCTTTATACCTTGCTACAAGCTAAATATGTGTATAAAAAAAAAACAAAAAAAAAAAACAAAAAAAAAAAAACATGACTATTGTCAAATCAAAATTCATTTAATTTCTTAACTGTAAAGCATAAAAAATATTTTGATGACGCTCTAACTTCTGTTTCCCTGTGAGTTAAGCTTTACATTACGCAGCAGGCCATTAATTTCAGGAGCAAGGTGACTGTTTGAACCATGTTCAAGTAACTACAATGGTAATGGGATAAGATGCATCACAACAAGTGATAACATTGTACATCCATTAGTTATTCATCTTTTGCAGGCACTATCTGCCCCGTCTCAGGTCTGATTCACAAAAGATATTCCACTTATAATACTACCGTGCAAACATGCCCATAAAGTTTTGCAGCTGAGTGCACTGCCCTTTTTCTGTATTTGATTGCAATTAACCATAATGTATGTAGAAATGTCTCCTTTGCAGAACAATGGCAGAGAGAGAAAAATACATTTTCAGACTGCGAGCTACAGCTCATCACCGACCAAGTGTAGTGGAATAAATCAAAACTCCAGGCAAGGAATTCAAACGTGACAGAGAGAAACCCTATTTGGGATTTAATCTCCTTGTATTGCATATCTTTGTGAACTGGACAGTTTTTGTAATGAGGCTCATTATTTTGCAAATATATACATAAAGTCGACACAAACAGCTCAAACAGTCACAATCAGGTGCAAATGTTTGACAACAGTGGAGGTCAGACACCAGGCTGAAGTTATTTTAATAAGCACTGGATTGGACACACGTTTTACCCAGTGAATTCAAGATAGTAAAAAATTCACATTGACCTGGACTATGATCAACTTCCCAGGGAAATCCCTGGTATTTCTATTTAGTCTTCTTTGGCATCTACAAGGATTTTCGCACATTACACACAACCTCACATTCAGCACAGCCAGCAGTCAATGTCACAGATTGAAAAACCACAGAAAATAATCTTTGTATTCTCAAAGAAAGAGAGTGTAAGAAAAATTACAAAGTTTTTTTAAGATAGCATCTGTGTTTTAAAGGTGTGGGTGTGTGTGGGTGCGTGCGTAAGGTTGTGAAAGTTGTGACAGGAAGCTCAAAAGTGATGGGGGCCCCTCAGAGTCTGGCTGATGGATGGATCAACATGGAGGCATCTCTAGAGATAAACTGTGAAAGAGGAGGAGGGAGGAAACACGTAAAGAGGAAAAGACCTAAAAAAAAAAAAAAAGGAAGCTTCAACACATGAGACATGCTGGCTTTAGGGCAGTGAAGGAGAGAGTGGTACACTCTGTTTCAGACAACAAGGCACAAGATGCACCGCTGCAGCCCTTGTAGTGCGATTGTCTCTTATTTAGTCCAAACCGCTGTAAATTACCATTAGGCCTGGCAGAGGATGAACAATAAGAAGGAGTGCATCAGTGATACAGAGAGTTCAGTGTTTTGGGTAAGTGAGGTGGATCATTCAGCAGACGTGCCTGAAACTACATGTGCTGCCAATAATACTTTAAAAGAAAGACCCTGAATTAATTGGATCCTCAAAGAATATTAAACATGTCACATGTGGCACTGTAAATAGTAGACTGATAATGTAACAGTTTGGCCATGTGCAGGAAAACCCTCACATTAAGATGAGAGAAACAATCACATTCATCAAGAATCAACAGAACAGCTTCCACCTGCCAATTGGGAACCAATAACCTGAGTGACTATCTGGTACAGCCTGTGCTCTGTAATCAAACCCAGCTGAATCATGCTGCTAATACTTGTGCTGTGGCTCAGAAATGCAGCAGCTGCAGTTACATGATGGCAGGGTTGTTGCCCGGGGTCGCAGCAGCCACTAAACACTTGTTATGCTCGTTTTTGTGCAGATGCTTAATCCTCACTCAGAAGGAAACACTTTCTTTGCTGCATCCAGTGTTTTCACATGTCCACTCTGTCTTCCCCTTCACACATGCATCACCCTGTCTCTACCATTCACTCTACACTCCCCCCATCCATGTATCTCTGCTCGCTATTTGTTCTCCTCAATGTCTATTTGTTATTTTGTCTCCTAGACATTAATGTGTTTCTGTGATGACAAGCAGGATAATGAGAACCCTTCGTTGCCAATGTAAGAATGACATCATCATACATTTTGTTTTAGTGCCAACCTGGAAGACAAATGGAAGCCAAAACATTATTGTAATATTTTTCTAGCACGCAAAGCAAATACCATGAGACTGTGATCTGTGTGCAGAAGTGATAAACTGATGCTAGTTGTTCCACTCATTAAAAACATTATACCCACTAAGAACCAACTCTGCCTAAAACAATGGGGAATTAGCTGGTATGCATTTTTTGCAATTGATTTAAATGGGCTTTTTTAAACCTCTATATGACCCCAGAGATACTAAGTGCATTTTCACAGAAGATTACCAAGATGGCATTTTACCCAAATGGGAACAAAGCTGCACCAGACAAACAGATGCATGGCCAAAATATTTAGGTTTATATGATCTCAGTTTCCTACAAAGCATGAGATGATTACTTTTGTTTATGTTTGTTGGACTCTTGGTCACAGTATTGTTATAGCATGAGCATAAAGCATTAGATTAAAAAAACAAAAACAAGATTCAGCGTAAACTGTAAACAAGTGACTCATGAACAGAATGAACAGAAAAGTAAAAAAACAAAAACATTAAAATTACGAGAGGGAGAAAAACAACCGGCCTTAAAACAACATTAGAAATGTATCTGCCAAAGAACAGACCGTTTGATGACTCTCAGCTTGTTAAATGCTTTCAGACATTAGAACTGCAACTGAGCTGTAACACAACCAGCCAGCAACCAGTGGTAGTGAACATTTGGGGTGACATTATATTCAATCCAGTTTTGCAGGAACATCTATAAAGATGCACCGTGTACTGAGCTTTCATTTTAACTAAAGTTGAATACACTCAAAAACACACACAAGCGTCTGTATAGGCTGCCCTTTACTAATTATTTTATACGACAGATCTCTGCATAACCAGTAGGTTGGTTCAGACTATCAGAACTCTTTACCACATCCAATTAATGAAATTTAATTGGATTTAATTAATGAAATTAAATGAAATTTAACAAAATTTTGATAGTTTCCTGGAACCTGTCCTCATAGGACTCCACCCTGTACCGAGGAATAATAGAAGCCATTTGTTGCTTTTTGTTAAGGCCGATTTATAGGAGCGATGCAAGTGGCCTATGCCATTGTCATTACTGATGCTTGTACAGTGATGTATGTACATAGCTCTGCAGTTACACCTCCAAAACACTAGATGGTGGAGGGGTTTCTATGCCATGTGTTGAGTTTCTGTGAAGTGCAGTAAGATTCAATGATTCAAAACACACATAAAACATGGATTAATATACTTGATATAAAGTACAAAATTTCAGCTCCATTATAACTCACAAGATTCACAGACAAAACAACTGTCTTTTGCAAGACAGGTTTTCCCCACATATACAACATGCTAACATTTTTAGAATAAGCCTGTGACATTTCCTGTTGCTTAACTTAGCCTAGTGACTAGTAGACTGCAGAAATGGCTACCTGCGACCGCTGCAGTGAGGCATCACCTCTGTACATGGGGCGCCGGCACTATCCACTACGCCACCAATGCCCCTAGTGTCTGCTTTAACATCAACAGTTACCTTAATGTAGGAAAATCTAGATTAAATTACTCTCTTTCTCACTAACCACTCCTAAAAAAAGCCATCTCTTAACCCAACAACTAACCAACTTTGTTTATGTAAAAGCAGTATCTCCAAATGTGAAACATTTTATAGTGATATCTGTACACATTACTTGTGCAGTGTAGGAATGTACCGATTTTTGAGACCCTGAAGTCTCACAGGCTCAGTGGCATGAGTAGGTGTGGCACCAGCAGCCTATAGACTGGGAGCACAATAGCCACACACACCCTTAGTGACTACCAGGGTAGAGTTAAGTATGCCATCTCCATTCTTCATTCTCATTCCCCTTTCTTTTCCACTTTCTCATTGCCCCTCTCAGTGTGAAGCGCATTGTTGTGCCGTGCTCCTGCAGTGCCAAGAACCAACCAGCCCTCCTTGTAAAACCTCCATGTCCAATTTCAATTCTCCAGCTCCATCCACCATTCGCCTTATCTAATTAAATCTGCACTCAGTGGGTCCTGGGCACTGGAAACTGCATTGTGGGTCTCTGGACAAGCAAAACAAATGGAGACCCCAGCATGTGGAGATTAGAAGCAGACCCTCCATGTGGCTTTTGTATGTATGGAGAAAACGTAAGAGGGAGGGTGGAACTGGGAGGAGGATTGAGGGATATAGGAGGTGGAAAAATTTGGAAATGTAGAACAGAGGAGAGAGTGTAAGGTGGATGGGGTGGGCATGGAGAAGAGAGAATGAAGGAGAAAGAATTGAGCAATAGACCATGAAGAGAGAGGTGGGAAGATGGAGCGGAAATGTGGAGCAGTGTATCTGGGCAAAGAGATGGTGGAGTGAAGTATCTGGTGCAATAAGGAAAAGAGCAACAGATGATAGGAGAGACAGTGGAGTCACAGCTTCTTTACGCTCAGACTGCAGAACTATCAAGAAGCCCACAGAAAGATAAAAAGAAAGGAAGAAAGAGTCAGATTTTCATCTGCCCGCCCTTTAACATTAACATTAAACTGCTTGACCATAAGCGTCCCCTTATCAGCTCATATCCAGCTGTGTAAATATGTGGATGTGTTAAATGAACCAAAAGCTGAGTGCCCTGCATAAGGGTATCTGCTAGGCAAACAAATAACCACAGGCACCCTAACCTCGTAACCTGCTGTTATGTTATGGTCAGCACACACGCATGCACACACACACACACACACACAATCTGCACACGAGTCATGTGAACAATCATACCAGCACTTACACAAAATAACATGCATGGACACATTAGTGCTCACATACATGCTTGCACACATGTATCAAGGCAGATTCAAACACACACACATACACTGATGCTATGCATGTGTAACCAGATCCAGCGTAACAGTGGTTTCTGTGGTCGTGTTTCTCGCAGCCCATTACCTGTCTAAACAACAGCTCTCTGTAAGGACTCAGAACAGTGCATCTGTCATTCAAGAAATCCTTAGGGAGAGCACAAGATGACGCGGGGGTTCATTCATGGCAAAAAAAACACCTGTAAGTGCACATCAAGATCTTTTATTTTGGTCAAATGCATTTAATTTTTTTTTCTATTTTGAGTTGAAGCAATAACGGTACCTGGATGTCAGCTTCTCTCAGTAAGATGCTAGGATGTCATTTACACTCATAATGAGCATATTTATCAATACATGATCGCTGGTTTTTGGTGATAGCAACAAAAACTGATCTGTTGTTGTCTGCTGCTGTCAAATATGGCAGCCAAAAAACATGTTGTAAATAAGAGATCGGCAAAAGACGTTTTTTGGGGGTTTTTTTGTACATTAAAGCAGCTGTGCGGAACTTTTTACCATTCATAAAACTGTCCCTAGTTCGTATCACCTCCCCTTGAAGATCCGCTTATTTATTTGAACCCAACAGCGACAAAAAAGCCTTTCTCTGTATGGCTAGTTAGCGTAGCCTCAGTCGGGCCGGACACAACGGAAGTCAGCAAACCAGAATACGGCACCCGGAGGTGGAAGTAAGTCTGCATGCCCACAGCAGCCCGCAGCCATTATACCACAGAAGAAGAAAGAGCCGTGTTTACAGAGAGTGTTCTTCGAGTAAGCGGTATGCAACGGGCATTGCTGAACACATAACAGTTTTACTTGGTTTACTTGGTTGTACTTTCAATGTCATGGCGGATAAAGAAGGACCATCTAAAAGAAAAATAACAGAAGAAGGCTAAACGGGACAGTGATAGGGCTCGAGCCCAAACGCGCGTAAACCTCAGTCGGGCATTCGCTAAGTGGAGAGAGCTGAGAGATTTGAAAGGTTTTAAAACTGATCCCGAGTTGGCCCTTTTCCTAATTGACAGGTATGTAATTTTTGTTTTTAATTAAGAGAATATACCACAACTTGTTAGACGTTGTTTCACTTCAATATGTGACGACATGGAAGTTATAAACAAGCTAAATGTAACGTTAGCTGATGTGAACCGCTTTGGTCTAGTAACGTTACAACAAACACCACAAAATTATCTGTGACTGTGACATGAACACAAATATACAGCAGGCAGTTGTCCTCCGTTTATAAGAAATTCAGAGCTACACCAGAGCATTTATGAACAGGTCTTACTTTACTACTAACTTATGTGTAACGTTAGCATGTTAGCATGTTTCCACTAATTACTTGGACTGACCTAACGTTAGTAACGTTAGCTTTGCAAGCGAAGGCTGCAGGTAACAGGTTTGCTGTGTTAGGATTAGATCAGAACAGAAACACGACAGGAGAATTTACTGAGCAATTTTGCTGTTTCCACTAATTACTTGGACTGAGCGGGCGTTAGTAACATTAATCCTCTCGCTCTCCAAAACAAATGCATGCACTAATTGCCGGTTGCAGTCGAGATTTTACGACACCAGGCTGTGGATGTCATACCGCTTTGACCAAAGGGGGCACTATAATCCACGAAAACGTAAAGTTCCGCACAGCTGCTTCAAATGTAAATGAGGTGTCAGAGTACATAAAAAATAGAGCTTGTTAATCAGAAAACAGTGCCAGGACAAGACCAGAGGTCCAGGCTCTTTGTTTATTAACTGGCCCTTGGCCTCCTGTGATTCTGCAAAAGTGGACCCAGGCAGAGTGTCCCTGGTGTAGTCTTCAAAGTGCAGATCATTAGATCATGTCCAGCACAGCAACTGTTTTACTAAATGTTATGAATGATACCATGTGAATGGTCTGCATTACTGTAGATTACATCAGAGGGTGCTCACAGACAAACACGAGGTGACTGCAGGGCATCTGAAGAAGGCACTTGAAGTAATTTCTCACAAATGGCAAACAGTTGTGTTGAGTTTTGACTTTGTTTTAAAGTTGGCAGCTATTTTGTTAACTGATTATATATTTGTGTGGTTTGGGTTATTGGGTTTTAGTTCTGGGGTTTGGGTATTGCGTTGTTGGACAGCTGAGGAGAGTGCGAGTGTCATCCTGCATTTTATATCTCACAAGATCATTTTGTTGGTCTCTGCAGAAATGAATCACTTCTAGAGTGCTGGAAATGCCTCATCTCTCCTGGTCATCATGGCAGCTGAAATAGGTCTCTAATAGCCAATCAAAATGTGTAATTGTACCCATGATGTCATCCAGAGGCCGAGGTGCTTTTAACTGGCTTTAAAATTGAGCTTCAGCTGGCATCAAATAAAAAAGCAAAGGAAATAAATCAAACTTATTAGCAAGAGAAATCTGTTCAAACAAACTAACATGAAGTGAAGGGATAATGTTTTAGTGGTAATCACAATGTTCCTGTTCAGTTTATATAAAAAGGGAATGGTTTATATTTTTTAGTTTATTGTGTACCTGAAGTTGATGTCCTTTAGCCAAATTGTGAAAAAAATCCACAGAATATAACCTTCCAAATGATGAAGGAGGAGAAAGAAAGGCAGTAAAAACATATGTGTTGGAGTTTGCTGTTTTTGATGGATGTGTTTGGCGACTTGCAGTGCCAAGTCTGGTTAGTTTCACCCATCTGGTCACTTTTTCAGCCATCTCTCTCTTTTTTGCATCTCGTACCGTGTCTTGCTTTAAGCTGCTCACCTCTAACTCTCTCATAATTCAAGCTGAGACACAGCCACTTCCTTCACAAAGTAAAGAGCACACAGATGAATGGTAGACAAGGGGATGGAGTAGATCTTAGCCGTAATTATGAATTGCTTTGGTCTTGAATGCAACGATGGGTCATGTGTGGCATGATTTACAGCCACGTCCCTTGTCTCTCTCTCTCTCTGCTGTTACAAGACACATCACGGCATCATTTGTCATAGTCTCTGTCTTTGTTCAGCAAATGTATGTTCTCTCTGAAAGCAACGCTGTCCACTTACAGCAACAGAGACAGTGGATGTGATTTGTGTGTTTGAGAGTTGGAGTTGGACATTCGTCACGGTAGTTTTAGCAGTATTGCCCTCTACTGGTGAAGTGCAATAGATATTTGATTTAGATATAATGTGCTGCATGATGGTGGTGACCATCAGTTGGACAGAAGAAAACATATTAAGTAATTAGACTTTTTTTTTTTCCATTATTCATTATCTCTCTACCTGTTCAGGAAAGTATTTGCTTCACTCTGTTTTGTGTTATATATTGTACAGTAGCCTTGACCAGTTTTAAAATTAAAAAAAAACAACAAAACATTAACGTATTACTTGATAATTAATAAAATTACCAAATTACAAATTATGCACTTTTTTGTCTCTCCTTTACTCCTGTCTAGATTTTCTAGACTGTGCAGTCAGGAGTAAATGAACTTCAGCTATGAGGCCATTTAGGGCATACACACACACACACACACACATAGAGAGAGCGAGAGAGAGAGAGAGAGGGCATACTAGATCAATCCCCTACTGCCCAATTAGGCCTGACAGTAGGATTAAGGAAGGCTGACTCCCCAGGTCACGTGAACTCTGTTGTCTGATACAGTTTCCCTCTGGAGACACACACAGGACTGATAACACACAGAGGAGTGTGTGTGAGCATGTGTGTGTGCGTGTGTGTGTGTGTAAGGGGAGTACAGGGAGAATCATTTGTTTTCCTTAGACGTGCGTGAGTGCTGGATGAAGTATTTTCATGTGTGACTGCCTGTGTGTGTCTGTGCAGACACCCTCGTTCGTACATGTGCGCTGGCGCGAGCAGAAAACACACATATGTTACCCTCTCTGTTAAATCCTCTGGACCTCTTCAGGTGTATTAAATTACCATATAATCCATCATCATATCATTACCATCTATCATTATAACTTTCTATCATCTGGAATGTCTGGATGCACAGAGATATGTTCTCATATGTAAGTCACATACAAGTCATGCTTATTTTATTGAACTATAATAATGTGTAACATTTGCATTACATGCTCACAGATGATCAGGATTGATATTAAATATAAGCAATTGCTGCAAAGTCTGTTACAAATCTACAAAACGTGGTGGTGATTGTGCCTGCGGTCTCACTGAACCACAGCAGTATCCATGTTTCATTAGTAACACACTATCCATATTTCATTACCATGCTGGTCAGTTATTCAATACCCAATACCTGGTCAGCAAGAGAGGCCTCGCCGCTGAACTTCCCTCATTTCAAAGCTGCCTTAGCGAGCATGCAGAAGATAATGGGCCTCAGTGTTGTCTGTGGACCAGCGCCAAGTATTTTGTTTTCCACAACTGGAAGAGGAGAGAGAGAGAGAGTCAAGGTGGTTACTCAACCGTGTGTCAGGATATAATGTATTACCCCAGTTAAGTGGCATAAATTGTTTATTAGCAGCTATTAAGTAATAGTGAAATCCAAATACATGAGGGCAGAGAGAGGCTGATAATGTCCGTCAGGAGGTAAGCGGGCATGCACATATACACATGTACATGCAGCCGGCAACATTTCTCACATGTCTAAGACGCTTGAGGATAGAGGTGTTTGTGACGTCTGTCATCTATCTGTGGGGAAAGAAATGATTTGGGGTTAGCACCAGCACTGCTTTTAACTCTCCAGTTTAGAAGGGCTCAGGAGGACTGATTCTGAGTCCTCATGTGACGTCAGAGTCAAGCATCGAGAAAGGACTGGGCCAACCATAGAAAAAAATGAGAGTAGAACAGACAGTGAACTGTTTGCTGTGGTCACTGCCCATTGTTCTGATCCAAATTCCAAAGCCCCCCAACAAACTTGCTTATGGTAAGGTAGATTCCGTTTGGGTGTAAAACACTCATGTTTGGTGGCTCAAAAGCTGCTGGAAAAGAGGGGGCAAGTCAATGAAAAACACCTGGGATCAATGGCTCAAACGAGGCTGGGAAAATAACTGCAGGGAGTGTGTAGGAGCTTTGGAATTTTTGGCCATTGGAGCAATGGTACAGCACCAATGGTGACAACACAGTGGGGCCATAAAATGTCTGTTTTTGACTGCCATACACACTAAGACAAAGGTTTCCTTTTGTCTGTCTCTTGCTGATGCTCAGCCTGGACCTCTAAACACATTCATAATTATCAAAATCTGTGTGTCCTGGTGTACTATTAAGCCAACAGTCCAAACTCAATTAAAATCTTACTGACATCTCACATTAGAGACAAAGATATCAAAGCCAAACACAGCAAATTGATTGCGATTCTTCTACTTACCATTAGAAATATGAAGCAAGTAAATCCAGAGGTCCTTGATTCCTCTCTAGCAGCAGGACAATGGTGACACTAAAAACACCTCGACATGCTTCATACTTCCCCTCTGCTCATTTGGTTGTCACAACTTGCAGCAACTTGCCACATGTCGGTTTATACAAAAATAAGGCTGCTGCTCATAACTCTTTGCAATGGCAATGGTTAATGTGAAAACGGCTGCCGGTCTGACATCCTGCTATGTTGATCTGAATAGGAATGTCCGTTCTACTTACATTCTACTTCTCAAAGTAGATTTCACAGTAGAAATCCTCGTATATAAAGTTCAGAAACTGGCATTTAATCAAATGACTTTCAAAGGAGATAAGAGGAGATAAAAGGATTTCAGCTGATCAGAGTGAGATAAGAAGCAAAGATACTGCGTGTCAGGTGTACAGGTTTATCGGCTGATGGAATATGTGTTTTTATCAGTCAGACTTGTAGCAGGCCATAAATTAAACTACACATGAAACGTTCACTATCCAAAAACTATTGTAAGTATAGTTTTTCTACTATGAATAATGTACATTATGTTTGTGGCATCAACGTGCCCGCAAATGTGTGTCTGTATGTGTTCCACATGTGCATTTCTGTATGTAAATGTATTCCGCAATCTGCACAAAAACACCAACTATGCATGTTAATGTGTGCGTACTGTGCACACACTACTGTGCAATTTGTGTATGCAAGCGTTTGTGTGTGTGACTGCATCTGTCTGGGACATTCTTTGACCCGAGGAACCACCAGAGACTCCATTACAATCAGCCACAGAACGGGCGTGAACATCCTCCATTTCTCAGACTCTCCAACAAATGTAAAATCATGTTTCTTATTTCGGCATGAAATCCCTCGTGTGACGTGAAACACTCCCAGAGCTCACTGAAAGCTCGGCCAGCACCAAAGTTGGACAGCGGCTCAGCGCTCGCAGTGTAATCGAACATGAAAAAGGCCTCCTCTCTAAGTATTTCCTCGGCCCTGACAGCTCGCTAATGAGGGTATTGATTGCAGTAACACATGCTGATGAAGGATCAATGGGCCAGGCGCTGTACAGTGACATCTGTTAACAATGCTGCATGATTAAATTAATATGTGGCTTGGAAACTCAATCTCTCTCTGGCCAATCGTGTTGGAGGTAGCTCCCATCGAAAGAAAGGTAATGCTGCTTGTCCCTGTCGAGATACAACATGTTCCTCTTGAGCACCGGAGAAATAGGGAGTGAGAAAGAAGAGGAAATGGGCAATAAAATCAGCAATATGAACAATATATGGCCACAGTGGGGTTTTCTTTGGGAAGAAGAAAAGAATGTTCAGAGAAGGAAAGAATAGAAATACACATTGGATACAGCATCAGTCCTGTAAAGTTGTAAAATTTGTACAGTAACAAAGACTGAGCATTTAGTGTTGTGCCTGTTCAGTTATCTCACTTATTAGCAGTTGTTGGTATGCTGTTAACTTAAATGCAAATGTATCATTTGTAAAAAAAAAAAAAAAAAAAAAATCAAGTTTTATTGGCTCTAAATTTTACACTTGTGTTGTTGCACCTCTGGGGCTGACCACTAGAATTTCTCCTAAATGGCACCAAAACAATAAAACTGTTGAGAGCAAATTGTCCAATTCTAAGTCCTGCTCCTGCTCAGTGTCGGGCAATATAGCTTCTCGAAGCAAACAGCAAGGACTACAGTATAAGATGCAATGATATATTGACAATGTTAACTTCTCTGGCAAAATGACGCAAATTGAGGCTTCTGGTCCAAATAAAATAGAGAGAAGTAGAGACTGAGGATGACAAGATTATGACTTAACATTGCCCCAGTACGGATGGGTAGATGTCTCCTTTTCCCCTTCTGCGGATCCATTAAGTAACTCTATGTATGTATTTATTGGTGAATACAGACCATGGTTCTGACCTGATGTTGGTCTCTCTTTACTACTACCTTGGGGCAGCATGTAGCCTGAGAGAGGTAAATGAAGGAACATCATCTCAAAAATGTGTCAGCAACCAACCTACAGTATCTGTCCTTTTCCAAATCCCTTTAACATTACCACAGGAAACAGGAGGATGCAAACCTGGCTGACATTGGTGATCTAACGCCTCTTGACGCTAGTTAGCTAGCGTTTTGCTAAAATTAGCTAATTTAAGATGTGACTAGCCCAGTCCCAATTGACGCCCAGTCCCTTTTACAAGTCTGGTGTGGGTACACATTTTGACAAATAAAGGCCTGTCTCAATTAGACGCCTGGTCTGGTTGCCAAGCAGTTAATCTTTTCTTTATACAAGTTCTTGTATAAAACCGGGTTGTTGGCTACCTCAGATTATATGTCCATTCCTCGATTTACTGATTATTATTCATATTTTTATTCATTTAGGATGTGATTAAGGTATTTTTCTGACCTGACACTTGTACCTTTTAACTCACACTGTGTACAGTTGTAGCTTTTAAACATTACATTGCACTGGTACAGTGACATTAAAGAACGTCTTATCTTACCTTTTGTTCTCACCCTGTAATTCATATTCCCTAAGTCTGCAAGGGTCCTCAGATCAAAAGAATCAAAAGGTTTTTTTCATAAAAATTAATCCTAGTTGTGAGTATTTAAACAAGATAAAGTGGTGTTGTTTCTGTATGCCAGGTGCTGTAATCCTTGAGTGTTGTGACTCAGTGTCTCTCTAATGTGCTGTCTGTTGGAGCTAGATCAAATGAGTGATTTCAAACAAGTAATATTTATACTGGTTTGAATGAACAGTTTCATTGTATTTCCCTATCCTTGCTGTGCAACAGTTTTGTGTGAAATGAATTAAAGGCCTGTCCCAAATATATGCCTGTTGATTTCAGTGACTTAAGCTTAAGTTTTATGGTTTATACAATGTAAAAGTTGTTTTTCTTTTTAACATATTTAACTAGCACATAGTATAAGTACACCGGGAAAGGGGAAAGTCGATTGAGGTTGTGCCATGTTTCAAGCTTGCTCAACTGTTGTAAGAGTACAGAGCAAAAGGGGCAGGACTTTTGACATACAATGGGAGACACTATCGTCTTTTAATTGCATGTCTTTTTATCTTTAGGATTTCCACTTAAATCAGAGGCAGTACTTAAAGACATATTCATTCCATTCAGCCTTGAAATAGTCTGGCACATGAAGTCACAATTTGTCCGTTTTATACTTCAGGTTTTTCAGGGGTTTTTTTTTGTTTGTTGTGTTATGTTTTTTAATGCTCTGTCTTAAGCTCAGCCAAACATTTCCCTGCTGAAGCTTCATATTGAGTGAACAGATGAGAGAGATTAATCACTCTTCATCTAAACCTTGCCAGTAAAGCAAATAAGTCTAATTCTTAGAATGTGAAATTACTTTTTTGAGTCTTAACATTTTTCAACAGGATGTGATAGTATGCAGCCACTGATTTGTAAGAGACTGGGAATCCTTGGGTTGTCTGCCCTAAAACTATGAGAACTTAAAACTCTAAACCAAGGCCTCTCATGCCGCACATAAGGACACTAGTAAATACACACACACACACACACACACACACACACACACACACACGACTGGATTTCCTCCTGTCTCACAATTCTTTGCCTCCACCTGGGATTAGATCAGGAAATTGTCTCCTTTTCATGGTCTCATCCATCTTACCCCTGCTCGTCACGAGAGGCTGCTGGGGGTCCACACAGGAGCTGAACAGGGCCCGGAATAACAAAAGGCCACTTAAATACATGTTTACAAGAAAAACATGACGGGTTACTTTAAGAAAACTGTCAGGATTGATGCAGTCGTTCCACTCATGAGCCAGACTTTCTTCAGTACATTGACTCTCATGCACAGAAGAGCACAGCAGTGAAGTAGTCACAGAAAAGGTGCATGTTTGATCTGTGTCTAAATACTGATCATTTCAATAACAATCTGATTAATACCACCGCTAAGTTTTTCACACAGAACGTAAACAGGGACTAAGCCAGACATTGTAAACATCTGGGGCTCAGTCCAAAACTGGGGGTATGTTCCCCCTGGAGATTTTCAGTCCCAGTTATAGCAGCTATATGCACTATTTTTCAAGCTATTTGGGAAAATAAAATTCCTGAAATCAGTTTCATTCATTCATCTTCTAACCGCTTCATCCTCTTGAGGGTCGCGGGGGGGCTGGAGCCTATCCCAGCTGACATCGGGCGAGAGGCAGGGTACACCCTGGACAGGTCGCCAGACTATTGCAGGGCTGACACATAGAGATAAACAACCATTCACACTCACATTCACACCTACGGACAATTTAGAGTTATCGATTAACCTAGTCCCCAATCTGCATGTCTTTGGACTGTGGGAGGAAGCCGGAGTGTCCGGAGAGAACCCACGCTGACACGGGGAGAACATGCAAACTCCGCACAGAAGGGCTCCCACGCCCGGGATCGAACCGGCAACCCTCTTGCTGTGAGGCGAGAGTGCTAACCACCACACCACCGTGCCGCCCCTGAAATCAGTTTATTATTTGAAAAAATACAACACATAATAGTTACCAAGAAGAAAAAAACATCCTACATCTATGTCTACAACCTACGTCTTAGTTTATGTCAGTTTTATTCTCCAACTGTCTTCATCATTCTGGAATTATAACAACAGCTATAATGAGGATGACTAATTTACCCTCCTGCCACTTAAAAAGAGGCGAAAAATGTCTGATGTTACTAATTTTAAGGTACATAGCATAGGTTGGGTAGGACGTAAACAGCATTACTAATAGAGACGTAATAGAGCTTTTCCTGTCTTGTGGTGTTCTGACAAATAGAGCCTCCTGCTCTGAATGACCTACTAATGACCACTACTTCTACAAATGCAGTTAAAAGTAGAGTAGCTCATTCTGTCGAGTAGGAAATATATACTAATGTGCTAACTAATATATATATATAAAAATATAAACATTTACAGAGGTAAATGTTTTCATTTTATATATATATATATATATATATATATATTTTTTTTTTTTCCCACCTCTGAAACATATTACAAATGTGCACGTCATGTTGGTGTGTCATTTTAGGTGGATTTTTTTTCAAAATGGGATTGATTTTTCTAAGCTTTCTCACTGTGAATCAACCAATCACGTTGTGCGGAATACATGTCACATCACAACGTCTTGACAATGGAGAGCCTTTTGCGGCTGTTGCCAATTTGCATTGCTGCTGGAATAGTTTTGATGCAAAATATTTGCAGGCAACTATTTTGTATAATGTCACCAAATATCTCCCTCTTAGCAAAAAGAGAATGCATTCTTGCCACAACAGATGAAAAGGCATATATTGTCTATGGAGGTTTCTCTTGGACTGCTACCGATTATATTATGAATGTCTGCTCCCTCTCTTTTGCAGGGTTTCTCCAATGTTCTGACTTTAAAACATCAAAGTTCCCTTTCTATTACTTCACTCTGAAGCATCGCAAAGCTAATTGAATCTGAGCTGAAACGCTGCAGAAATAAAATGAGGGGTCTCATACTGCCAGTGAGAAGCATCACATTGCTTCTTTGGACAAAATAGACTGAAAGCCTGTCATCTTTGTTTTGGAACATTTTTGTTAAGCCTTTAAATTCAGAAATTGAACTGAAGTTGAATGCACTCCCTGTCTTCCCTGGATGGAGAAACTATGTAGATGAAGCCCTCAGCATGAGCTAAAGTGAATTTATATACAGACCTCCCCTTGCCCGGAGCACACATGCACACACACATGCACACAACCCCCAATCGCCCAAATCTGACACTAACTTGGCAGCAGCGTATTTGCCAGATATTTGTCAGATTGAGCTTTAAGGTAGAGATGTTAGATACTGAAAAAATATGGACAGGTTTACAAGCACACACACATTCCCCGTTTTTAACACACTGCAAATGTCCAGAATACCTCTGAACCTCATCCAAGAAAATTTTCCAAACTCTGCTAATGATTTCAATGGAAAGTAAAAACAAACAGGTTTTTCTTGTGTGCCTGTATGATGGCCATTTGGGTGCAATTTTAAGCTATTAATACTTCATTTTCATAATTGTGGGGTCATCTCTGGGGTGTCTGGATATTTCCCCAACAGCTGGCTGCGAAGCAGAGTTTAGTCTGGCATGATGGGAGATAATCAAAGCTCCGAGTCTGGTTAGAGTTACACCGTCAAATCAAAGGTGATTTTTTGGCACTTGTTTTATGATATTATACAATGAAGACTGACAGGCAAGATGAGAGTGACATGAATAGGTGTAATATACAGGGGGGAAAAAAAGTGTGGCAGCGAAGGTATGTCATGTGAAAATAAGCAATACTACATATGGTTGTTCAATGAATTCCCAACAAACAAAACTGCTAAATGTCTAGAGGGAAAACAATCAACATCAACCATCCTTAAGCCATTCATGTAAATAAAGCATTAAAACATGTCCAGCTGCCATGCTACTGGATCAGCTTAAATGAAACAGCAGCTTACCTGGACTCATTACAAGGAGAAGTCATTTCCATCATCCTGATTTCCAGTGTACGAAGAAGCATTTCTCACTTTCATATGACCTCCTTTCTTAACTTGGAGAAATAAAACTTACAGGACTAAGTTTGGACAGACGTGTTTTTCCTTAAGGTTTTCAAATAATTTTCCACAACAAGACGAAGTATATTATCCAGTATCAGAATTAGATCCAAACCTAGAAACTGCAGAACCACCTAAGTGCACTACTTCTTTCTATTAAGGGCTCTGTTTTAAGAGAGTAAACAAGCACACAGGCCTCAGTAAACTCTCATTAACCTGAGAGTGACTGATGACCTGCAGAGAGAGAGCGCTGAATGCAAGGAACCCTGAGAAGCAGACAGACTCTCATTTCCCAAAACTCATCCAATTACTTCTCAGCACTTCATCTGCTGGTTGTCAACATGGGATTGTTAAGTTTAGAGTGTTGAGGTCTAGAAGATCATCTGTCTGTCCACCACCGTCAATCTCGACTCAGCTGCACAGAAGGAAGGGAGGCTGACAGTTTCACGGCTTCCTCGCAGAATGCAGCCAAGTGTTTTCGTGTTCAATCAACCATCAAACGTGGCCGTGGCCACGCCAGTGCAGAGGGAAAACAACAGAATGAGCCTGAAGCCGCTGCAACCGCCCTGGAGGCTCTGCACATATAAACAAAGGACAGGCCTCAGCAGCATGACTCAGATGAAAGTGTGCTGTAGGAGACTACATCGTGACATTTGCTCATTTGAAGGAGTCAGCGCCTTTTCACTTCAAATCTGAAGCTTCTACTATTTTAGGTCTTGTGTAATCATTGTGTGTTTATAGAGGGAAAGATTATGACAGTTTTGCACATGCTGAGGGAAAACTAAATGAATTTTACTTTTAAACCAACTATAGCTAAAGGCTTTTAAGTACATGCTTTACAGATGCTGGACTGACAGCAGTAACAGGAGTGAAATAATGGCTATTCTCCACCACCATTATGCTTTAAATAATATATCCATGCATACAGTTTATTTAAGGGGAGACTTAAGACCAGAACAGAGCAAGGCCTTACTGGATAGGTACAAACCGAGCTATAAAAGCAACGGAACAGTTGCTAATTTTTAACGAACCCCATGACCCTCAGTGTAAAAACTGGAGGCAAACAAATGCCAATTAAATCATGGAAAAATATGTTAAACCTTATGGCACTGGAGGCTAGATCAAACCAGAGTGAAGGAAAGAGTGGGCCGATATAAAAGAACACTCACTGTTTCTCTCCATCTCTCTCTCTTCTGTGTCTTTATTGCTGGATTAGACCCCTGTAAAGTGCTGCACCTTGCAGACTGGGTCTCCTTTTACATGCAACTGGGGTCTCCACCTCAAGGCCTATAAAGTCCAGCCAGCTGGCCCTACACAGATGAATTTAACTCATTACATTAAAGAGAGCGAAAGGAAGTCAGAATGACAGAGCTCATAGACAGAGAGAAAATGATAAGCAGGTGAGACAACAGACCAACACACAGGTAAATAAGTCAGCCTGAAAGACCAACAGGGAACTAGGTATCTTTGGTAGCCTTTTTAAGGATGCAAGCATGTACTGTATATAGATGGCAATGTCAGGTAGGTTGGTCCACCACTTTGGTGGAAACATTCATGGGTGCCAGAGGACGTATCCTAATGACTTTGGTGATTCCTGACAGTTTTTGTTTTCTGTGAAATGTCTCCACAATTATGGATGGTTAGATTTCAGTTACATTACCTAACCAAAGTTTTGCTGTGGTAGCGAATTGTCAAAGGACGGCACCCACCTGTCACTCAAATTGGCCACACGCATTTTAACATGGGAGTCTATGGGGATTGACTCGCTCTTGGAGCCAGCCTCAAGTGGCCATTCAAAGAACTGCAGCTGCTGGCACTTGGTGTTGGCTTCATTTTTCAGCCATGGAGTTTGCCGCTAGCCATCAACTCTTATTTTTGTTGTAAATGGGGCCTCTTTTAAAAACTCTCTCTGTCGCTGTGCTTTTGAGTGAACCGCAAACCACAGAGGCCACCAACTTCCAGTAACACTGACTTAGCCACTGCCAAACAGTGGACACATGTCTACATATACAGGCAGAACAAAACCCACATTTGCCACATTAGAAATATATATATATAATATGCCTCATAACTTGAGTCATTGCTGGCCTTCCAATCATACAAGCTGGAAGTAAAACATAAATGCATCCACAAGCCGCCACCGGCCGCTCCAAAGGTTGCACGTGGCAATGTGGCAGCGTCATCTAATTCTTCATCCAAACCAACAAAGCAGCCATTTGGAAGAACTAAATGTCAGATTTGGCTTCTCAAAAGAGAAAATATTTCACAGAGCACCTGTTTATTACTATCATTAGCCAGCTATCTGAACAAGAGGCTATGGGTTAAGTGCATCTGGCATAGCTTAATATAGCAAGCAAACTACTGCAATGGCAAGTAACCATAAAACCACATATGTAGTAGTTAATATCCACCTCACTCTGTACCATTAAAAACTGATTAAGGACTTCAAACAGCCTCCATTACAGAAGCGGTCTTCTGCTTTGGTTTAGCAGAAAACACTAAGTTCTCTATAAACAGTTCTGGTTTGGACTGTTGTGGTCTGATTGCTGTTCTACAGTATTAATGTGGTCAAAGTTAGTCATTATGACTGTACTGTACTTTGACTGGAGCTCTGTGTTTTTGTGTCGGCAGTATATGACTTTAATGTGTTTTGCTCTTTTATATAAGCACATAGATGCACTGCCGGATGGATTTAATGACCTTTTCAGGGGAAAGATGTTCAGATCTATAGAGCATAGTGGTGATACAACTTTTAGTCACACAACACAATGTTTTTTTAACATTTTGACAGGCTATTTTAATCATATAATTATCTTCAAACCCAGATTGTAACACTGATGGCACACATATGAACTCTTTTTCTAATCCCGATGTCAACATCCATGTCCAAAATGCAAAGAAACAGAAGAGAAAAAAGGCCAGAATGATTCATGGTTGCTTTTTTAGATCAGTACAAATTCTACCTCACACAATCGCAGACGGTACAAGGGAATTCCAGATAGACGTGCACCTGAAAATAAACTAAAACAGACTCCATTTGAAAAGCTGCAGCATTTTTCTCCGCTGCAAGTGATAGGGGGAAAGCATTCAGCACATGTTAGGTACCACTACTATTCTTTCATATCGTCTCCCAAAAAACAAGAGGTATGCGAAACATCTGCAAAGCATTTGCAGAATTAAAAATAAATTAATAAATAATAATGGGCGTCTGGTGCTCTGCCAGGATTTTGAGTCCAGTTTACTGGCACATGGCTTCATGGTTTGTATTAATTTACCCTGGGCTTTGGCGTTTGGCAGCAGCCTGAAATGAAAGAGACTAGCCCAGGGCAAAATACATCATATTTACTAATAAAAAATACATATTGGAGCCGGAGGTTTTTTTCTACCTCACTTTTTCCGTCCTAAATTACTGAGCTTGAAGTGCAAATGTGTCCGTGTCTGCTAAGAGGTTAAATTAAGTGTGAATATAATGTTCCAGCTATGCATACCAGCAGTGTATGATGAGAAGCCTGATAAGGCATTAATGTTCTTACGGAAACACAACTAAAGCGTGAAAACTTCCAACACTATTGAGATTTACTGATACCAACACTGTGCTGCTTTTCAAGAAAACTCATACATACGCTACATTATTTGGAATTCACTCCACATTTAATATTGGCTGTAGTGTTCTTGAACATATTAGTGTGTCTTCCAGTATCTGAGAGCGCTGTGTGTAGCAGACAGATTTCAGCTATGTGACATTCTTTTTGTTTCATTGCCTCTATATGGATGCAACTTTTATAAGCGGGCAGAATAAAAGAACCTACCCTTTAATGAAGGCCATTACCACACACCACAGATGTTATCACATACCGTATTCCTGATGAAAGGTTATGGAAATGTTCAAAAATAGTTCCTTGGTTCGGTGGAGAAAAGAGCAGCTTGGTAGCAGCTGCTATTGGTGTTTTATCTGTAACGTAAATCAAATAGTGTCTTGAAGCTTTAACAGTAAACTGTGATCCTGAAAATGAAAATTAAGAAAACATCAAAAGGCTTGCATGTTCTTAGGAGACATTCACAACGTATGTGTTTAGACAGAATAAGGCTATTTTAAACTCATTTCGTCGATAACCACTCTACAAAAAAAAAGCTCCTTTTTTTGTGTGTGTTAATTAGCAAGTCATTTGCTGGCCTCAACACATTTTTCTACTTTCTGCTTTGCAGCGATGGTGGCTTAAGGCTCTGAAAGGCGATCAAAGGCTCTTCATACACCATTAACCAGGAAGTGCTGCCATAACGACTCTAGGCTGTTGCCAGTTTTGACACCCTTCCTGAATTCTCCTGGATTTTTTCACTCACCCAGAATAAAGCATTTCACTTCAGATACACTCAGTCTCTTCCTCATAAATATGATCTATGACAACAGTATTAAAACAATGGAACAAGATCCCTGTTTGAAGATTTCTATTTATATATTTTATTTTTTGTATACAGTATAATACAATAAATCCTTCATTTGGTGGCATTTTATTATTTAACTTGTTATATAGCTACACTTTCTGTATTCATGTTGATTCTACTCTTTCATATATTTTATGTTGTTATGATGATGATCATATAATCGTATAATAATCATACAAATAGACACTGTTGAATACAAATGTGCTCATTTTGGCCAACATACTGTACTGTAATGGGATTTTGATGATTTCTAGGTTTGTGGTAGTTCAGTGATATACTGTAAATGGCCAGTCTATAAGTGGGCTTGATGCCATTGGCTAACCCTGACCTTCCCTTTAGCCCTTTATTAGTAGCAGGTTGTTTGTGAGCATTTTCTCTTTCTTCTTTGTAGAGACAGGTGATGTTATCAGGTGGATTAACTCTTCTCTGTCCAAACTCACAGTAGGCTACTGGTTGAAACCCCTGCCAGCCTCCCCATGCATAAGGGATGCTGGATAGTGTTGGTATAGATGATACTCCAGTATAGCTCCTTAAGTTTTCTTCCTCTTCTCTTCCTCCCATGGAGGGATTTGACCACCTGACATTTAGAACAATTTGACAAGTTTAGCACCTTAAAAGTTGATATTTTGGAAATAAAGTTTTGATTTGCAAATCATAATCATGCTTATTTTTATTTATTTATTTATTTAAAACAATGAGAACTCTGATATCATACTGATATCTCAAAATTATGAAACATGGAATTTTATGCAGACGTTTTGACTTAAAATGCTGTATATTTGCAGATATTTTAAAGTAATTTTGACAATGTAAGTTTGTGATATTGTTACTTTGGATTTTATTTTTTGAAAGGAGAACAGATGAAGCACAGTTCAGTACGATATAGAATCCTTTAAAATGTCTTATACTTGCGGATGTTCTTTGTTACACAAGTATTACTCAAAAGGGAGCATGTTTCTAAATCCAAATCTAATTTTAGTTGGTTTCTAATATATCCATGCACAACATTCCCCTCACTCCCTCTCAGGTGTTAAACCCCTCGCTCTTGACTTTGGGCCTGTGGAGGTGAAATGGTTTCCAGTCGTCTGAGAGGCCTGATTGAGTGCTTCTGGATGTCATTTGGGTCCATGAATTGGCAACCTGAGGTCATACCACACACACACACACACACACACACACACACACACCATAGACTCTGCCCTGCCAGAGGGCTTCACTAACTGATTGGTTAAACGTGTGACCAGTGCTGTGTCTACTTCAATTAGGGACCTCCAGCAGATGAATACAATACAATACAGTCTAACTCACTCAGTTGTGCTCATGATTACCAAAATATACATACATTCATACATCTTAATTAGCCACAAAAACAAACTAGCACAGTATTTGTCCACATGCGTGCTTGTGTAAAGAATTTTGCGCTTTGAGTTTATTGTGTTTCAGTATTTAACTTAAGATGGTGAAGTTAACTTAGGGTCAGAAACGCACAATGAAAAATATGTTATCTCTCTCTGTTGGTATTCCTCTCTCTTACACACACAGCCTGTAGGCTAATCCTGACCTGTGAGAAGGCATCTGTTGACTATTGGACTCTGCAACCTGCCTCAAAAGACCTCCAGAGTTGATAGCTAAGAAACATAAAACAGGTGCATACAAACACACACACGCACACACACGCAGAAAGCGAGAGAGGAAATGGTCCCCAGATTCTGACGGAGAATGTGCAAGGGGGGATTTTTCCTGGTCCTGCTGAATATCAATGCATCTTATTCCAAACACCAAAGCACATGTGCAGAGGTGCATGGGCATCGTTTGAACCACTGTTTGCATGTGGCAAATCCGACCAGTGCTGATGTAAAAAGGTGAAAAGTCCTTTTTAGCCAGTGCTGCTTGTGGGATGAGACTAACATATGGAACTGTGAATGAAAGTGCCCCTTGATTTAATCAGTAAGTCACTTTAGATCTAATCTTCTATGCTGTCTCATGCGAAACATGTAAATAAAAACATAAAAGGAAATAAGATGCCATGGGAATTATTTGTTCACATGAAATAAACTTTATTAATGCAAAACACACACCATTGTTAGTTATTTCAGTTCCTCAAGGGGAAAAATCAGACCATTTTTCAACATATAGTCCATTACAGTTCAGGCTCACATTAATTACCGTTATAGCCTTTTATCTATTTTTTTCAGCTGATGAACTTATAAACTGGTGTTTCATTAATCTCATCTCACACAGCCTCCAGCATCAGAGTCAGTTTTCTACCCCCTGCTGCGTATGCATATAGATTTCTATAGTAGCCAGGTTATTGCAGATATCAGGAATGCAGAGAGAGCAATTTGTCATGGTTTGAGAAACAGCAGGGGGTCCAACCGAAAGTGAGGGTTTTAATGATTCCACTTGTCGAGTGTGAAAGATGACTTCTTCAGCTTTCTGATATATTAGATAACATATTAAAGGATGACGGGAAAGAAAGGGCACAGATTGGACAAACTACTGTGAGGTTCTGAGCAAACATGTTGAGTCTTGGTGTTGTGTTGTTGCTTTATGCAAATGTCTTTTTGTGTGTGGTTGTGTGTATGTGTGTATTTGAATACATGTTTAAATGAGAATGTGTTGGAATACAGCAAAATGATACAGTCAGCTGAAAAACGTTTTTAGCCTTGATTAGAGATTTTCTAAATTGCTAAGGCACTCTTAATGAAAGTTGGATCCACTTGATCTTCATGATCGCCTTCTTAGAAGAGCAGAAGTCTTCTTTTGCAAATGTCTTTGGTTTTACACATTTTTCACTCCATTTTTTAAAACAGTTGACACAGATCTAATTGAAAGACCCAAAAATCTATTGGATTAATGGTGTTAAGGCCCAGAACCAATGCCAAAGAACAAGTGGTGCCTCACTACACCTGTGTCTTCACCAAGACATTACACATTAACACACCACAAAGACACCAGCCAACGGTCAACCAGTAGGTACATTATGCACCTGAGTGAAAGGAACTACCCGGACCAGGAGGTAAGGATAGTCTGTATTCATCATTTAAAAAGAAGAAACCAGAAGATTGTCAGGGCAGATTCAAGATGCTAGTTAGCTAGTTAGCACAATACAGTTGAAACTAAGAGCCACAAAAAAACTAAAAAAACTCTTGCACCTGTTTGAAACTCATTTGCTCAGCAATCGGTCCTTCTCCAACGATAAAACGTTCCACCTTTGTGTTGCTATTTGCAAGCATGGATCAAAGAGGCCAAAGGCACATATAAATAAATACTGAATGCAATAAAATGAATGAAGAAAACTTTCTTAGAGCAGCAGGGTTTGTTATCTCTAGTCAAATCGTCTCTCAACAAAAGAATATAATTCGTGCTATGATATGCTTGCTTGCCTTTTTTGGCACCTACAATAACTATGTTAAGTATCAGCTTGACCTGGTTCATACTGATAGAAGTATTTTTTTTCTATGGTGTGATGATTGATTGATTGATTAAATATTTTGTCACAAGTTGTAAGATAATTAAATATTTGCTTTTCTTGCATGTTTTTAATGTTTTGTGAGTGTTGAAGCATTTTGCAAACAAAACATGCCACTTTGGCCAGAGACTTTTGGAACAGTGATGAAGTTCAGCCAGCTAAAGACGCTGCTGCTGAGCTTGAAGTTGACATAGAAGTCAACCAGCCTGTTGAAGCAGAGGATCCAGAGGGAGGGCAAGACAGAAGACAATGAAGAAGGTCGTGAAAGGAGCAGCAAGCCATTTAGTAGATTGTCTGATGCCATCTCTGACATTGACAGTGACACTGACAACTATGCTGAGGAAGAATACCCAGCATCAGTGCCCTCCTCTTGCCCAGTGCCAAATAATAAGATGAGCAGTAGGCAATTCGGGCACGTGTGCCATCTCCATCAGCGACATAGACAGCAATGGTGAGGAAGTATACACAGCTTCAGTTCCCTACTCTAACCCAGCACCAGGAGGTTTACCAGGAAGAGAGGACAATCATAAAGGTGATGAGATGATCGTTAAGCCATTAAAGTGCTTGTCTCATATCACTTCTGACACAGACAGCGAAGTTAAGGATGTAGACCCAGCATCAGTGCCCTCCTTTTGCCAAGAGTGTAAACAATCCAGGAAGAGGTCCAGAGAGGAGGATGATTAAAAGATGGGAGAGGCATAAAACAATTCAGATACTGAAAGTTTGCTGACAGACATTTTACAGAGACTTACAGAGCATGTAAGAGCCATCTCCAGAGAGACCTCATCTAAAATATTTAATTATCAAAATATTAATGATAAAAGGTTTATCCCTTATTCTGATTACTCTAATGCCATATTACTCTTTCAAAGTCTTCAAATATATCTGTGGACATTGTACTTAGTTATCATTTCTTAGTTTGGATCACATATCCTAAAATGTTTGAGTTTCTAGAGATTTGCATTCTTTGCTTTTGACAAAGGAAATAATAAAATGCTTGGTATAAACTTTACAGGTTTTCCATACATTGAAGGAGGTATACACGTGTATCAGTAGGCGTTTGATTTATTGAGTAAAAATGTAAAATTCTGAGGTCAAATATGCAATTCATTTTGGGTCACTTAGTAACTTGGAATTTAATCTCCAAAAATGATATAAGCAGCTTTAAACTAAGAACTGCAACAAGCACAGCGCCTGTCAAGGTCCATGATGCTCGTGTGTATAATACACCCATGGTTCATGTCAAGCTTACATTTACATTAAAGCCACAGTCTTTGCACCCATTTGCAAACATGGCAGTTTTCATACAGTGTCATTAGCTATTTTAACCATACAATGCAATTAATCAGATATAAGAAGAGTATTGGATTTCTACATCCTTTTTATAACTCTGAAACTGAGAACTTAAGTAAATGAGCTCCAAGAAAATGACCTCTGAGAAGAGGTTTGCTGAAAGAGAGAGAGAGAACACGCGAGGGAGTTTGTTTGCATTCCCACATAGTGTTTATATATCATCAGTGTGCCACGCAGCACAGCCCTGCTGTCTAGGACTCTGTGTGTGTGTGTGTGTGTGTGTGTGTGTGTGTGTGTGTGTGAGAATCATGAATCATTCTCTCTAGGATTCCGAGTAAGTCTCTGACAGCAAAGTGAAACCATTAGACCTGACAAGATGTGGACTGAGGACAGTTCATTCACAAAATTCGATACAGTTTACTTTTCTGTAAAACAAACTCGTATTCCCCTATTATGGGAAACATATTTACATAAAAGTAATAACATAATCTACTTTATTCATTTAGCCTGACTTTAAAGTTTATATTTTGAAGTAATTAATCTCAACTGTTTGCGGTAGACCCACTTCACAGAAAGGACAGATAAATGAAAGCATAAGTGCTGAGTCGGGCTGGTCCAAAACCTCTACAGGAGTCTTTCTCAAAGTAAGGGTCGTGACCCAAAATAGGTCATAGACCCTTTTTTATCGGGTCGCCAACTGGCAGAGTAAAATGCACAATGACACTATGATATGTGAATTCATTTTCTAATTACAATCAGTGTTGGGAGTCATTACTCAAAAAAGTAATGTATTACACATTACACATTAGTTAGGAAAAAGTAATCCCTTACTTTACTTGATTACTCCCTGGAGAAAGTAATTAGTTACAATCCTAGTTACATTACTAGTTACTGTAAAATTGCCTGAAATGCATTGTCACGTAATTTGCCAGTTAACGATATAGCATTAAACCTTATGTGTAACAATCCTAAGGTAGGTATAGTTAACTAGATGGATATACCCAGTCTGCTTCACCAGGGGGCAGCCAGAGGACACTGCGCACACCTACACACCGGCAACCTGAACACAGCACACGGCTTGCTGTGCTAAATTGCCGCTAACAAAGTTAGCATCCATCATTCAAGGTTAACTTTAGAGGTAAGTATTAAGGAAGCATAGTGATGGTAGCTAATGGTATACATGCCCACATTTGGCTAATATTACATATAAGAGGAGTAATGTTAACCCTGTAACATTATTGTAACTTTAGCTGAAGTTGAAGTTAGCTGAAGTTAGCCGAATGTTACTGATTTTATGTGAGGATATGCTCAGTAATGAGAGCTGAAAAATGAACAAATTGGACAGACACCTCGAAACAAAACATTCTCAGCACTGGGGCAAGTCAAAGGCATTTTTCTGTGCAAAGAAGGGACTTGAAAGAGACAGTGTTTTGACAGAGGAAAAGTCAGTCATCATGTATTTGTGTAGTCCATCCATCCATTTTCTTAACCGCTGATCCTCTTGGGGGTCACGGCGGGGGCTGGAGCCTATCCCAGATGATATTGGGCAGGAGGCGGAGTACACCCTGGACAGGTTGCCAGACTAACACATAGAGACAGACAACCATTCACACCTACAGACAATTTAGAGTCACCATTTAACCTATCCCCAACCTGCATGTCTTTGGACTGTGGGGGGAAGCCGGAGTACCCAGAGAAAACCCACACTGACACAGGGAGAACATGCAAACTCAGAAGGGCTCCCTCCTGTGATCGAACCAGGAACCCTCTTACTGTGAGGTGACAGTTCTAACCACCACACCACTGTGTAGTGTTTCAACTAATTGTGTGTTTTGTGAGTCTGTTAGTTGGCGAGTAGTGAGTTCATTATTGTACAACAGTCTGATGCTGGTTGTATGAATAACCAGCAGATCTGTAGTGTGTAGTGCACAAGATCACTCCAGTTAAAACAGATACAGTACCTGCTGCCTTCCGGTAGCTGTTATGAGAATCAGCACTGTAAAGAAAAGACCTTCAGTGGGTCCTTTAGGCTACAAACTGCCATGACGGACAGAGCTATATGCTACCTAGCTGGTACTTATGCTGGTTTGCAAACCTGTGTTTCTGTTCATACAGCTATAACGTCATGTGTCAACTCAGGAATCCATTTTATATTATCAAAATTGCCAAGTAGAATTAAGCAATATCACACGAGAGGGAGTGATGTTATACTGTGATATCGTCACGGCCTGCGGCCTGGTGCCTACGACCGACTTTTATACAACGCTTTTATACAACAGTTCAACAGTTCAACAGTTAAATAAGCAAGGCTGATTAAGAAATGTTGAACAATGAGGACAAAATAGATAATTTAAGCATTTTATTTGTCTTCTGCCAACAAAAATAGTTCCCTCAGGACTCCACTGTCACCGTTGCTATGTAACGCAGACATGGTGCACCAGGCACTTACTCTTTATACACATTTATCTGCACGTTTCCATTAATTGTGCAGCCGGTGAAATAAGTCTGTGGTGACTGCATGGTGGATTGTCGCTTCACAGGCACAGCTGACTCTGCCTTCTGATCTAACAGTATGTTGCTTTTTTTTTGTCATTGAGCTCCGCTGATGAAACACTGACAAACCTGGATGTGTGCTCAGATGGATTCAGCTTCTCCTCTCCCTCATCTTCCTCTGATGACCATTCATAGTTCAATTCAAAACTTATTTTAGGAAATAAATCCATATTTTTGGCTTTTTGACAGTGGATGAATTAATTAGCCTACAACGCAACTGCTGACCTAACTGACACTAACCGTCAGTTTTGATTTGATTGTTGATTGCAATCAGCTGTGAGGCGGAGTGATACATACACAGTGAAATAACCGTGATGTTGTACTCCAATATCATCACGGTTTTACTGTCTCTCCATCAATCAGATTGCTGTGCCGGAACTAACCGTTGTATAAATTAGGTTAAAGCATCATAAACCACCAAGAATTCAGCGAGCTAGCGTACAGGCACATTTGTCTAAAGAAAAAAAAAAAGGCTTAGGATATTGGCCTTGTTCCTGCATCATCTAGCAAATTTCCCAAAGTGTCAAACTATTCCTTCAAGTGAAGGAAAACTACAGTAACTGGAGATTTAAATAAGTATTTACTAGAGAAAGCAGGAAAAGAAAACATGCGTGCACTGTCCAAACTAAACTAAATATTGCAAAAAGCAATGGCAACTGTTCTTATTCCTCAGGTGAATCACATCCGTGCGAGAATAAATCCCCCCTAACTACCAGCCTACAACAACACAGCTGCAATAGCAAAATCCAGCCAGTCCATTCCTGTGGTGTCAGGGTCCGAGGGTGTCATGAGAGCTGACCCCCAGCACACAGCAAATAAAACTGATTTACTGCTGCTTCACTGGCTGCACCGCACTTTATAAAACTGTCCTGGGCAGAGTTATGACCCCAGGTAACACATACATAGACACACACTCAGGCACATATAAACACACACACGTGGACAATACATACAGTACTTCAACACACACACATAGATGGATAGGAAATTTGCTCTAAAGTAGACCTGTAACTGTACATGTAAGCAGATACTTTAACACAGACACATGTAGAGACTCACAAAGCAACCTTTTAAGGCAAAGAATAGGTTACTCATAAAATGATAACTATCATGGACATTTTTAAGACCGAAACTATGACTTCAGCCCATGAGCCCATGTTGTTGCGAAGGTTTATGTTCAACTTTTCCATAAATCCTCCCAATTTCTAAGATCATTTTTCAAGTCATTCAGCTGCTTTAATGAAAGATAAGAGAAAGGGTTGCATGACAGAGAGTGAAAATGCAATGAAATGAGATGTGGAGAAATGAAGGAGCGTAAAAGCTGCTCCGTGTGTATGCATGTGTACATGTGAGTGTGTGCCATGCTCAAGGGATGTTGTGCAAGGCAGAGTTGGGAGAGAGCAGAGAGAGAAAGAGCAACATGCTGGAAGACGTTTTGTAAAGCGTTTCCTAATTTCTGTTTCATCACATCATGAGAAGTCTTGCTGTAGCCAAGCTGACCTTCTCTTTATCATGTCATCTGAGACTGCTGAGGGGGTAACACTATACAGACAGCACACACAGTACATTTATACAAAAAAAGAGCTATAATAATAAGAGATATGCTCAAAAAGGTCCCTTTGCAGCTAAATGATGCTGATTATAAATATAAAATCAGTTTCCTCAGTGTAGCCAGACTCAGACAATTAAACAAAAATGACTGACAGTACATTAAAAGTCTATGGACACCACAGCGGGTGCAACAAGTCTTATTAAAGGGACATTTTGCCAATTTTCAACCAGCTTTGTATCATAAGAACATGGGTAGTATATGTCAATAAACTATAGTAAACTTCTCTCCATCTTACCAACGGCCAGATATCCCTGCTTATTTCTCAATTCAAATTTTCACTTGTGGGGACACTAGCTTCTGACTGGATTGAGCCGAGCATGGCATCATTGAGGAGATCACATTTTGGAGGACTGGAGGGGCATGCGATGTTTGTTTACAAAAAAGTTCATGTGTTTTTGGGGTGATGAAAGTGGACATGGCAAGAAAAATAAAACTGCACCAAAATAGCAAAATTTTGGATTTGAAGCCGACAAAAGAGGTATCCTAAATAACTCTATCACTCTATCTACAGGATACCTTTTAATTTCACCACAGAAACCTAAAAAAGATGGAGGCTGGCTGGAGGGAGATTGTCAGGGGGCTGAATGTTTCTTGTGAGCTAAATGACCCTCGCTAATAAAATGCCAGGCTACTTGCTGTTGGCTATATTGTATGTCATTTCCAGTGAATATCACAATATAAAATATGTGTTTTCTGATTTGAAAAGCAACGTTACAAATGTAGGAAGATAGCAATTAGGCTCCTCGCCCAACTTTAAAGTGGTTACATCTCCAGTCTGATCACGAGCAAATAGCTGATACTGATTTTTAAAATATTTCCAGAAACATATTTTAGCTCACTGTTTAACTGTAATTCAAGATTGTTTGTTACCAGCCAGCAGCCAAATTGTATCCTGTGTTTACGTTTCCCACCAGCCGGAGTGTTTATGGGTCCCATGCAGTGCAGTGCATTCTGGTAGTTGTAGGTTTCACTCCCTCTTGAGCAACAGCAAATGCCACAGTCCTTTTCTTCTATTTTCTCTGGTTATAATGCACCAATTTTAAAAGCATCTTTCTGCTGCATAGACAGCTAAGTTTTATGAAAATATCACCATTCCAGCAGTGAAATACTCCTTGAGCCACATAAAATAACTGTGTGACACTTAAAGCATCGTCAAGGCAGATGACTCCACAGCAGCTGCAGCCACAATCACACATACATAGTAATGGGAAGCAATGGATAAAGTGCTGTGCTCATTCATTGGCACCATTGTGGTTGCGGACGTAAGAGGGAAAACACATTCGCTTTCCCTAATTTTCCCAAACAGGTCTGTGGTTTGAAACCAACAACCTTCACTTCCAGAGAGACTAAATTAAAGGCTGACTGTATGAATCATCCAGTGGTGAGGAGCGCTAATGACATGGTGTTGAACCTAAACCCATAAGTCAGAGGGTGCAATTCCGTCGTGAGATGATTGTGCTGTGTTGTGTCACCCTCTGACCAGTTCATGCAGGATGCTACAAATACATCTGGTTGTATTGTGATGTGTGTGTGAGATATGAAAACACACAGAAAAATAAAGACAAATGCCATGTATTCCTTAGCAACCAGGTTAGGCAAAAATAAACTCCATCAGTTATGCCATTAAAAGTACTCCATTACCTTTGCATAAAACCCCCCAAGACACACACACACACACACACACACACACACACACACATTCAAAAATCTGATTCAACATGAAGCTGTGCATTAAATCCTCTGTGTTTTTAGCTGCCCCCCATTTTCCGAAAGAGGAAAAGCAGAGCCATCAGCTCATGAGTTTAAATCACACATCGCTGCCACGCACTCCCCTCGACTGGTTCATCCCTCCAACCCTCTGCCATGGCGGATCGCTGACACTAAGCAGATGTGCTGTGTTTTATCTTGTCATGACACAGAGCTACTGGAGGAAACCCTTAGGACTCAGAGGTTCAGCCTGAATTTGATTTTCAATACTATTTGATACCTCATTAACTGCAGGATTGTGTGTAATGGTAATATAATAATCTGATGACAAAATGTCTGAGCTTTGACATTAAGCAGATGCCTGTTGGAGGTAGACTTAACTACTGAGTTTCCTCGGGGTCTGGCCAACAGGAAATCAGATTCAGGCTTGGTGTTTTTGGTTAGAATCTCACCACTGATACACACTCGTGCAGCAACACAAGCCTGTTTGCACCATCAAAGGATAGTTTACAATGACTATTGTATCATAAACAATTAAACAAGCTATTTAGACTCAGTAATTATTAATATGTTAAAAAACCTTAAAACAAAATCCAATCTTGGACTGTTCAAAAAAAGTGTGTGAGGTTTGACTTTTCAATTATACCAGCCTGAGGCCTTTTCAGCAACTTAAAATAATGGTTGATCATGATAAAGTGTGAGTGCCGAGACTAAGCAGATGTGCGGTATGTTATCTTGTCATGCTACAGTGCTACCAAAGTCAACCCCTCGGTTTTCAGAGGGCCCTGCCTGCCTGCTGCCCTCCTTTGTGGCCCGTGACGGCTCTAACAGTTTCCTGATTAACAGCAGCTGTCAGTGCAATGGGGGGGATGACCGGACCCATTATTAACTATTAACTCTTTCATGTAGGGCTGTTATGCAGAACTGGGTTGCCTAATGTGTCAAGGTTGCACCAGAGCTGCATGGTCCTTGTGTAATTTCTCATAGTATACATCATACAGTGTGTTTAAGTGTGAGCGATTGTTCAGCACGTAAAAACCTACACTATGATTTTTGCTTTTCATCACAGCCGAAAAATAGCAAAGCACTCCAGAATCAAACAAAGAGTATGACTATGGTCAGTGCTTGATCAGTGTTAGCCTTTTAAACTGATGTGTGTGTATCTGACGTGATTCATCATGTTAAGCCTCAGTCTGTTGTTGCAGGCTAATCTGCTGTATTAAAGTGCATGTGTGAAGTATAGCTCACCATTATAGAGGAGAGGCATGACAGCATGTCAGCTATGAGGGAAATGTTGGCCCAAGCCTTGTTCACCTTGTACCAGACTGGCAATTACACAAACAATACACACAGGCTCAGTTGGGTCAATAAATAGCAGCCACTACTTTCATTCTAATTACATAGACAATATATGACGCATGTGTCAGTGTCTATCTCTGTCAGTCTCTCTGTCCTCCCCACCCTCCCACCTTCACCTCTGCGTAGTGTGGCACAGCCATGAGAGTGGGACTGGAGATTCCTGGAGGTGGGAGGAGGGCTTATCCCGCTCTCTGTCACCCAGCGATGAGAGGTGATCCTGGGATTAGAGCTCTGTTGGTTCAGGCTGGGCCACTGGAGACAGACTGGGGCTGGCATAGACACAGCAGCGGGGATGAGGGAGGGGGGCTGGAAGGGTGTTAGGAATAAAGGAAGTATGAAGGTGAGGAGGAAGGGGACTGGTTAAAGGAGGGATGAGAGGGAAGGGAATAAGAGAAAGATTGCTGCAAAATGAAGAGTGGTAAATTTGGTAAGATGCTGTTATCATGACCTTTGGCTCAAGCAGAAGTCTATCTATGTATGCAGTTTGTTCTTCTGTTTGTTTGAAAGCTAAGTGGTGGGCCAGTACCTCCACATCTGTTCTTTAGAGCTTAAGATGAAAAATACCAAGTTCTTTTCAACATTTCCTACAGTGCTTGTCTTCACCCCCCCCCTGGGCAGCCCAGTCGCCAGAATAAATTGTTGACAATGTACAATTCTGCAAACCACAGATATGTTACATTTGTTTGCTTTAAAAATATATCAGCATTTCTAAAGTGACATCAGGTTACATTTATATGAGTTTCTCATCAGGAGGAAGAGGAGGAAATGGAGACAGCTGCCAAGCAGCAGACCACTATTTGAGACCAGTGACATTTCCAGTGGCGACAAAACTGGGTTTTTAAAGCCAAAACGTGATGTTTTCCTGACCCAAACCGAGTAGTCCTTGAGCTCTAGTTCTTAAACCCAACCACATGTTAACCACAGCACTGTCACAACATAAAATTGAAATTGAAACATAAATAAAATAGTTTCACCATGTCCGCTACATATGAAATATACACATTTATTTAAAAACTTTTTTCTCTAAAGTCTAGCTCCACTCTGGATACTGTTGTGAAGACTTCATGTTGTTTGAATTTGCCAGCATAGAACATGGCACATGAAAATACACCAAAATATATTAAAAAAAAAAAAAAAAACAGGATTCAGATTGGATTCCTCCTTTACTCATCGATCTCTAAACTGTCTTTGTCAAAAAGACACAATTTAATGTATCTCTGCAGTTCTGCTGTAATGACTACCTTTCCCACAAGGATTATTAACCTTTCATTCAATTCAAACACGACCCTTTTCAACCGGTCTGATGCTCAAAAACTAAAGATCACCTGGAAAGAATAAAAAAAAACTGCCTCAGTTACACAAAACACAAAACACTGGTCTGTGATCTGTTCTGGACTGAGTGTTGGAGCACTGTATGACACTGATAATGAGGGTTAAAGAAGAGTAGTGAATCAAACCAGTCTGCGCGGGACCTCCTCTCTCCACAGGTGCAGCACCTATTCTGTTTCAGATAGAGGTCATTGTCACCCCCGCTGAGGGGTGGAGGGATGAAGGGAGGGATGAAGTGACCAGAGGACAGGACCCTTCAGCGCCTCTTTGGTTTGACAATGGGTTGCTTCTGCCTGGCTAAATGTTGGGTTTGTGTGTGGAGGGAGGGGTCAGGAGTGTGCATGTGTGGCAGGTGTGTGTGTGTGTGTGTGTGTGTGTGTGTGTGTGTGTGTGTGAGAGAGAGAGAGAGAGGGAGGGAGAGAGAGTGTAGGACAGAGGGAGAAGGAGTCATTACCTCATGGAAGCCCTATCCTCCACATACACACATGCACAGACAGACACAGAACTCTTCTCTTGCTCTGTGCTCTGACCTTGTACTGACCTGAGCCAGTATCTGGTTCACCTGTCCACAGGGGATCTCCTCATCCTGCTGTCAACTCATCACTCTCTTTCCAACCATTATACCTCTGTGGCTGCAGACTGGACAGAAAAATTGAACTATAAGCTATTGTAATGCCTGTTTACTGGTAACTGTGAAATAGGCGAGATTAACATAATGATTTTACACTCAATAGAGTCAGGTCGATAAAAATGCAACCTCTAATGATGCAAGTACATGGTTAAGGGTTTTTTGGCATCTCTGCTTTACTTTCTGGCAGGGAGAGATGCAGTAAAAGGCAGGGGAGAGGGAGAGAATGATATGCAACAAAGGGCCCAGGCTGGACCCCAACATGGGCCGCTGCAGTAAGGACTCAGCCTTAATGGTACATGCTCAACCTTGGAGCTATGCACCCCAAAATACTGGAACTTTTTAATCATATCTACTGCCATAAAATATGTTCAGCATTCCCTGTGCAAACTAAAACTAGAATCACAAAAGAACTGTAACTTTGCAGGTGTAATAGTGCAGAAACACAATAGGGTAGGGGGGAGGAAACTAGGGGAAGGGGGTAAACAGTGAGAAATGGCCCTTTTGCTCCCTCCTGTGGGCAAATCAGTCACATATGACCAAGTGTCAATCTTATCCAGTTTATCTGTGCAACTAGAGAAATTGTGATTGTGAGATTGTAAGGTTTCTTTCCAATGTTTTGATTGATCACAACCTGCAGTATACAGCTCGGACTAGTACAAATCTGTCAAGTTAATGTGTTCAGCAGCTTTTTAAGAATGATTTAGTCTTGATTTAATAAACTCCAGCCAATCCTAAAATCAAGGAAGAAAGCCCTGGTAGCAGACATTAAAGTCAAGTGTTTCATATGAGTGTGTTAATATAGAACCTTGTTTCCCAGTGAAACTATGGCAGGAGGTGAAAAAGAGAAACACTGTGAATAAGAGTACTTATGGAAAAGAAGCAGTGGTAGCTCCTCCAGCAAGAGCTGAGTGATGGAGAGAGGAGAGCACGGCCTTCACCTCCGTATGACACCCATCCATCCACCATCGTAACAGGAGCGCATCAGAGCGACGGCCAACAAAGGCAGCTGGACCGGTTTGAGTTGTGCACTCACCACAATAAAAGGTCATGGAGAATATCTGTGTGTGTGCGCATGAGTGTGTGTGTGTGTGTGTGTGTGTGTGTGTCATGACAGAGACATCCATGGTTTGGTCTACTTAGCCTCTGTCCTATCATCAAAGGACACAGGTGAGAGCAGCATTGTGGGTCCTGAGTTCTCATGTTACCCTTTCAACTCAGGGAGGGCACATCAAAGACAGGGGCTTAGAGAGTACAGAATGCATGCACACACATGCACACTCACAAGATCATAAAAAATACAATAACATGTGCACACAGACAATACGTTACACATACACACAGATACACAAAGTCAGGAACATAGCAACATGTAGGACAATGTGTACACACAAGCACACACAAAATGAATATAACTGTGTGCATAAATTATGTAACTCTTTCCCTTTTTATCCTGAGCACCACTTTGAACAAATTGGTCTTTTTTCTATTACTGCAACCTCATCCTGGCATATAGAGATTCAGTATATGACAGTCTTATCAAAGCCTTCCACACACACAGTTATAAACTTGTCCTCACCGGCCATAACATGAATGTGGGCTTATAAAATAGATATTCCTGCAATGCAAGTGGTCAAAACGCTAAAGTTCTGTCCTTGCCTATAGCTCATCTGGTTGCTGTAAGAATCCCACTGAGACACAAGTAATGACCTGCCAACTCATCATAATTTAAGTACCATCTTCTGGACCTGCATGAAGCAGACCTGTCAGGCCCTGTTAGCAAGACAGTGGGGGTATGCCAGGTGCTTCTTTGCAGCAGCCAATGCATGCTTTACACGCCATTTGCAGGCATGGAGACATACCAAAGCTCACTCACAAGCACAAATATCTGCATGCTAAACCTTTAATGTTTAGCAATGCAGTGCAGTTTGCTGCTCCTGAACAGCAAAAAAAGTTAAATTTCATCAACTTGAAGGAAATGTTCACTACAAAAACATTAATGTTTCAAGGCAGAAGAGTGGTGCTGACTTCAATTTGAAAATGGGCCAAGTACATGACATTTTCTAAATGTGATAGTTTTTCATTTGGTTCTCTCTGGCCTATGGATAGACAGTGAATCATAACAGTGCTTACCAAGCTTGAAAAGGCACAGAGCCCTCTGTGCTTTTTAGAGATCAATATGTCAGAGAGATTGAGTGATACAGGTCAGATGTGTTTATGTGCTTGCGATACCTCAGAGTGTGCAAATGAAAACAAACCAAGCCTCAGCCCACTTTCCCAAAATCAACTCAGTGCTAACATTAAACTTTGTTCCATTTTAGGTTTTCTCACATTGTATGATAAAGTTGAACCCAATAAATCTTCTGTAACTTGAGACCTGAAGTGAACATCCACACAAAAAGTGACTTTACTCTCTTGGTGTTTGTCTCCAAAATGTGCTCCAACTTCTAACTCATAACACATAAAAATCCTTGAGCAGCATGTGTTGAATCTGTTTTGTTTGTTCTTATTTTTTGTACTCTCTACTCATATTCATAGATTTGGAAATCTAGACTTAATTTGTAGCAAATGATCAACAACAGTGGAATAAAATAATGACAGTTGTACCTCAGATGTGGTGCGCTGCTGTGATCTTTAATGGGAAGTTCTTAGTCTTGGATCATGTAAATAGTGAAGTTCAATGACGTGAAAGTTGGTAACAACCTGCACTCTCTTCAACACCAAACAGGAAGCAGCAAACTGGGTGGACAGTAAACATGACTGGGACTCCAGAGAGGCACAAACAGTGTTTGGCAGTAACAGTAATAATATTACTTTTTCCAGTAACTAATTACTAATAAGATTTCAGTAGTAATATTACAATTACCCCAAAATTAAACAACTTGTTGCAATGCTACTTTGGTTGTCAGCCCACTACTGACCTGAAATACAATAATCACATCAGTGGACTCATTTTTGTAATCGGCGCACTGTGCAGGTGCCATGAAGCAGCAAGCTAGTTCTGAAGATGGAAACACTTACCTTGGCTGCTGGAAACATTCCCATTACTTTGATTTTTTCAGGAGAAAAGACAACAAGACCATCATGGCTGCAGGTAGTTGTAGTAAAACTCTTTCCACTGCGAAAAACACATCCTAAAACTTCTGGTCTGAAACATCGACTACAACCGACAGCACAACAACGTGCACCACCAGGAAATACACACCGCCAAAGGTGAGGCCTCCTCGGCCATGGATGTTGGTTGTAGCGCTACACTAGCTAAACAGTCACAGCTGGAATTTACTCCTGGGCAGCTGCAGTGCAGACTACGAAGAAGGAATAAAGCTTGTGGCTGGATATGTGGTGAATGAAATGTTGCTCTACAAGTAACTCTCCGTCTTTCAGGCAGAGTCTTGGGAAATACTGGTCACAGGCAACAGAAGGCCCCCCAGGTTAAAAAAAAAAAAAAAAAAAAAATGTTATTTGGATGCTATCTAGCCTTAGCTACACTAACCGGCTACCCACATATTCACACAGAGGCACACAATTGAATTTTAGGGAGATGTGTGTGTTATGGGGTGTAACAGAAAAGTAATATAACAAGTAGTGTAACGAATTATTGTTGGCAGGGAGTAATAAGTAAAGTAATATTACTTTTGAAAAGAGTAATGAGTAATATATTAGATTTTTAGAGTAACAAGCCCACACACTTGGCAGAAGAATGTGAATAAATCTCAGTTTTCTTGGACTATGGAAAAGGAGGAGAAATTGGTAAAGTTGTGGAGTGAACAAGACTCTTTAATGCAGTGTGTGTATGATCCACCAACTGGCACCTTTTATAGTGAAACAGATTGAAACAGTTTGTCTCTCATTCCAGTGGTCTCCTCCTGCTAAAACAACACAGCTAACCAATGGAGGCTGGGGGCGAGTTGAGGCTACAAAATCCAAAATGTAAAGTTTGTAGGCAAATACAGTTTATCCCAACTGACAAGAATATTGTTGACATTTTATCATGTGTTTCGAAAGTTACTCATTTTTGTGGACGCGTAAGGAATTGTTAATGCATCATATTTCTTAAAGGGAGTTTGACATAATGTTTTCCACCAGGAGCAGGATGGGATATAATCTCTGTAGGAATCTACCAGTAGGTGAGGTTTTGCAAATAGTGACCCTGAAAGATCCCTAGTCTTTGTAAAATCTTAAAATCTGTAACTAGAACTCATATTGTCTTCAGATGTGAGAGGGTGTCAGACTTCAGTCTTTTAAAAGTCTTTTCAAAGTCTTTCTATGTATGGTAGACAGAACCTGATGGCTGAACTAATAAATGAAATATCCACCATAGTAGATAAGATCATAGTGTTGTGACAATTTTTAACCATCATGCTAAATTCTTGGTCTGGATACCATGTTTGTTTTCTCTGAATTGCTCCTTTTAACGTCTTTAACCTTTAGGCAAAATCGTGAAAAAAAAACACATCTAGGTTGGATAATCTATGCTCTTAACAAAGGGGTAATGAAAAAGGTTTGAAAGTGTATTTTTAAGAAAATATGTATGTCTTATTCATCAGGTATTCTGCGTCTTGTACTCACACAACACACGACACACCTGTGATTATTTACTTGACTGCACTTGTGCTTGTAGGTGTCGTCTACATAAAGCCTGTTGTCTTCGTGACTTTTAACACCAAGGAGAAGCCATGTTACAGCTGAAATACACTCATAGTTTTTATGTCTCATTTGCCTTCTTTAGTTAAGAATTTTGACATATAAATCACATTGAGGGGCCCAAGCTGTGTCTCCTTCAGAAACCAAAGTATAGGCATTACTATTTTTTTTTTTATTGTCTTTCTGTGTTCTCCCCCCATGTCAGCACCTGTGGAGTTGGTTACGAGCCTGGTTTGTCTTTTTCAATAAATATTGCTGCTTGCTATGAAACACTTTAAGTAACTGAGGTAATGTTTTCCACTTGGTGGTAGAGCAGAGTTGGTCATGACAGAGTTTGGCACATTATATAACTTTGAAGTCAGATCCTCATCTGATCCAATGTCTGCTTTAGTTCCCGAGACACTATCTGTGGCATCGTCAGCTCTCAAATATGCATTCAGAGTGACACAAACCATAACCAAACTGTAGATTCATCTCTGCTGAAGAACATGTCTATTAAGATATGAACAAGGAGCCTTATATTATTGAGGACTTCCAAGAGCACGCATGCGTGTGTGTACACATACTGTTTGCAACTATTGTATTCTGCTAACTGTTGAAATGTACTGATTTTTAGTAATAAAATCCAATTGTATCACGTCGATATGACAGGAGTCGTGTTAAGGGAAAGCAATAACCGCTAGTTTGATGGAAAACATAAAAGCGATGACACATCTAATGAGAAAAATGATATGCATTGAAAATGTGTTCTGCCATACATCATAAATGTTTCATGAGTCAACCCTACCGTTATTGAATTCAAAGCAAACATTTCTCAAGACACCACATGTAGCCTCTCTCTCCGCTAAATATATCAGATGTCACTTTATGTGCAAACTAAATCCATATTGATGCTGATCACTGTCATGTGTGTTTATTCTGTTGTTCAGTCTGGTTCAGATGTTAAGGAGCTCAAGTCTCCCTCAAACCTCAAAGGTTTCAACAACAGAACAATAAGTTCTCTATTTTCTCCTAATGATAACCTTTTTTATTACAAGGATATATATATCCTCTAACCACTACCTCAACATAATAATCACTTTCGCTTCGTGATGCCATTTTTACAAGAGTTTAAAAAAGAACAAAGAAAATAATCCAGAGCAGAGGAATCTTTTTTTTTCATTGTTTTTTTTTCACATACACCTCCACCACAAGTCCTTCTTCTGAGCCCAAGAAGTGATGTCATCTCTGATTGTTTTTCCCCTAATAATGAGGTCCGACACACATGGATGACTTGATATGGTGTGTTTGTGTGTGCGTTTCTACAAACACAAATGTGTAATGTAGCCGGTGCCAATGCTGGTGTCTTGGCACTGCTATCACTCTGAGTGTGGCTCAAACAACATCGCCGCTCCAGCTGTGTGCTGCACTGGGATCAGCTTACTCCCAAACACACTCACTGTACTGTACACTCAACCTTTAGGGACAACTGCTGAAATGATCCACGACCTGCTGCTTGAAGGGAACCATAACCAGCCCCGAGTCTGTCTCACAGTAGCACTCTCCTCCATCTCATAACTTTCTCTTAACCCTCCAGTTATCCTTAGTGACAGCAGTAGCCTGTCTTGTGGTGAGAGGAGAGACGGAGAGGGGGAAACTGAGGACAGAAGCAGGAAAATATGGTGAGATAAAATGAGACAGAGCCAGATGGAGGGGGTGAAAGGGGAGAAAAAAGTTGCTATGGTCTACAAGTTGGAACCTAAAATTAAACAAGGGAAGTTTAGAAGTTACGGATGGATTGTAAACAAAGTGAAGCCTGTGCATATATCTACCATATACAAGCTTATGGTTAATGATAGCCGACATAAACCACTGTAACAAAAGCTCTTACACTCCTCCAGAGATGGTGTGTTTGTTGCCTCCCGGATCAGCTCATAGAAGTTCAAAAGAAAAAAACAGATTACATACAGTACACCTCACACTTGCAAAGGACAAACAGTTCTCCAAAAGCCCTGCCTGAGTGTAAATTGTTGCATACTGATAATCCTGTAAACATTATGCGTGTGTGTTATAGTCTAATAAGTGTTACCTCTCCTCCTACACACCCATGGGTCAGTGCCTTCTGCAGAGATACATAAAACACAAGGTGTGGCTGAATTTGCAAACTGTAAATTCTTTATGCTCAATAAATAATGTGAATGATCAATTACCAACCATTACCTTCAGTTAACTGGACGTTAAATCACGGAGCTTTCATTGCCAGCACATGTGCTGGATTTGATTCCTTGCTAAAGAGGGTGTCAAGAAGAAATACAGCACAGTAGTCCATTACCTCGAGGCTTCAAAGCTTTCGCTGTATAATAATAGGCACAGTGTGGATTTTAGAGGGTATTTTAAGCCAATTACTGAATGTATTTCACAAAGCCAACTTTGTCTGGTTGCCAGGGTGGATGGTTATAGGTGAAAATCCAAAAGTTGCAATAAGGTATTTAATTTAGCTGTTTGCACAAGATTAGGGTTTAATTGAACAGGGTTAATCAAACTTTTGTATCTTATTTCACTCTTACATTTGTGTTTTTTAAAACATCTCTCATGGGGGTCCCTGCATAAAAAAGACCATGATCCTTTGTGGCTGCTGCAAAAAACAACTTTGCAACACTTAAAGAAAACCCACTGCTCACCTGTTCAGGATTATCCAAGGTAATAGAGTTAAAAGTCCATGCAGGACAAAGACACTTCCGCACATCTGTTTACACTGACCTGACCATGTGTAAGTCATTTTTATGAGAATGACCTTCTCTTCCACTCCTGTCTCCAAATTTCACACTTCTCCACCATGCAAAATGTAAGCATAATCAAGGATTATATGCATGTCTGCAATATTATAGATGACTAGAGTGTACTTGTAGTGTTTTGAAACAGTAATTTCACTTATATACGTTTAAGTTTGTTTTCCTCACATATTGTATGTCTCTACATTTTACATCTGTTACAGAGTTAAAAACAAAACAAGAAGTCACATGAAAAAGAGAATTGAAATTGAAAAAGAGAAGAATTAGGTGCTGAAACTGTCCAAAGTACAAACTGCCAATTGGCACTCAGCTTAACGGATACAGTACATGCTGAAAGTGTACAACAGACTGTAAGAATAATGGACTTAGCGACCGTGATGTCATTGGTTTGTGGACTACTGTTTTGAAGCCTTGAAGAGTTCAGCATTTTGGCCGTCGTCATCTTGTTGGAGGGGTGGCAGAAGTGACCATATTTTGGCAAGAAGCTGGTGCTGTCAAGGAGTGACGGGTGGATCTGACTGAAGAGCCGAGGACACTATTGGCAAACAGCATGTGATGTAACTCAATGTGACCTGCCCTCAATTATGCGTGACTTTAAGCCTTAATAAAATGCAATGCAGCTGTTTTTTGATTTTTTGTTGGCACTATTTTACAAAGATGGTGAACTCGTTTTTCTTTAGTTAGCTGATTGGTTCTTGCCATAATATAAATTTTAACAGTTGTCCAATAGGGCTGTCGGCTGTGTATTAACCTGACTTGTGCACAACACAACTGATGGTCCCAACCCCATTGATAAAGCAAGAAATTCCACTAATTAACCCTGATAAGGCACACATGTGAAGTGGAAACCATTTCCGGTGACTACCTCTTGAAGCTCATGGAGAGAATGCCAAGAGTGTGCAAAGCAGTAATCAGAGCAAAGGGTGGCTATTTTGAAGAAACTAGAATATAAAACATGTTTTCAGTTATTTCACCTTTTTTTCTTAAGTACATAACTCCACATGTGTTCATTCATAGTTTTGATGCCTTCAGTGAGAATCTACAATGTAAATAGTCATGAAAATAAAGAAAACGCATTGAATGAGAAGGTGTGTCCAAACTTTTGGCCTGTACTGTATGTATATATATATATATATATATATATGTATATATATATATATATATATATGTATATATATATATATATATATATATATATAGTTTCTTATTTTTTCAAATACATAATATACAGCTAAACTAGGTACTAATTAAATATTAACCATTTGCTTATGCTCTAAACTTTTTATTGAGTTTGTAAAATCATGAGCTGTAATTGAAAAACTATATAAATAATTATTAGTCCAAATCTACAAAATTTACATTTGCTAAATGACTATCGTCAGTGTAATCTCTGCACAAACACTGTTTCCTTGCAGATGTTTCATCACCAACCCTTTCTGCCTCGTCTCAACGTTCTTTCCAAAGACATCTGCCTTCTGCTGGGCATACATTCTCAACATTTGTTTGGTGAAATCTTAACAGTGGAAAAATGTGCCTCAGTTCTGGGAACATGGCAATCGGTGGTGATGCCGTTGTGCAAGAGCATTCAGCTATTAAGAGCCAGCCCGACAACAGTGCGTTTGGTTCTGCTTGCAGCCTCATAAAAACGAAGAGCATCTAAAGCTCCCTCTTTGCATCCAAGCCTTAATTCATTCCTTATAATGTAACGCTTCCCCCACCACCACCACCTTGGAGCGCTGGCAGCAAATGAGACGTCACCTCCTCGCCTCCTACATGGCATGTCTGTTTTTTATTACAGGTTAAGTTTTTTTCCCCGTCATTTTTCCATTTTTTACCCTCTGAGCTTTCATTACACAAATGGGTCTTTTTTGGAAATAAGTATATGATGATAAATGACTGTTGGAGGCGCACACAGTGTTACGCTGCGGGCACATCTACCTTTGATGAGGAGTGGAGGGAGGGATGAGAGGTATGAAACTGGTGAGGTGGAAGAGAGATGAAGTCTTATTTTTCTTTCTTAAAAAGAAAGGTTCCCTTGGGACCATTTCAATTATTCATCGAAATTGGTCCGTTTATTTGACTGAATGAGAGCAGATTTAAAGAAAAATGACTCAGATGCTTAGGAAGTCAAAGAGGAATTTCTCGCCCAAATCCCTCCAGTTAATGTGACTGTGTGCTTCGCATGTGGTGTTAGTCTAAATGTGTGGAGCAGTGTGATGAAGACTGGACTGATTAGCTTTGTTTCTGAGATTTTTTCAGACAAACTTCAAATATTTCAGAGCAAAAAAAAACCAAAAAAAGCATGGCTGCCATCATCATTAAATCTGCTATGCCTCATGAAAGTACCAACCTTTCAGAAAGCTTTTGTGTTGACCGCTTAGATCATAGTATAGCCGCTTTTAAAACAGATGCAGCCGGTTCCCTGTATGGTGTGGACCGTACTGGAAAACGCCACCAGTGAAAACCCCCGCCAACACCTGCCAGTCATGCTCACCATGGCTGCAGGTTGGCAAGCCTCCAATCATTCCTTTTTACAACAACTCTGTCTGGAAAGTTCTGATGAGGTGCTAAGTGTCTCATAAAGGGTGAGATAAAACTCCTTAAATCAGGACATGACTCCTTCCATACTTCTTTAACAATGTTTTTATTATTTGCCAAGGAATGTGCGTGCCCAATTGTGTGGCAGCACAGATGGTCACTAGGCCCACTTAAATTTCTGTGTTTTTAAGCATCTCAACCATGATCTGACTAATCACTACTGAGGCTTTCTGAAATATTACTCTGCAGTTCTCCCTGCCCGCACGCTCATCAGGAGGTTAGTGAGTAAAAGTCAAGTTTGTTATTTGCTCACTTAATGACTATGGTCAACTGCTGTTCACCTCCCATTGTTGTTTGCACAACTGGAGCCTGTGCTTGTGGAACAGTATAATGTAATTGGAGAGCTCAATGGTGGTCCAAGTTCAGGGTTTAATAGAGGGACCTCATTTGTTACTTCAGGCTTTTCACCCACCGACACACACACACAGTCTTGTTTTCATCACTTCAGAGGACATCATATTGAATTCCTAGTTACTCTAATCTTAACCATAACCCGGCACTGTAGTCAAGATCACCTTAACTGTGACCAAGTCACAACTGAAGACCAGACCAGAGTCCCACACTGTATGATATAGCTCCTCCTCAAATTGATCTAAAATATCCACTTTTCCATAAGTACGCTAACATAAAAACAAACAACAGTTTCTCTTCATTCATCTTTTATGGCCATATATAGATCCTTTTAGGGCCGACGTCACAGTGATGTCATTTCGTTAGCTGGAGGCAAAACCTGCCTCTCCACCACTGGGCTGTAGGCTACAGTGTCTTAAAATGTCATCTTGTAGTGTTATTAGGAGCCAGAATAGAAGAAGTCATGGCTCAAAACTTACATTTTATTAAATAGCAGCCACCACTGCCTGTCAACAAAAACAAAGACAGCCATGGTTGAATGCGATAAGATGAAAGGACTGACCGAGGACAATCATCAGCGCTGGCATGTGCAGCGCACACTTCATATAAGGTTAGGGGAAAAGCAATCGCGGAACCCATCGGCTGTATTCAGTGTCTGACTTCCGGCAGACGGTGATACAGCCTCTGGGGGCAGACCCCCAATATTTTGGCATTCCGGTTTGATTTGGGCGGAGGAGGCAAATTTCCGTTTCCGACTTCTGTTTATATATAAGTAAATATGCTGAACCATTGCGATGGATTCAGAGTTTGCAGTGACGCCAATTATGTTCTGCCTCGTTAGTTCACCGCACGGAGCGTTTAACCTGGCAACAACTGCAGCCGGCTCAAACGGGATTGATCAATATCACGCAGACTACAAACAGCCTACAACCCAGAAACCAGGGCTCTTCCACTCTTCTTCCGGAGGCAAGATCTCCGGGGTTTGCCTACAGACTCTACATTCACTGAATGTAGAGTCTGTATATAGAGACTAGGGGAAAAGTATTGTTGTAGTGATGAATGATAGTATATGTATTAAGGGTTATCATGTCCACCTAATCAGAAATTGGAGAGGTATTAAGAGGAATATTGGATTTCTCTGTAACACTAACTTTTCTGCGCTTTAGCTAGCGTTAGCTTTGATAGCAAAACAAACTGGAGGAAACTGTTAAAGTGGCATCCTCCCTTGTAAGATTGGCATAGTACTCAACCACAAAGCCGGCCATCCAGTCAAATCCTCCACCCACTGAGTGAGAGCATACGGGTCGGCCAGTCTGGTCCCGTTGGTCAGTGTTTACTTACTCAAGTAACACTCGCAGTCCCACAGAGTGAGTGACCTGACATGGTGTGTTTGTAAATTTAGTCTGATGCTCTACACTAAAATGAGGGCCCCTTTGGTCAAAGAAACAGAGTGTTATATTTCTACATGAATTAACGAACAGTTAAGTTAATCACACATTCACTCCGTTCAACTCTCTGTCTGGGCACTCTGCCACAGAGAGTGAGGTGCACTTCATAACTGAACAGTACATTCCGACAGCGCTCCGAATTTATGAACGGTCCAGTTTGTGCCAGAGTGCGCTCCAGCACTCGGAATGAATATTTCAGAACGCAACACTCATATCATCTCCCTCCATTGTCTAAAACAAGCCAAGAGAACTTGCTAGCGTCTGTGGAAAATTATTTTGCCTCCAGCTAAACCTCGCCCACCACAAACATCAAACTGTTTACTAAGAGTAAAAGGGTCTATGTGTGCATGTATACTATGAAGAAATGTCTTGATAGAATAACCAAAAGGCATTGCAGAGGTGAATTTTATTTGTGAGAATTTTCTTTTACAAGCAAACAGGTACAAACAAACACTAAGCAGCAGAAATCAACTTAACCATCTTTATTCCATCCTTTTTTGCACAGGCAATTTTAGTGATATCCCCATAGTTGTGGTTTTGACTGGTCTTGAAATAAAATCCAGAGTATCTTTGTTGGTGACCGAGATAAGACCAAGTAAAAATATGATCAAGTCCAAGACCTTCAAAAACTGGTCTTGAGACCATTCTCAAATACTACAGCACAAACATAACCATGACTGAAGTAACCCTAACCCTAATCTTAACCTAACTTTGCCTTAAACTTGATACCTCCTCATCTTAATAATTTATGCTATGAAGACTTGAGTGATACACATCTTCACACACACACTAAAATAAACACATTCAAGTTTACAGCTCAGTATATAAATTTTGTCATACAATCACTCCAAGAACCTGTCACAATGACGTGCTTTCATCTGAACACCCGTCACCTGCCTTTGGACCCTCATAAAGTCTCCATCAACATCCTGCTGTGTTGCTGGAATCCAGAACCATCTGGCTCAGTTCTCAGAGGGACCATCACCATCTTTGAAGTGTGGAGCCTGCCCACAGAACTATAAGATAACTCAAAATGAATGTGAGATAAAGTCAGAGTATACTGGTCAAACATAACTCTAGACTGATTTGGCCAAACAGAGTTTGCACAAAATGAAAAGCCCGAACTGCTCAAATATGTACAGCCATATGGGCACATCAGACAGTGGTACATTGCCTGCTGTGTTAGCATGAGGAAAAACAGATTCTCAGGGGATATTTAAAGCAGGTATAGAAGCAAAAGTTTAATGTCCATAAGTTTTTGTTTGAGGCGTGTGCAGAAAGAATACGTAGCAATTACACAATAAGTAGGTGGAGTGTTTGATTTCAAACTCAAGACTGCTTTAAACTGTAACACAATGCATGCAGAGACAATAGTTTAAAAGGAATCATGGCAAAAGACCAGATTTGTGCTATGATTTATAAATCTGCTCAACATGTGGAAAACCCTGGGCCACAAGGAATGACCATGTTACACCTTGATTCAAATCAAATCCAAATAAAACAGAGCAGCGGTTTTTTGACTACCAGGGCTGGTTGCTGTTTTATGGCAGATGCTGAATCATTGCATGAGTGTGGCAGGTGGGAGGTAAAAAGCATCAGAGGGGGAGGAAAACAAGAAGGGTGCAGATTTCAATGGGGGCAGCTGGAAGGAAAATTTGCAAGCAGAGGGAGATGTTCTGGAAAGCCCCCATGAAACAAAATGTACAGATAGTCAAAATCATTCACACACACAGGCGTACAAACACACTCATGGGTATGCAGACACCTACACATACTAACATGCTCCTGCATGCACACGCAGAAGCTTACACAAACACACATTTTATTTATTTAGATTCATGAAACCTCAAAAAGTTCAACAAAAGCTATGCAAGAATGAAATAAAAAGCAACAGCAACAAACTTTTCATCATGCAATATCCAAACATACAAAGTAAACAAATGAAACCAACTTCCCACCAGCCTCATATTACACACTATAGATTCTAACATGCCACCTACAATCACATCAAAGCCCAATTTTCCAGGTGAAAGAATGAGTTGGACTTCATCATGAGGTTATTCCTTGTCTTGCACACATTTTGCACCAAAATGTGTAGAAACAAAAACGACATAAAAAAAAAACATATGTATTTTATATGTACTGGATACCCCACCAACCTGCAGCCAAACAAGCAAGCCCTGAGCCACCAGCAGGGTCTTTTGCGGTCTACAAATTGTTTATGGTGTTACGGCAGGAAGAGGTAGCATAGCAACATTGTTTAAAAACAGTAAGAGAAGAAGAAGAACAAAAATAAACATTTCTTGTGGTTTGTTTGAAAATGTTGTGTTTTTCTGTTAATCTGCCCGTAGCAGTTAATTTTATATCGACCATTTAAAATGCCGCAAGAATCCTCTTCCTCCTGCCTGTTGTTGCTCAGTGGGAAAACTAATGATCTCAAACACATCTCACAAAACACTTGAGTTGGATTTAAGTGTCTCTCTCCTTAAAACTTTATAGACAGCTGAAGATTGAGATGCCCATTATAAATCTGTTTGGAAAGGCAACTTTAAGGCAACTTAGAGACATTTTACCAGCATTGTACTCTAGCTTTCCTCGCTGCCTTGAAGGATAAAACAACGTTGTTAAGGCTCTGGGCAGCTCTGTATGCTACATGGATGAAAGTCAGTGCTGGTCCTGGCCTGCGCCAAGCCAAAAAGCTGTAACAACAAGAACAAGCACTAACTCAAATCTACAGGGTTTATTTGGTTTGAGTTCCACACTGTCAGATACTGGCGAGGTCGTTTTTGGCCGCACGGCACAGCAGAGAGGAAAATGAAGTTAGAAAAGTTCTTCATCCAAGCACTTTTATATGTACTGATCTGTCAGATCAGACAAGCTGGATGGAAAAGTTATGATGAAGCTGTATAAATACTGAAGACAAGTTTTAATATAAGGTAGTGGTTAGGAAGCTATACTTTATTTCTTTTGTATTAAGACAGCATTAAATATGACTGACTGTATGAATATCTTTATTTTATATTACCTGATGTAACTACTTGCTGCATTCAGAAGTTTAGAAGTTCAACGTTTTATGAACTTTCCTGTCTTTCTGAATAAGTTCATCTCTCTCTCTTCAGTAGCTCTAAATCTCCCTTATTATATTTCATCCATAGACTGCACAAAAATAATGGACATCCACCGTTAAGTCAGCCATTGTTTTGTAGACTCACACTTTGAAGCCTCAAGCTCAGCATTTTGGCCGTTTCCATCTTGGTTTTTGGAGCCGGAAGTGATCGTATTAGGACAAAAAGGTGAATCTGACTGAGAGCCAGACAATCCGTAGACCGCCTGTCATTTAAAGTGGCTGCACCCCTAATTATGTGTAACTTTAAGCCTAAAAAAATATACATGGGTGAGTTACAGAAAAATTCAACAGTTGTCATGAAAAGGAAATTAGCTATAGAGACCAAAACTGCTTTTTGTACCAGGCTGTTAAAATGTTTATTTCTGCTGTAAAGTTGGGCATTTTAACATGAGGGGCTATCTGTAGAAAAAAAGGAATTATAAAAGTGTGATTTGGTCTAATTTTGAGTTGCCAGGCAACCAGCAGAGAATCCAGGAAGTCACTGAAACATCCATAGAAACATCCAGCACAAATTGTCACATTTTTTAACCAATTAAACAAACACGATATAACATGTTGATTGGTGAGTTTTACAGATGCTGGTAGATGGACATTTGTACATAGCCATGTTAGCCGTTTCCAGTATTTATGCTAAGCTACGCTAACCATCTTCTGCCCGGAGCTTCATTTAATGACAACTGTGAGAGTGGTATTGATCCTCTCATCTAACTCAGACAATAACTGAGCAAATTTCCTAAAATGCCGGACTATTCCTTTAATGTCAAGTTCAGTGACAGAGCTTTTTGTGCAATATTTCAAATATGATTGGACAGTATGATGTAAATAAGGCTTTAGACAAAAGGAAATGTCAAAGGGACAGAGAAAGTGTGGTTAGAAAAGAAACACAGCCCCACATGCAGGTGAGCTGGGTTCAGCAAGTCCACAGTGGGCTCACCTCAGGATACACAGGTGTGACTGTGTTGTTAGTCATGAGGCACCCCACAAATTCACCCACCAGTGATGGGGGTGTAATAGTCTCTGTGAAAAAACATTAGAGCGTCATGCGTGTATCCTGGCCCTGACTAACACACACCCCCATGGATAACACATTCCACTCAGCTAAACAGCCGTGAGAGCTGGCAGAGCTGGTGTGATAGGCAAAGTACATATCTACGCAGCCATGCTCACAGACACACAACTGCCTGTGGCACACACACATTACCCCTACACCTCAATCAGACCCTCTCAAGAGGCACTGAGGTGCATCGCTGAAATTCAAACCCAGCACAGAGCAGCACTCTTTACTGCTGAGAGGCAGAGCAGCTCATCCTGAAAGATGTAATTTCTCAGGGAGAGGGAAGATGTGGGGGGATGCAGGGACCATGCAAAGTGGGCTGGAGGTAGACGAGATAAAGAGGGGACTTCAGGAATAAAAAGAAATGGAGGAATGGGCATCTGCCGGTGTTTTTGCTCATTAGAGTGTAAACGACAGTCTTATAGTAGAAGAAGCAGAAGGGAGGTTCTAGAAATGGTTGTAAACTCGATAAATCACGTAAAGCACACAGGATATTGATATTTCCTTTCTGTGGTGTTCTTCCCGTGTTCAGATATTTCCTTTGGCAGCTCCAGTTTCCTCCCACTTTGCAAATACATAAAACTCTGGTCAGACTAGGGACTTAAATTTGCTCATTAGTGTGAATGTCAGTGCAAGGGGGTGTGTCTGTATTTGTTCTAGAGCAGGCCAGTAACCTGTCCAGGTTGTTTCCAGGCCTTCAGCCCAATGCATGCTGGGATTAGACTCCCAGTATCCCTGAACAGAAAGCTACGGAAATTATACGAATGGATGAAAAATGCACTCATAATGGCTACATCCTCACTAGTGTCTCATATTAGGCCCAGACATTAGTGCTTTATGATCCTTGCAAGAGTAAAAGGGGAAATGTGTCACTACCACCATGTTTGCCATGTTGGATGTGTATATGTGTGTGTGTGTGTGTGTGTGGGGGGGGGGGTTGAATGTGTGTGCCCACTTGGCAGTTAAGAGTCATTAAAAAAGGGCGTAAGGGAGCCATCCAGCGGTTTCTTGTCATTAATGAAGAACAGCACCGACAACCGCAAGAGCCCACACATACACACAAACACTATAAACACAAAATAAGGCACATATGCACACATCCAAATACACCCATTGACTGTTTGTCTTTGGCTTTTGCTCCCTGCTGCTCTCTGCCACAAACACTTTTTTTTCCCGTCTTCTTTCTGGTCATATTAAGTGTGATGACCCCATAAACACATATAAATAAATGCACACACAGACAAACATGTAATTTCGCAAAATCAACAATGCATGTGTGGAGTGCTCTGGAGGACTTAAGGGTCATATGTTAGAAAAACAACAGGAAAACAAGGAGCTTTACAAACCACAGAAAGGGGTGTCTGGGGTTTTATTTAAAATAAAGCATGAGTGGCTGTCGCCTGGTTTCCTCAAGCTTTACTATGTGATAAAAAAAACCGCTCACATGGTGATCAAACAGTCAAATATGGTCTTTGTGAATGGGCCGTGGATAGGTGAAAGAAGGATGAGGAAGTTGTGTGACAAGCCGTTCAGTCACCCCCTTTACTTCCTGGGCCAACAACCCTCACCACTTCCAGGCGAGTATCTTTAAAGAGGATGTTGTGTGTTTGGAGCTGCTCTGCACTTTCTCAACCACAGCTCTATCACTTCAAAAGCTTAGCCCCTGAACTGTTTGTTTACAGGCCGAACAGCATTGATTGTATGGCAAACAGTCTGTAGGCTTGAGTACAGTACACACAGATCACACAGGAACTCTGGGGGAAATCACTTTAGGGAGATGCTTTTGAATGCTTTCTCTGCTCAAGGCTGTCATCTAGTGGCACTGGATTTAATGATGTTGGAAAAAGATGCACCAAAGTAGTATCCTTGATCATAAAATTATAGCAAAACCTTTCGTCTCCAAATATTCTCCTCTTCTCTCTGACTGCTTCCTCTTCATTCTTCTTCTTCCTCTCCTACTCCACTCTGAGCATGGTTTGAGTTTCACACAGCTGTGCGAGATGGGACTCCTGTGGTGATTTGTAGCACTATAATGGCTCAAGCTCTGCTGTGCTTCTCCTCCCAGACATTGAGATAACAGCTCTCACCTTACCTCGATCAACAACTGAGGGGCTGCGGAGGGCTTCCTGGGGTGGATGGGGGCGTCGGGGTGACCTGAGGGCGGGGGCAGCGAGCCAAGAGGGGCTGGAGGACTTGCAGGTGTCCAAACTCCCCTGGCTATGGACAGGTGCACTGCACCTGTGCCACATGTGTTCACTCACTCACATATGTGTGTGTGAAGCTCGGACACTCCTGAATACCAGCTGTGCACTATGAAGTTTCTCTCTCTCACCTTCACACACTTACCACTGTGCCTCCTAAAACACACACACAGCCTTCAAATACAATTTCCCTGCGACACACACTCTTACAGATGGATTCCACCATGTGCCCCACACACTTTAGTGAGAATAGATCAATGTGTTAGCTAGTGTTACAGGTCAAAAGGTGTCTAATCATCTGCTATCAATCAGTGGCTAACAGATGTGTGCAGCATCTTTGCATCAAATCTGTTAAGGAAATCTTGATAGGTACACCTCTCCCTCTGCCTGCAGGGATACTCCCTAAAGGTCTGAGAGGGGTGTGTGTTGCCTTCTTTTTCCAGTGGTATAAAGAATCATCTAACATTTGGGAAATATGTTTTTTTCACTTTTTTGGAGCGAGTTAGTTGAGCTACAGCCAGCACCTGGATGTCTTAGCATAACCCAGAAGATAGGAGAATTCAAAATATTACATGATACATTATTTGTCCAGCCTATTTCTCATTTTCCCCCTTTCCATTTTTTTGTACTCCATAAATTCAGCTCCTGAGAAATAACTTTTATCTTGTTTCAGACTGATCTTAATTTAAAATCTTAAAATGCTCTTCTTCCTCTCTCACTACAGTAATCTTTATTTGTCTGATATAATAAGCTCTTGAGATAAGAAAACTTGAATGATGTATAAATGAACCTGCACAATTTCAGAAATCTATGTCAGTGATCAAATTCAAGTCTCAAATCTGTATTTTATCTGTTCTCAAAAAAAATCTGTTCTCTCTTTAAACCTCTGTGGGGGTGAAACACATCAGAATGTAGTCATCTGCACATAAGAAGCTGATTTATGTCTGACGAGACAAAGAAAAGATTCTTTTTTTAGTCTTCTTTTAGGAAAGCCTGGAAACAGACAGCCTGGGGAGAAACTGCCTACCAGCACCTATTGCTCAGTAATAAGCACACTACACTGAGTTTGTTTAACCCCTAAAAAAGCAAAAGTGTAAAAATGGCAGAAAGTTTGAAAATGACTGTTTTTTACACTTTCACACTTTCATACCAAGCTGTTTCCCACAGTTTCCATTTTATGCTAAATTAAGCTACTTGGCTGATGGTGGCAGCTTTATTATAAAGGAACTGTATGTATATGTATGATTCAGAGTCTGAGCCAGGATTAGCTGCACACGGCTCTCAACATGGAGGTGACTGAGCTGGCGGCGAGCAGTTAACAGTGCTAACAGCACAATCATTGCTGACAGTGGCAACAGTGTTGACAGCGCTAACGGTGTTAGGTGAACCGGAGGGTAGGCACTATGTTTCCACGATCACGTCATCCCCATACCAGCAATAACAGTTGTATGAGCGGCAGCAATTAACTAGCCGGTGGGATCTGACATGCATTTACATGCACCTGGGTCGAAGCCATTATTCTAACACAGTTTCGCACAGTTAATATTGATTTGCCACTATAGTAATGTTCTAAATCATAAGGTTCGTAAACAGAACCTTTACGCAGACACAAGAGTGGTATTGATCATCTCATCTAAATCTCTGCAAGACAGCAAATAATTTAATTTCCCAAATTGTTGTACTATTTCTTTATTGATACCAGTTGTGGTGTGGTCTTGTGTCTGTTTCTTGCCCATTTCTCCTCTGACCAGTAAAATACATCAGTAGTGGTGTGTTTGGATGTTCTTGTCTTTCAATCAAAAAGAAATTAGATCTCTGGGATAAGGACATTTTTGCAAAGTGTAGGCATTTTGACTGGTTCTCTTCTTTATTTGAAAGCTAGAAGTTAGTTTTAGTTCAAGATTAAAATAAAGTTTAAGTCAAATCTTGGCTCTGTGTGTGTGTGTGTGTGTGTGTGTGTGTGTGTGTGTGTGTGTCCTGGGGTTCTCCGCTGATTCAGCAGTCTGAAGGTCACTTTCAGGCAGAGGGGGGTTTAATCAGGAGCCATTGTTCCAAAACGGTGGCCCTCTCCTCCTACAGGGAATTCCCCTTTGAGAAAAGGAGAGGTCTGTAGTTGACAGAGGAGAGAGGAGGAGAGGGCAGAGGTGAGGTGGGTGAGGAGGTGAAGAGGAGGCTGGGAGGACTGGTGGAGGTAAGGTGGAGAGTGATAAAAGATTTGGGAAAAATGAAGAACGGAGGAAGAGAGCCTCTGTGGCTATACATACATTTTACACAGAGTACTAAAGAAAGAGGGATTTTGGGGAAAAGCAAGTAAAGAACAGAGAATGACATTAAGATCAACCAAACCAATAGTTTGGCAAAATAACTTTATTGTCACTAAATTACACCAGGAACTGCTCTGCTGCAGTGAGCATCCAACATAAAACAAAACACACACGTACACATTAACAGAATTTCCACGTCTGGACGGCATTATGTGTTGCAGAGAGGAACCCCCCTCCCCTTCCTAATTATAGTCTGCATCATTGGAGACTGAGGGCTCTTGAGAACATGGTTTATCACTGTATTGTGGCAGAGCAAACACACACACAGCACTCCTCCAACACAGTAATCGAGGGACTGGGTTAAAACTACCATCTTCAACACAGAGTGGTCGTCTGTTGTGGCAAACACGGTACTCATTTGCAAGTGACAAGCAAAGAAATGCCACGAGAGGGAGGACAAACGTGATGAGTAAAGAAAGGCTACGGCTCTAACTGTCTTGTGGAATCATTTGATTTTGCTTGATGATGATAGACAACAAAAGGGCACTGTGGGAACTGTAAACAACGCACACCGCAAACGATGGCGAGCCGGGTATCATGTGATGGTGCCTGGAACTCTCTCCCTGTGAAGCAGGGCGAACGGGGAAGTGTGGTGGAAAGGCAGAGGCCCAACTGATAAACACAGCGAAGGGGTAATGTACATAAAGGCCTGCTGCGTCGCTCTCAGGAGATGAATAATGAGCCTGGCTGCATGTAAACTGTGGTTAGAAAACAACAAAAGCTGCTGACTAACTGTAGTGGTGTGCGGCGAGGTGGGGACGCCCTGTCATTTGGGCCCTTGCCTGCATAGGGAGGCCTCTCTCGCCTAAACATGCCGCCTTTGTCTGAATAAAGCAGAACCGTGGCTCTAAATGCAGTTAGACGTTCTGTTTTTACGAGTATTCAGGCTCTGCTGCTGAGTGAAAAGGTAAAAATAACAACAGAATTTGAAAATGCAAACAGTCATATAGAAGTCAGTCCAGGTCAGTCTGGCACAATCAAGGTTGTAGTTACTGAAGCACATTAAAGGCACTAATAATAAATGGTGGTTATAATTCAGTAAGTAGGAGAAGGTTTTAAAAGCTTAAATGAAAACATGAGGAGTACTGCTGCTGTGAAGCGTATAAAAGTCTGTTCCAAAGACAGGTGATTACAGGCAAAGAGGAATAAAAGATGCTGTCAAGTTAGCCAGGATGTCTTCTCAGCCTCTGCTTATTTGATTTTAACCAGTTCTTTTTTCCAATGCTTTTTCCTCCCATGGAAGTGTACTACAAAACTTCCAAAGTGGTTTTTGGGTTTACATCCTTTTGCCATTTAAAGGGGATCTATGATGCTCATTTTCAGGTTGTACTTGTATTTGGAGTTCTATACTATAACATGCTTTGATGTTCAAAAAACACACTCCTCATACTGTCTGTGCTTGATCACCTGTATTCACCCTTTGTCCAAAATGCTTTGTTTTAGCCTGTGTCTCCTCAAGCTCCCTCCCAAAAAAGCCCAGTCTTCCCTGCATGGTCATTTCTGGGTCTTTCAGGTCTTCTGTATGCTCTTGGCATCTCTGGTCTCTGCACCAGTCACTTCAGCCAGGGGACTGACGATAACTAAGAACATCAGCGTTTCTACCGTGAAATATCACCAATAAAAAAGCTCCTTACCCTAAATCATCACAGCCAGACATGTTCCAGCAGGAATATAATCCAAGATCAAGGAGAAGTTAACAACATCGGCAACCAAAATTACAGGTTTCCCTGATGATAGCATGTTGCTACTCAGCTTGAGCGGTGTCTATTTTTTTATACCCTAATAACCTTCCTGACACTACACCAGGGTATACGGTGTATGGTCATCTGTGTAAAATAAATAAATAAGTAGATAAAATTAAATAAAACATAAAAGCTAAGGTGCTGGTGATAGAAGCCTTTGTAGCATGTATTTGATTGTCTAGCCTACAATGCTGTGTCCTTAATATCTGGGTTTAAATACCTATGGCCCATAGAATAATGAATAGATAGGAAATAAGTGTTCTTCTTGCTGGAGAACCTGATGACACTTGCTGTCACAGTGGATCCCGACTGAACGGAGATGTTGAATAAATCTTGTGTCTAATAACCTGCTTTTGTAGTTGAAAAAAGTCATCTCAAGAAAACTTAATGTGGTAATACTTCCAAACAGGGGCAGAGGTATCTTTCTTTTATACTAGTCCTGTAACGTCATCTCCATCAGTCACATTCAACATCTTTCTAATCTCAGCTTCCCATTCCACCAGTGGAGACTGACCTCTGATGGTGCATGCCGTGTACTACATAGCTTTAATACAGCATCTCTGTATCAGTTTAATAAAAAGAGGAGCTTATGTATATTTGGCAGAATTGAAAATCATACATTTGGGATTTCTAAAAACCCCGGTACAGAGTAATACTTTGATAATACCGAAGCCTTAGAGTTACATTTAGCAGTCTAGGCCAGGTAATATTAAAACACTTGAAGTAGTGTCATGAGCTGACACAGCTTGTCTCGAAAGTAGAAAAAAATGTTGGAAACATCGTACTGAGGGTTTTGCTCACAGGAATTACTTTTACATTCCTCATTTGAAACTTTGGCCACATTTAACATAAACATCTGACAACATAACATTATATGTATATATATATATATGACAAAATATTTAAAAAAAAAAAACTACTCAAGGCAGTCAACTGTCTATGTGTATTAAGTGTCTTGTAGCTTTAATAGTGAGCACTCAGCAAAGGAAACTTGTATTTCATCCATTTATTTGCAAAGCAATAAGTACAGGCATAAAAATAATCATAGTTAAAATAGTGAGAAAGATTTTAAAAATTAAAAAAAATAACAATTAGTGCTCAGTTTGTTCCCCTCTTTGAGTTCACAAACAACTACGTTCTGATTCTTGTGTCCAGTCACTAACACTTCATTTTAAGACAGCTGATTTGTTCCCTCTCCATTGACATCAGATTTGTTGTCCTCCTTGCCACATCGTTTGTTTAGTCCACTGAAATACTTCTCTCTGAAGGCGTTGTGTCCCTGGTAGGGGCTGAAGCGTGGGTCTGATAAATGAGCCAGGCTGTCTAATTCCTGTAAAGAGACAAATGTAGAGGTCATCGTACTGAAATGCCTGGAAGTGCTGCCTGTTTTCCCCTATTAGAAAAAACACAGTGACAACATTTAGCCACATTGTACACAGTGGAATACATGTGTTTATTTTTCATCCTCCACTGTTTTTAGTAGTAAAAACAAGCTTTTATCCAGCTTCATGATACATCTTGATATTCAAATTTACAGTTTGTTAAGAATGTTATAAAAAAAATGAACAAAATGAAAATACAGCAGCTACTGGTTATTTTTCTTCCCAAAAGGAGCATGTTGAGACTATTGTGATCACACTATATTAATACAAAGGTAATTTGGATGTAAAAGCTGACACAGCTCTTCCCTGATCCAGTCAAGGGGCAACTCCCACTACATGTCAGTATAATATTGGCAACACAAAGTTGGCATACTTCTTTCCATGTTTGCATGCAGGAACAGGACTGAGCTCATGTATATTAACAATGTATATGAACTGTTATGAATTGCTTCAGTTAAACAGTTTGTCTTGGCTGTAAGGTAGCCGCTGGTTGACGGAGGGATGAAAGGAGGAAGAGAGATGCTGGGAAGAGGAATAATGAGGTGAGATGAGTTGGAAGTGATGACTCCAACGCTGGGCCTGTAATTTGTCAGCAACACCTTTCTTTTGCTTGCTGATGCTGCCAAGCAACCTGGAAACAGTTTCCATGACCACTGGGAGGAAAAACTCCGGGTAACAAGACTGACAACATAACCGTGACCCCCAAAAATGAATAAGGATAGAGGGACATAACTACAAACAACGGTGGAAATAAGCACTCTCTCTTTGCCAACCATACAGGTGGAGGGTTATACACTTTTAGTGTTAAATTGGGCAAACGAGTAATTTATGGCCAACAAACACATTTAGTTACACCCCATAAATAAGAAAATGTGAGATTTCAGAGATATTTTTTCTGCACTGGTTTAACAGGAAACATTTACAGCAATTAGGCTGGCCCCATTATTGTCAAAACGCAGAAACAGTGTGGACACGTGCACATGTATCATAGGCGTACAAACACATTTGAGGTGTTCACACACACGCAGAGCTGTGAACCCTGGTGAACTAGTGCAGATAGGTGTAGATTGAGGCCTATTTGGAAAGGAAAAACTCAACGACCTGAGATAGATACCAGTCAGATAAGATCAAACAGCTGTGTGTTTGTGTGTGCGTGTCATACAGGGCCCTTTATGGGAGCAATTTGGGGTTTTGAAGTGGAATGGATGTCAGATCCAAAGATGGATTGTTTTCCATACGATGTGTGATTAAACCATTTAGAGTTCCAGTATAAAAGAAATGAGCCAATCACAGCCAGATGGCGAGGATTTACCCCAGACAGACAAAGAGACACCATCACTTCCATTAGGATGACATGTAAAAAACATACACATATGCTGCATACATGTACATGACACATACTTATGTGGTTACATATACAAACAATTCTATGAACTACAAATAAAAAAACATGAAAGGGCAGGCAGCCACACACATGCTCTCATTTTACATAAACTAAGTCATATATGTGTTGCTGTTCATGCTCAAACATATAAAAACTGTAAACAAATTCTGTACTGTGCAGACATGTTATAACCATGCAACTTCATAACATAACTTAAAATAATATAAAGGAGAAGTTGTGCTTCCAATCAAAGAATAACTAAAATGAGATTACACGGCCAACTTTGCAGGCATACACACATCAGAAGAAAAATGTATGTTTTAAATTCTGTGAAATAACTTGATTTTCCTGCACATTAACCAAACAATATGCTAGTATACATCTGTGATGCTGTGTGTACAGAGCAGTGGCCTGTAGGAATATATACAGTTATGGAAACAGAAATGTAATACACAACTGCACACTGTTCATTGACAAAACACAAAATTATAAAAGAAAATAAATGTATCAGTTAAAGGAGCTGAATATGACATTCAGAGCATTAATGAAGCAGCAAAAACGAATTGCGATATAAAGGTATAGCAGAGTAATGGTGTCCAGGAGCAGAGAATGTAGTGTGTTTCTTAGACGTATGAATGATGGCCACTTAACTAGATAATCTTGTAATATTATTTATATATATATCTGTGGGATATAAAATGTGTACATGCTGGTATTTCCCCTTATATAATTATGCACAATATCTCTGGGATGATATTGGGGTACACATGCACATATACACACACACACACACATATATATATATATATATATATATGTGTGTGTGTGTGTATATATATACACACACATACATATATATACATACACATATATATATATGTATATACATATATATATATATATATATATATATATACAGTACAGGCCAAAAGTTTGGACACACCTTCTCATTCAATGCGTTTTCTTTATTTTCATGACTATTTACATTGTAGATTCTCACTGAAGGCATCAAAACTATGAATGAACACGCGGAGTTATGTACTTAACAAAAAAAGGTGAAATAACTGAAAACATGTTTTATATTCTAGCTTCTTCAAAATAGCCACCCTTTGCTCTGATTACTGCTTTGCACACTCTTGGCATTCTCTCGATGAGCTTCAAGAGGTAGTCACCTGAAATGGTTTTCCAACAGTCTTGAAGGAGTTCCCAGAGGTGTTTAGCACTTGTTGGCCCCTTTGCCTTCACTCTGCGGTCCAGCTCACCCCAAACCATCTCGATTGGGTTCAGGTCCGGTGACTGTGGAGGCCAGGTCATCTGCCGCAGCACTCCATCACTCTCCTTCTTGGTCAAATAGCCCTTACACAGCCTGGAGGTGTGTTTGGGGTCATTGTCCTGTTGAAAAATAAATGATCGTCCAACTAAACGCAAATCGGATGGGATGGCATGTCGCTGCAGGATGCTGTGGTAGCCATGCTGGTTCAGTGTGCCTTCAATTTTGAATAAATCCCCAACAGTGTCACCAGCAAAACACCCCCACACCATCACACCTCCTCCTCCATGCTTCACAGTGGGAACCAGGCATGTGGAATCCATCCGTTCACCTTTTCTGCGTCTCACAAAGACACGGCGGTTGGAACCAAAGATCTCAAATTTGGACTCATCAGACAAAAGCACAGATTTCCACTGGTCTAATGTCCATTCCTTGTGTTTCTTGGCCCAAACAAATCTCTTCTGCTTGTTGCCTCTCCTTAGCAGTGGTTTCATAGCAGCTATTTGACCATGAAGGCCTGATTCTAGCAGTAACCTCTTAAAAGTTGTTCTAGAGAGGTCTGCTGCTAGAACTCTGTGGCATTATTCATCTGGTCTCTGATCTGAGCTGCTGTTAACTTGCGATTTCTGAGGCTGGTGACTCGGATGAACTTATCCTCAGAAGCAGAGGTGACTCTTGGTCTTCCTTTCCTGGGTCGGTCCTCATGTGTGCCAGTTTCGTTGTAGCGCTTGATGGTTTTTGCGACTCCACTTGGGGACACATTTAAAGTTTTTGCAATTTTCCGGACTGACTGACCTTCATTTCTTAAAGTAATGATGGCCACTCGTTTTTCTTTAGTTAGCTGATTGGTTCTTGCCATAATATGAATTTTAACAGTTGTCCAATAGGGCTGTCGGCTGTGTATTAACCTGACTTCTGCACAACACAACTGATGGTCCCAACCCCATTGATAAAGCAAGAAATTCCACTAATTAACCCTGATAAGGCACACCTGTGAAGTGGAAACCATTTCAGGTGACTACCTCTTGAAGCTCATGGAGAGAATGCCAAGAGTGTGCAAAGCAGTAATCAGAGCAAAGGGTGGCTATTTTGAAGAAACTAGAATATAAAACATGTTTTCAGTTATTTCACCTTTTTTTGTTAAGTACATAACTCCACATGTGTTCATTCATAGTTTTGATGCCTTCAGTGAGAATCTACAATGTAAATAGTCATGAAAATAAAGAAAACGCATTGAATGAGAAGGTGTGTCCAAACTTTTGGCCTGTACTGTATACACCCTGGACATGCATGTCTTGGACTGTGGGAGGAAGCCGGAGTGCCCGGAGAGAACCCACGCTGACACAGGGAGAACATGCAAACTCCGCACAGAAGGGCTCCCATGCCCGGGATTGAACCGGCTTGCTGTGAGGCGAGAGTGCTAACCACCACACCACCGTGCCGCCCCTGTATATATATATATATATATATATATATATACATATACACATTTATGTAAATGTTTCTTGGTTTATTTGAAAAGTGAATATGGACAACAGGTGTGGCATGTCACATGACTGGCTCAGGCACTATGGGTATTTAAGATGGTGACTTTCTGTCATTTATCAGAAGTCTGAGGAAGAGCTGTGGGCTCGAAACCTCACTCTGCATTAAAATCCTTCTAAACAGGAGCTGCTTGGTATGCAGACTTATTTGTTTTCTATTTTGCTGGTTAATGTGTGTATCTCATTAGCTAGCTCATTGCCGCCGCTTTGTGCTGTACTCATACAGCAGTTACTGGTGATATCTGGATATCATCTGGGTTGCTGCAGAAGCGTAGCATCCACCCTCTGGTTTCTCCCCAGGTTAACACCGTTAGATCTGTCAGCACTGCTGCCGTTGTTAGCACTGTTTATTGAGTCATCACAGTTAGCTGCTAGCCACTGCCTTAGCTATCTGCATGTTGAGAACCGCGTGCATATCCACATCTTCAAACTCTTACAGGCTCAAATACAGGCCATCATGCAATCTGAGTGGCAACTAACAATTCCTTTCGTTATTGATTATTCTCCAAATAAACTTCTAGATTACTCATTTTGTCTAATATATGTCAGAAAATAGTCGTTATAAATGGTATCCATACAACAGACCAAAACCAAGTCTGATCTAAGATACTCGGTTTACTAACATATGACAAGAAAAGCAACAAATTGGTACATGGGAGAAACCAGAGACAGACAATATTTGGCATTTGGGCTTGAAAAGTAAAACAATTAGTCTACTGTCACAATAGTGGGCATTGGATTTATTGTTTTATTTTTCAAGCACAAATGCCAAACATTTTGAATGGAAGACTATCAGTGCTCCTTGTTTCTCCAGATGGTTTAGGGAAACTAGTCTCAGGGATTACATTTCAGAGGCTTTGAAACAAAACAGTGAGTTGGCACTGGCAGGATGAATTTGAGAGTACTTGGGGCCTAATTTTTAGACACCTTAATTTGTTTTAATTTATCTAAAGGATAGCTCCTTGAGATGTAGCATCTCATTTCATTTAATTCTCCCATCTATTCGCTGCAGTCTCTACTGTGTGACACCAAGTTTTGCTATTCTTAGCCATTTTTCCTAAACTTTGTTTTGTTTTTATGTGTGGGTCATATGTTAGTGTAAGTTTATTTGTAGATGTTACTTTTTGTAATGAAAATTAAATACAGTTTTTCAAAACATAATTAGCAATTACTTTTCTGTTGACTGACTTGCCAATTATTGACTAACTCTTTTGGTTCTAGTAGAAAAACATTCAAAAGCATACACACACACCTCAGGCTTCTTGATCTTCTCCATGGTGATCAGGCGTCGTGAGGTGTGGCTGGAGAGCGTCTGCTCACAGTTACTGATGAGCCGGAGACACGGGTGAAGAGGTATCATCTCCTCACAGTACCTGAAAAGGGGACACACATACATCCTCACAGTACCTCCGAAAAGTAAGGAGCACAGAGAAAGAAAAAAACTGAGGTAGACACATTTCAATTTCACCTAAAGAGCTAAACGAGAGGAATGCTTGAGGCCCTTGTGAAAACAATTCACTTCCTATTCTGTCTGGAGGACATAAAAGACTGCTGGGATACAGACAGAGGCTAATCCTGTCAAAATTACTACCTAACTTTTGCCAACTCTCTTTGCCACCCACTCTAATGTCTCTCCTTTCTCCTTCCATGCCTCTTTCTTTTTCTCTCTAGCAATCAAATCACTAAACATTCAACCAGTGTGGTGTAACCATGGCGAGTTAGGCTAAGGTAGCACATTTTGTGTAAAGATGAAGGAGGAAAAAGTGACTGTGACCTGACAGGTCGACTGCTGGCTCTGTCATCAGCAGCCAGGCCAGGTTAGGGCCTATTAACAGCGGATGATGTATGTGTTTGCATATTTGTGTCAGTAGCACTTTCTCCTAACCACCATCATGGTAGCAACGGTCCCAACTCAAAGCAAGATTTGCACGGCACTGTTTGTCTGCCTCGTTGCCATGGCCACATGCGAGCCTCTGCGGCAATGGGATGTTTGGTCACCAGGGTGACTAACGGTGATGCAGTCAGGTGATAATTCTCTCCTGCCAATCAGGAGTCGTTAGCAAAGCGGCCAACCTGTTGAGGTAGTGTTAACGTCTAAACAGGAGCAGGGGTTGTCTTTTATGTTCACAGCTTCTTTTTTGTACAAATAAAATGCTACTGTTTACAGGCTTCAACTGTTTTTATCTATTTTCTAACAATTTATAATTCAGTTTTCAGTATACAGTATCAATAATATGGTTATTGATTCAATAAAAAATGACAAAAGACATTAATAACCAAGGGATGACAAGATAGAAAACACTAAATAAAGTTTCGGCCACAAATCATGATTGAACTGATTTTTAAAGATATTTTTATGGGCATTTTTTGCCTTTAATTGATAGGATAGTGAAGTGTGAAAGGGGGAGAGAGAGGGAGTGACATGCAGCAAAGGGCCACAGGCTGGAGTCGAACCTGGGCCGCTGCGGCAACAGCCTTGTACATGGGGCGCCTGCTCTACCACTAAGCCACCGACGCCCCATGTTTGAACTGATTTGACATAAATAAATACGTACAACTGTTTAAGCCAACTCCAGATTCACTCTCATTTGGCCTTTCGCCACGCTATATATGTGTTTTTTTGGCACTGTGTCTCTTGGATACCTGCTGTTTACAGTTTAGCACCTGGTTACTACCTTTTTATAAAGCCCTGACCTCACCTGAGCGCTGTGCGTGTACACTCCCATAAATGCCCTGTACACAGATAAGAAAATACAGGCAGAGATTCTGCAGAAAAATACACCACCACACACTGAGAATGGCTCATAAGTGATGATTGAGAGGATGAGAGAGGTTATTTCTGTATGAATCGGTACATTGTTTTTTAGGGAAATCCCGCGTAGTACATCGTTAAAGAATCTGTTGTTTTTTTCTTTTTTTGCCTCAAGGATGCCTTTTGTCGAGCAAATTAAAAAACTTTTACCTTGAAAATGACACTGTAAAAATTTGAAAATTACAACAGTGGTGGAGGTGGGGAAATTGTCACAGGACACAAAATTATATCACTATACAGAAAACAGTTTTTACAGAAAACACGCAATTTAAAATGCATCAAATACATTTTTAATCATATTATTTGTCCCATAATATTTAAAATCCAGCCAATTTATGCTCTCAGTTTCACAGCATGCAAAAAATGACGCTGAAGTGTTTAGAAGTGTCAGTCTGACTAAAGGAGAGATTTGCCAAAATGTGCAGAAATTTACACTTAAGTAAAAAAAATGACCTTAAAATGAAAACACGGCTCACTCGTACTCTATCAGTGACACTAGTATCACCTTACTCCTGACAATATAGCCACTTTATTTCTTCTCTTGACTTGTTTATGTTGTAATTAGGTCACTTTATGGCTGCGATGACTGATATTCCATCATCTGTCTTGATACTTTTTCCTCCCTCATTTATTTTTCAAGGGAAGGAGAGTTTAAGGGGTCTGACCTGGTCTAGACGCTGTCTTTTGCTGACAGGACTTTGTGCCAACTGTCATCACACACACACACACACGCAGTCTCCCCATTCTCATGAAGCAGACAGACACACACACAATCCCCACTGTTTCTATCACAGCCTTGGACGCGGATACACACATATGTGGGGGTGACAGAAACCCAATATCTCCCCTGTAGAGCCCCAGATTAGGCCCAGGAGACAGGCTACGTCTGGGCTTACACACACAGACACACATGTACAAAAACACACAAGATTGTACACAAACACACACACATACACACAGGTCAGACTGTAGAGACAGATAGATCTCATATCTGACTTGCCTGACCTCGGACGTTTATTTTGGCACGGCGCTCTGACAGGCACAGAGTCAAGCACTGGTAGATGAGTAGCAAAGACAAATGTGTGAACATGATGACACACATGTATGCATGGGCTCATAAGCAAGACCACACACATTCATGCATATGTATGAATGCGTACACGCAGACTAATGCAAAGGGGCATGAGGAGAGTCCAAATGTTTGCAAGGTGTTTGCACATGTGCTTGTTTTTCCACACACACTAAAAACCAGAGGATGCAGGATTATCTCATCTCCTTCCCAGTCTTATAATCAGTGACCAGAAGGAGTTCCAGCCCTGCGGGGGGTTTTCTTCCCCAAACGTCCGTTGCTGCTGCTGTCTGTTGTGGTTCATAAATGTACAGTCAAACACCTGCACTTGGAGTCAGCACTTCACTTTCTGCTCATGCACAGAACATTAAACAATGCGCAACTTTGTTTCAGAAGAGCCGCCTCCTACAGCCAACGTATAAAGGAGCTGTCAGTTGTGGTTTACTGTGATCCAGCTGTTTGGGCGGGAAAACCTCAGCACACCTGTATACCACTCTGTATAAACACCGTCATTCACACAGGTGGTTACAGACGCAGGACGACGTTTTATTGGAGCGGGAATTGAATAGTGGTATGGGGAAATGCTGGAAGGTAGAAACCCCAAGTGGAAAAGTGTGGTGGAAAAGTCCTTTGTGTGCCAGTCGACTGAACTCAAAGAGCTACGAACACACCCCGGGGTTTTAATAGCATTTAGCAGCTCATTAACTAATTTGTCATTAGTAGACTGATTAATAAACAGACTTTCACTACTGTCTGTGTTACATTTACACTCCCCACAATTTATTTACAAAGCCAATTTAATTATATGCCACAATTACATTTTATAAAATTTAATCAGATTTACATTATAATCCTTTTTTTTGCTTCATGTTGTTCAGCTATTTGGGGAATTATTTTGGCCAACCATAAATTTAAATGTTATAGGTTATGCTCACAAGAAGCCTCTATCATACAGTTTTGGTTTATGGTTTGTGCCTGCCCCCTACTGGTACAAATTATTATTTGGAGAAAAGCACCAGCAAGAGGTGTTCCCAATCTAAGCCTATGAGGCAAAGCACCTATCAAATCTAGTAACAAAATGTAAATCTCAATGCACCAAAGCCTGTTTTTCAACAACAACAATAAATCAGGTCACAGACCCAGTTTAACTGCTGAAGTACTGGATATTCCTGTAGAGTATTATGTTCCTTGAAATGGTGACTCTAGCAGCAGGCTCATCATTCTAGAAGATCTTTATATTATCAGCCAATGACACCATTTTAAAAAAGTCTGTATACTCACTCTGGCCTGTAGACAGGCAGCCAATAGACGAGCCTCCCGCCCAGGACCAGGTGGTGGGCAGAGAAGTTTAACAGATCTGTGAAGATGTCACTCAGGTGGTACGCCTGTGAGACAGGGACGTGAGACTCTACAAAGCTGGGCAGAAGAATCAGATAAACACAAACGGATTTAGACCAGAGAAACAAAACACAACATTTAACAAAACATTTTAAATGTTTTCTTAAGCTGTAACATTTTGATTGGCTGTCAGTGTTTCAATCAATCATCAGGTTGCTCTGCAAGTGATCCCAACTTTATCGCTCACCACTGTACGTGTCATTATAGTTTTATTGTGGACTGTGCCATCTACTTGAGTTAGAACGACTTTTTAGTTTTTGTTATAGTTATTGTTCTGTGTGGACAGCCATATAATTATAGTTAGTAACCGATATTTCATGCCTCAGAATAAATTTAGTTCCATTTTGTCATTAAGTCACAGAGTATCAGGTGAACTCACATGCCGTCAGGGGGTTTGGTAATGTCTTTGTGGGAGCCTGTTCTCCTTGTGGACTCACGGATACCGTATGGAGCTGACATCAGGAGGATCACATGGGAATCACAACCAAGAAAAACAAAGTTAATCGCATTACAAGAGGACTTCAAAGATGTAACTGTAGCACATGCTTGCTGCAGTACTGCTGCAGGGAAGACTTTTAAAAAGCTGTCATACTCAGCAAGTGTTGACAGTGGTCTGTTCAGAATGAACTTACGATCAGTAATGATGGCATCAAACAGAGCAGCCTCCCTCCACAAAGGCTTGGATGCGTCCGACACCATTACATCTACATACATCTTCTCTGCTCCGTACTGCCGCAGGTTGGCTCTGATGTTCTCATCGGGTCCTCGCCATTTCTGGTTTTTACGGCTCGACCGACCTGAAAGACAAAGGCACTTTTAGGAGATGTAGATAGCATCTGAAATTCAGAGCAGTGACAGGAGGGTCCTTTCACTGTTGGTTCTGATCACATAAATGATCTGAAGCAATATTTGCAAGCTTGAATGAAAATACAAGTTAATTATTAGGCTACCTTCAGACTGCAGAAAAAGCGTCTCAAATTATTATTTTTTTTTTGCTCTTATGTGACTCAAAAAAATTTTTTCACAACAACAAAAATCACACAGAATCTATCAATTCTGACGTCAGACGTGATCATGAATTACTAACAGGTTGGATTTTTTGCTACGCGACCTCTGTCTGTCTTTATCGGAATTCATGCAACTTTTACGTCGCTCTGTCCCTAATTGACATTTGTCACAGTTCTCTGCAGGCAGCAGCAGCAGCAGCAGAGACCCACCGTCCAACACCAGCACATCGTGAGGACAGAAACAGAGGGCTTGGCAGGGATGGAACACCTGCAAGCGAATATGCCGTCTGCAGTCATTTTGACTTAACAAGCGGACTTCACTACAAGCCAATTGGCTGTAGAAACAGGGGACACCACTTGAGTCGAGCCGAGACCACCCAGTTCACACCGCTGCAACTTTTTTCGGCAACATTCTATAACGGTTTTGTCTCATCGCGAATTTTGGTCTGAACTGGGCTTCAGAGACTATGATGTACCATGTAAGCTCTGAGTAGACAAAACTTACCTCTGCCATGAATAGTGTTGTAATCAATATCTGTTCCACAGACGTAGGCTTTAAAGTGAGAGCATGCTACCAACAGGCTCCCTGAAACAGATCAAGAGACAAGGAACTTAAGATAGTTATTGACACAGATTTCCACAAGTATGTAATAGATATACTGAGGGGGAGTCTGTGATAGAATTATCTCACCTGTGCCAACAAACGGGTCAAAGACGAGGTCATTCTCTTTGACCTTAGCGTGGTTGGCCATAATGAATGACAGCCCAGCATCCATACTAGTGTTACCTATGAAGTGTCTGTTCTTCACGCTGTGGGAGCGAATCAGTTCACGCTGTCCATCCGCTATCTGGTGCAGGAGTGTAACAAGATGAGAAGTGTTCAGTTTCAGATCACAGCTTACTGTCAAATTCAAACAAACAGCCTGATGTATCTCACCCATCGGCCAAAATACATGTAGTTTGGATGCTCAGGGATGTCGTTGGGGTCTGTGCCGTAATCTTCCAACAGACAGAAGATGTGCTGAGGGCTCTTCAGACTCACTGTTCCTTCAAACGGAAGATACTCCATAGCCTGGTGGGAGAATGAAACATGACATTCTGCACATACATTCAGGCATTTAAAGATGCATACACAACACAGACATGATGTTTTAACATGCGATAATTCAGTTTTTTCCACACACATCTAAATACTCACATCAATCCTTTTGATCCTGTCTGCAAACTCCAGAGTCTTGTTGAAAGTGTAGACATTGATTCTGTAAGTTGAGTCTTTGTGCATGAATGGTAACTGCGGAGGAAGAGCATAAACAGAAATTAAACACATTAGCTTAGACTCTGAATGTTTTTATATGAGAGTTTTCCTAAAATTGCAGAGAGTGGTCTGTCCACTGCAATTAGCTGTAAAATTACAAACCATGTTCTCTGATGGGTAGTTTAAGAGGGATGTTCTGAGCTCACTGTGTGTTTGTCCATGCCCCCACAGCTCAAAAGCAGACCTGCAAGGATAATAGAACATGAACTGCAGCTTCATCACAGCCACTATAGCACAGGGAAGGTAACAAGGCACAGAGAAAGATGGACAGCAACATGTGCAGCACGTTCAGGTCATTCCAACACTACAGGTGCAGTGCTGTCACTTACCTTCCCACACATCTAAAACACTTACTTTGCACAAACAGATCTGGACATGATGCTGCGCACATCCTCCTCAGATAAACCATCCAGACACCAGAAAGGAGACTAGAGAGAAGAGGCAAGATGATGAGAGTGGCTGTGGGGAAGTGGAGTCTACAGGACAGAAACCTTTTCATTATCAGTCATTGTAGCCAATCCGTTTACTAGAAGCTGCTGAGAAAAGGGAAAATAATAAAAATATGTACATGTGGTTTCCAAACCTTTTCTTTGAAGTTTCCACCAGGACTGAAAGGTTTTCCTCTGAGAGCCAGCAAAGCCATTATCTCCTGCAGGAATGAGCACATTAATTACAAATACTGATATATGCATTACAATCTTTTGGAAAACATTACACATACAGGCAGATTACAAGGACATTGTAGAAATTTAGTACTGCATTGTCATAAAGTTGGGGACTTAAGAGAGACAAATTAAAGGAAAATGTGTCATATTTGTTACAGCAGAGGCTAAAATATCCTGAATTTTATTAACTGGTATGGGTCAATTTTTCCATTTTAATCCAAAGTGATAACCACTCTATGTGAATGCATGAATGGGTCAGACCAGTTCAGCACTGGATTTGAAATGAACTGTAATAAACTGGAACCTCTGTGCTTTGATTACCAGCTGTGAAACAGCATGACCTCATCCATTTAAAATGCCTATTCATTCTTTTGGAGCCAATCTGGTGAAAGTAACACAAAAGTACAGTAATAAGTAACGTATTACTCTACACAGAGAATAACACTGTAAAGTAACTCTTTACTTTCAAATGAAGGTCACTAGAAATATGTAATACAGTACATTCTGAGAGGAACTTGCCCAACACTTGTACATGGTTCTGCTTATTTATTTACACGTGAAAACTACTGCACTTCCGGTCTATCTAAACATAATATATAATGTATGCCCCATTGTCCAGGTGTGCTCACTCTGTTCCTGTAGTCAGATTTAAAGATGGGGAACGTGAACATGATCAGAGAGCAGAAAGAGATCATGTAAGTGTGAACTACCATCTTATCAGCATGTGTCAATGGAGTTCACAGAGGGAGGTCCAGGTAGTGAAATTACGTTTAAATAGACTTTTATCATGTGATAAAACATTATGATATTGTCAAGTGAAAACAAAACTTAATGTTAAACCTGATCACACCGCTTAAATTAGCAAATAAGGTAAGCTAACACCGAGGGAAGAGGGACTATTTCCTGTCATATCCTGCTCTTTTCACGAACAGTTAAACCTTAACTTTCACAATAAAAGACAGACAGAAATTAAGATAAATTTAAGAAGGTTACCGGTAATCTGAAATCCAGATTATCTTGGGCAAGATGTAACAGATACTGAAGGCATGATTGATTAGAGGAGGCCGCCATGTTTGCTGCCTATTCAAAATACGTCCGACTCGAAACCGGGCTGTGACACAAAGTACCGCCCAGGGACCAATTTACCATAAATGGAAAAGAATGAGGCCTTTTAATCTCTTTCAGTTTAGAATAATAAAACACAGCCGGGAATTTAATTTTGCAATGTGTTTCGTTTTTATTAGCGCATTTTCTACATCATCTACAGGCGTATAACCAGTTTTCACGAGCTGCTGTTAGTGTGAATTTTAAAATTTTATTTTGTCGACCTTGTCTAAATGTAAGTATACCGTTTGTATGTTTTACCAAGACACTAACATGTCACCTCTGGGCAACTTTATGTCATCAATAACTCGCGTTTCTGTCCTCACGTCCCAGGATAAACTCGTCTCGCCCTATGGTCTCACCCCTCCAGGCTGTAATCTGCTTTACTTCAGAGGCACCTTGTTATTCCCGCCCACTCTGCTCACTGATTGGCTGTTCAGATCTTCCCTGACAGGCCATTGGCTGAAACAGAGGTCCACCAGAGCGGTTTTGTCTTGGGACAGAGAGGGAGGCATCCGCACTCTGCTACTGTCAGCAGTGGTGCAGCACAGTGTTGTTCTGCATAGTTACAGTTTAACCACATGATTTTTTTATGCACTTTGGCTACCATGACAGTTTATTGCAGGCGGAGTGAGGATCGAGTCAGTGAGTGACATGTAAGTTGGATCATGTCTAATAATTGTTTACTCTAAATCTCTGACATGGCATAGGATACTTTACAAAGCAGGGTGCTCACGTCTGGTTTTGATGATGAACTGATATTGATTTTATAAAACAATATTTTCACCTTTCTTTAGTTTTTAGAAATTGCGGACTTGTTTGTTGCTCAGATTGTGAGCTCAAACTGTCATCAGCTACCACAGCTGAATCACACAAACAGCCATACACATAAGACAACAATAATTGAAACATGACACTTAGATTGGAATCCAGAGATTATTTAAATTATTTTAGGCAGTTATTTTAATAATAAAGCAACAAAAACAGCAGGGAGATGGAGGCCTGTCATTTTGAGTGCAATATTGTGTTCCTGTATATCAATTAAAGCTATGTTATCTTCTCCTCTAAGAGCCAGTGATGGGGACAAACAGCCAGAGCCCAACCATCATGAAAACTGAAGATGACAACCCAGACCCTGCTCAGTTCAGCGATGACACTGCAGCCTGCATTGTTTCTGTGAAAGGCTTAAAGGAGAACTGGCAGAAATGGTCCGATGAGCGCCGAGAGTACCAGAAGCACAACCCCTTCAGTCACGACAGTAGGCCCACTGTGGTGGTCCCTCAGAAGGGGCAGGACGACTACGGGAGGCCCCTGCAGGGGTCCCTGACGGAGCAGCGGGGGAAGGATGCTCACACACACATCAGCAGAGAGGTTGAGGAGCTGTGTGAGGTGATAAGGAACATTGGAAAGCCTACAGGCAAAGATGGGGATGGAAGCGGCAGCGATGGGAAAGTGGTCACTGTGGAATTTGGGAAACTGTTTGAGCATTATGTGACGATCTCTAACAAGCTGGTGGGGATTCTGCTGCGAGCGAGGAAGCAGAGGCTGGTTGACTTTGAGGGGGAGATGCTGTGGCAGGGGAAGGATGACCATGTAGTTATCATGCTGTTGCAGTGATCTGAAACTTGGATTAGTGTTTATGCCTTGATTCATGTTACATGCAGTATAGAGTTACTTCATGGCAGCATTCATCGTGGTATTCAGACAGTAGGGGGATTGCACTGGTTTAATCACATAATGGCACTCTTATTAAGAAAAAATAGCTCTTTTTCTTGTTCACACAAGTACAAACTTCAGTGGCTGATAATTCATACCACATCCCAGAGGAGTGTGCATGTGGCATAATAATGCATTTGTTCCTTGTGTTAAAAACACTGTCCATAGTAGATACATGCAGGTAGTAAAAGTAATGTAAAAACGTTAAAGAAATGGAATGACAGTTAATCACAGTTTGCAAATGCTCCTACAAATTTGGGTCTTACTGTAAGCAGTAACAGAGCTCATCAGCATGTTGATATGTTGTTTTTCAAAGCAAGCAATAGCACTCAAAAAAAAGGTACCTAAAATGAAGGTGCATCAGTCAAATAATAAAATGTCAGGGGGAGTAAATTAATGAGATAAATGAAGAGAAACATTGGTTGTATGCTACCTCATGTGTTTCCTGTGGTGGATGATTTACTTCAAAAATAGTCAATTTTAGTCGTATAATCCCTTTCACTATATTTCCCTCACTAGGTTTTTTTAAGTGGAGTGAGCAGCTGAAATGAAGTCAGAGTGGTTAATGAGTCTGAACCAAAGCCAAAGAGAACATGAGGCAGTCTGTGACAGACAATATGGTGCTATAGGATGAACTTGATCTGACTTGGCTTGGGTGCTTCAGAGCATGTATTTATTATGTGTGCTTTGTAATTTAGCTAACCTTGTTACAGTTTGAAACTACATGTATGTATACCTGCACCACACTTAAATGAAAGAGAACTACACTGTAAACTATGCACTGACTGATACATGCCAAAGTATCTGCTGCTATTAAAAGTAATGTCCAAGCATACTAGTCGACCTTCTTTAGCATAAGGCACTAGTAGATTGATTAATTAGCAATTACTGCTTATGGTATTATAAAAAGAAAAAACTAACAGGATCCTGTCTGTTCTTGTGTTTCTGAGGGTGCTTTGTGAACTGTAAGTGCTGTCTCGTGTAGTTAAACTAATGAGCGGGAGAGAGAGTGGTAAACTGATATCTGGGATTCACTGCATTAGGAACACACTGAGAAGCAGCAATGTATTATTTATTCTAAATTAAATTAATTCTTAAAGTGAATACACTTCAGTACAGTACACACAGTATGATTTTCTGTCTTTACATTCCTTTGCATACAGCAGAATCATATAGCATAAATATCCACTTCATGCAGCTATCAGTTATTTCATAATGCATACTTTAACACAATCCTGAGACACTGCATCAAATAAAAGATGAGCATGTACAAATACCCCACTATATTTCAGTGCTTGTTGAGCTCATTACAAAGAGGTCAGAGAATAATATAGCTGCTTCCACTCTTTAGGAGCTGTGTAAATAATTAATGAAGATGTTACTCTGTGCTTTGACCCACATCAGCTAGGCCACAAAATGTCCATCAGTAAAGAGATAACTCAACATAGCAGCAGAACTCATGGTAGACACAGCTGTCCAATATGTTATGTCGATATATGAGTTACATTGATTCGTTTTTCTTACAGAGTTTAAATACATTTCAGTTATACATGCATAAAATCGGATTTGCAAAGCACTAAGACAGACGTGCACGTTAGGAAATCAGCTTGTAAATTATATGGGTTAATACCTTCCACCTTTGCTAATCAACAGATGAAAGCAGGTGAATCACCGCGTATACTTCTTGGTCCATACGGTAAATACATTTTTGTCACAGCAGATTGATGGAGATTTAATACACTTCTTCCGTGAAAACATTAAAAGAAACATTTGTGTGGCATGTTTCAAATAGCAAAAAAAGATTTGGCTCCATTCAAGCCTTCATTTGGCATCCAGACTGAAAAGTGGTCAACAGTTTAACACTGTGCCATCAGCTCTGACCCAACAGACAGCAACTTAATATAAGTGTGAGTCATCCATGATGACATCTGCAAGAAGGTGGATGTCACAGTCACATCAAAGTCAAGTAGTGTAAGTCTTGGATCCAAAGCCAGTGATCAGTTGGTCTCTCCTTTAGAGCTGAGAAGCTCAATCAGCTGGTCTGCCTGCAAAACGTGGACAGGAGGAAAATTCAAAACTTCAGCTTGACCACTTGCATAAACTTTAAAGTTTTCAGTGGCACCACAGGGTGGATGTCACTTGGAGAATTACTTAACTAAATATGGTACTTGTGTGTTAACTAACTAAACTAAAGACTCTAAAATGCAAGAACAGTAAAAACGAATAAGGCTGATCATTCATTAAATACTGGATTACTAGGTCAACAATCCTTGCACATTACAACCATGAGGCCTGCAACACTGACACTGTGAGGGGAAAAAGAGTTTTTGTATATGGTAACTAACATGACAGTTGACCTATTTTGCTTACATGCAGGCAGCTGACAGTGCAGAAACCTGAGCTTGAGAAGCAATATTATCTTTACTAACCCTCAAATGATATACAATAGCATGCTTAATACTGTAGCACAGAACAAATGAAGAGGAGGCTTACTGTGATGAACCAATAGGAGTTGAGTCTGTAGAAGAGGCGGGACATGAAGCCCATTTGGCTGGCAGGTGCCAGGACATGAAGGTGTAGGTGTGTGACAGAGCAGAATGGGGGCCAGTGGAACCCGAACCTGCAGGCAAGGGAAAGGGCTTTAGTGCACACAGGCTCACTGGTTTAAGGTAGGACACGTTTACTCAGGTTGGGTGCCACTTGCTAAATTGCAGCATCAACACAGGAACAGATATATTAAAGCTAAATTATCAGTAGGTAACAATTACACAGCTTAACAGTTTCCATTAGATTAAGACCTACTGTTCTCTGGGTAAATACACACAACACTGTAATAGATACTGTGATGGCGTGTACTGAATAGCATCATGTTTATCAGTACGTGGCCTCACTTAATTGTTTGCTTGGTCCTCTGTCTAAATACGCGTAGTGTCCATTATCAGAATGAAGGGACAGTTCACCTAAAACTGCATCAGTCACTATTACTACTACTATTACTACTGTCATTACCTGCATCTCTCTCTCTTTCTCTCGCTCTGTGTCTCATTGTCTTATGTGGATTACTGTTAATTTGTTATGCTGATCTGTTCTGTACGGCATCTATTGCACGTCTGTCCGTCCTGGAAGAGGGATCCCTCCTCAGTTGCTCTTCCTGAGGTTTCTACCGTTTTTTTCCCCGTCAAAGGGGTTTTTTTGGGGAGTTTTTCCTTATCCGCTGCAAGGGTCATAAGGACAGAGGGATGTCGTATGCTGTAAAGCCCTGTGAGGCAAATTGTGATTTGTGATATTGGGCTTTATAAATAAAATTGATTGATTGATTGACTATTTGTTAACAGAAAAACTGAACTGGGCCCTGACCTGGGGTTTATGTCATCAAGAGACAAAAGTCTGAGGATGCTCCCTTTGTAGCAGTCACATCATAGCACTTACACTCCTGAGCCTCTCCTAAATAGTGTGAAGAGTAAGACTAAATGTAGCTCACCTGACATCACTGAGGTCTGTTACATTGTTCTTCTGAAGAATCTCCTTCCCTGTGTCGACCATCCTCATTACTGGGTGTGACAACAAGAACAAACACACAATTTTTGCCATATTAAATAAGGCAACTGTATTTTATTCAGCTGCCTAATACCAGCAATGAGCAGTCAGCGAAAGTGAAGTAGGCAGCAGTTAATATGCAGTAGTCTTTTGAAAGTGTAACCATTTCCACAAGCCTCAGTAATAAGGTGTGTGGTTAAAACCTTACCCAAAGGCACATGCTCTTTGCTGAGTGATTTACAGTTCCCTACATGTTTGTTTGGGACGACCAGGTAATGGTGAGGAGCTGCGGGTTTGATGTCTCTGAAACATGAGATCTCCTCATCCTGCAGCGGAGAAAAATGAGCAAGACAGCAAATACAAATTAATACATCACCTTCCAGGACCTGAGGGTAGAAGAGTTTCGCCTATAGTATTTACCTAAGTGCAACCTAGTTAAATCAACATTTTAGTCACCTAACTGCAGGGTCTCCCCAGCTCTGTATCATTTCTCTACTACAAACTGGAACAGCCTGCGAGTATGTGTTTCAGGGAGACCCGTAAAGTGAATTTATTTAGAGTCCTATGTGTGAAAAGGTTTGGAAAATGTTTTTTTTTTTTTTTGCCTGCACAAAACATGAGGCACACCCTGCAACGCAACACAACACAGCACAACACATCATCATAAAACTACAAACCTTAATAAGAGTAAATTCTACTGAATATAAATTACTAAACAGTTAACATACATAGTCTAAATTAAATGTAGATTGTAGATGTACATTAAATGTAGCTACACATTTATAAATCCTTTATTACGGAGCTAATTACAGCTTACAAAAGCAACAGGCTAAAGCTAACTAGCTCGACGCCCAATATTATTTAATTACTGCAATATCCTCACACAGTGAAGGAGCTCCGTGCCCATTTCATTGTTTATAATCTTGCAGAAAATACATTTCTTCTCGTATCCTTCGGCTGGCCCGTTGCTTGTTTTGGGAACATCAGCCGGGACAGGGTTTGTCGCCTCAGGTTGTGTCGGCTCGGCTGCTGCCATTGTTGTTGTACATTGATATCTCAAAATTAAGACCCGCGTAGTCGATTCCAGAGTTCATCGAGCTCTCAAGGGGAAACGGAAAGATTGTCGAGTTTAGATTGTCAGTGTGAAGGAAGGAAACTGCCACCAGGAAGCGATGTGATTCAATATATGATATTTGGTAACTATTCTATCTCCCTTTTCTTTTAATAGATTTAGTTGATAAAAGTGATTTATGAATCAGCAGGTGCCCTAATTATTTTGTACAGTAAGGGCTTATAATTTGTCTTTAGCAATAATTTAATTCAGAATTGGGTCACATTTTAGCCTAGTGGTGGTTGCTGATTTTGTGGGTATATGACTGTTGCCTTACAGCAAATAAGGACCCACATTTGAACTTTACCTAACTCCAATAGAGACTTTTGGACTTCTTAAGCAAACATAGCCGCTCCTGTAACTGTCTGGTCATTCTAAAAAGGGGAAACTGAGGATTCATTTTTAAGACTACGTCTACCTTAAAAGCAGACACATGAAGAACAGTGGCCACAAAGATTCTAAGGTCTGAAGCATACAGCATTAACAATGGAAATAGAAAATAAGCTAAATAAAGTAAGCTAATAAGTCTTTTTTTTTTTTTTTTTTTTGGTCTGATGAAAAAAATCAATTAATCGACTCAATTAATAGCCTCTTTACACTGGCTCCCAGTATATTTAAGAATTGATTTTAAGATTGTAGTGATTACTTTTGAGGTTTGAGGTACACGCAATGAGGGACTTTTGAGGCCCTCGGGCAAGAGGGGTTTTTTCTGTTGGATTTTTTTTTCAGGACCCCGAGGCTCTGGAACAATCTACCCAAGGACATCTGGTTGGCGGAGTCAGTGATCTCTTTTAAATCCCTTCTTAAAACATACTTTTATTGGAGAGCCTTTTTTGATTTACTTGAGTTTTAAGTTCACTTAAACTGTCTTTTACTTCCTCCATCTTTATTTACCAAAGTGTTTTTATCAGCTCTTTTAAAAGCTGTCATGTCTTTTTAAAGCACTTTGTAAAAAGCGCTTTACAAATAAAGATTATTACTATTATTATATTATCATTAGAAATGTATTGTTTATTCATTCATCTTCTAACCGCTTCATCCTCTTGAGGGTCGCGGGGGGACTGGAGCCTATCCCAGCTACATCGGGCGAGAGGCAGGGTACACCCTGGACAGGTCGCCAGACTATCGCAGGGCTGACACATAGAGACAAACAACCATTCACGCTCACATTCACACGGACAATTTAGAGTTATCAGTTAACCTAGTCCCCAATCTGCATGTCTTTGGACTGTGGGAGGAAGCCGGAGTGCCCGGAGAGAACCCACGCTGACACGGGGAGAACATGCAAATTCCACACAGAAGGGCTCCCACGCCCGGGATCAAACCGGCAACCCTCTTGCTGTGAGGCGAGAGTGCTAACCACCACACCACCGTGCCGCCCGTATTGTTTAATATAATGTTATTTTTTTATATTGTAATGCTTTTGGCCTTTCTGTGAACTTACAGGGCCTGTGGGTGGCATGTTCTTCCTTTGTCCATGAACACGGTATGATACAGTCCCTACATGCATTTGCAAAGCCCCCTCCTACCTGCCAGAGCACCCACGCCACTGTCTTTCACTGTGGTTTTGCTGTTTTTTTTCCATGTTGACCTACTTTGCAGGTTAACCTCTACCTTCAAAAGATCCATTGCGTAAAAACATTTTGCTCCTACTGGAAATTAAAAGTGACGTGTCTTACTCCTTTTTTAATTTGTTTTATGAGGGACTATTCAGCTGTCCAACATATATTTAATTTGCTTTATTCGCTTTACATATTTGAATGTGGTCTTTTTGTGGCCTACATATGCCCACAAAAATTAACATCTTATCAGAATTTATATCAGCAGAACAAGATCTAAAAAGCATGATCAGGGTTTCTACCTTTGACTGACCCCTCTCACCTTAAACTGAGGCTCTTGCTTGAAGCTCTGGGATGCAGTCAGTGTTAGGGAATATCTAGTTACGTGTAATTCAATTACAAAATAAATATAAGTGGATCAGTCACAGTGACTAAGAAAAAATATGTAGTTAAATTACAGGTACTGATCAAAATGTTGGTAATGACAAAGAGCTTACATCTGAATATATTCTTTTTGGTAAAAAAAATTGTATGTGTAGAATATAACCTTCAGGCAGCACGGTGGTGTGGTGGTTAGCACTGTCGCCTCACAGCAAGAGCGTTCCTGGTTCGATCCCAGGTGTGGGAGCCCTTCTGTGCGGAGTTTGCATGTTCTCCCCGTGTCAGCGTGGGTTTTCTCCGGGTACTCCGGCTTCCTCCCACAGTCCAAAGACATGCAGGTTAATTGGTGACTCCAAATTGACAGTAAGGTGTGAATGTGAGCGTGAATGGTTGTCTGTCTCTAAGTGTTAGCCCTGTGATAGTCTGGCAACCTGTTCAGGGTGTACCCTGCCTCTCGCCCAGTGTCAGTTAGGATAGGCTTCAGCCCCCTGTGACTCTCAAGAGGATAAGCAGTTACAAAAATGGATGGATGGATGTAACATTCATTCATTCTGTTGCTTTGCATTTAGATCTAAATTTATAGATCTAACTATATATATATATATATATATATATAGTTAGATCTATAAATTATATAGATCTATATAAGGGGGGGGGGGATTTAGGGGCATCTGTTGACAGAAATGGTATATGACACATAATAATTTTTGTTACCTTAGAATGAGCAGTTATATCTACATATGGAGCGGGTCCTCTTCCATGGAGTCCGCCATGTTGTTCTACAGTAGCCCAGAATAGCCAGATCAAATACTGGCTCTATATAGGGCCATTCACATTTTTGTGTCTTTGAGCTGACCCCCGTTGGTGTCCTACACGCTTGGCACACAGGAGACGTTTCAGTTATGCAATCTCACAGCTAGATACCTGTAAATCCTGTGTATTATTAACATGTAGTTAGGAGTAAAAACGCTCATTATTCAGACAGGCATCACTGTCATATTATTATATATTATTTGAATATTTTTACTGGTGCATTTACTTCTTAGCAGAATTTTAATGTTCTTTGTGTTGAGGTGGAACTCAACACAACGTCTGCATTTACGTATTAAAAATTTATAGATCTAACTATATATATATATATATATATATATACATAGTTAGATCTATAAATTTTTAATAGATCAACATTAGCAGTTACCCTATTAAAAATTTAAAAAAAAATTTATAGATCTAACTATATATATATATATATATATATATATATATACATAGTTAGATCTATAAATTTTTAATAGGGTAACTGCTAATGTGTAACCTATTACATTTCAAAAGTAACCTTCCCAAAACTGGTTACAGTGGCCCTGAGAGCTTAAGGCACTGTAAGCTGACAAAACACAAGCATAGTTAATAAAATATCTTCAGTAATTTGACAGCATTTCAAAATAAAACACTGCAAATAGATAACCACAACCAAATACAAAAACCCACTGCGAGTAGCACATACGTCAGCATAAACTATTTCCAGGGGACACTTAAAAGCGAGGCACACAGCAGGTACATGCTATGGCGCCATGGTTTGTGTCACTGTGATCGATTTTAATTGTTTTTAATTGCTTTGTCTCAATATCTTTACTCAGGTTGTTAAGTGCTGAGGACTGAGTGCAGGTCATTGTACAGGGTAATTTCCATGTATGGTTTCCCATAAGCTTGCAAATGCAAACATCACTGCCTTTCATGAATGGAGAGGCCATTTTCCGTTGCCTGAAGTTCCTAAAGGTACAGTGAACTATCGTCTGGGAGTCTGCAAGTTCACAGTATTGTCATATCTTCTACTTACATCTACTTCTGCTCTATTGTTTCCTCTTTTTGTGGTACTCTTTAAGAGGAAAGTGTATTTTGTGGTTGTTCTATTTATCCTAATATTTGCATGTGTCTTTGTTATTTCTGTACCTAAACCTCAGATACAGCAGCATCAGCTAGTGATTATAGTCACATAAATATGACAATTTGAATATAGTCTGTTTGTAGGATGAAAAAACAGCTTCCTCAGTGGAAAAGGTGATGTTGTTTTAAGGGTTTATTCATAAGAAAATATGAATGCTTTGAAAACATTGTCCATCACCAGGAAAGACAAAGTTTTAATGTGGTATCACAAAACAACATTAGCAGTGCAGACTCTGATGTACACACAAACATAAAGAAATATGAAACCAGAACAACAAGAATTTTTGCTTTGCGTTTCTGTTCAGATTTTCTTTAAAATACATTTATAAATAGATAGTAAAAATACGTAAAATAATATTGTCAATACATGTAAATATTGTCTGTAAGCAAATAAGCAGGCAGGTGTCTCACTTTCCAAAAAACAGAAGTGAAAGATAACAGTTGAGGTCTCTTCCTCCACAAACCACATACATCACAGGCAATACATAATTTATAGTGCAACCCAATACTTTTATTTCTCATCCTGAGTGGTTAGGTCTTCATCTGCAGCAGTAGTTTTCAAATGAATGATATTAAAACAAGACCTCACGTTAAGTAAGTACAATTAGAATCCAGATAAGCCATTGCAGGTCCTATCATGTTACAGTGTTTTTATCATAAAGTAATCATTTAACTTTCTCTTTTTCTCTCTTTTGAAGTTTCATATGGCCCTTTATGCACCAAGTATGTTTCATAAACCTTGGGACCATGATAGCAAATAAAACATATGTACACTTAAACACACACACACACACACACACACACACAGATACATACTGTAAACGCACATTTTAAAATGCCCCAAACATGGCTGTTACGCAGAAAATAGAAAAACATTTTCCTTAAATCCTGAATGTGCTTACAGTCGTCACAATCTTTTTATTCAACAGTGTAACTGTGAACTTTGTATTATAATGCTCCCCACAACGAAGGGAGGGCATGGAGGGTTTAAAGCGTCAGATGCCAGTTACTGACTGGACTTAGCTCGGGGCCACTGATGCATAACCAGTAGTTTAAAGCAGCAGGACCCTCAATCGCAGGATTTCATCTGGCACTTTGTCTTTATCAGGCACAGATCAAACCAGTCCAGCCCGAGATCCACCACAACAGGCCTCTACTACTGTATGTGGGCCGATCTGAGCCAGGTGCACAGATGATAGCAACTACTCTATCAGGTCTTGTACAGTAGTGGCTCGAACCACAGGTGCTCCCTGAAGTCTGGAAGTTTTGTCCAGACAGGACAGTGGGTTCTGCTTTGTTTTTAGCTCATGTTTTCAAATGTTCTCTCTTCAGTTCATCACAGTCCAGACTTCAAGGTCTTGTACAATGAAGTCTTCCTGTGTGGAGAGAGACGCGTTGTGGAAGGTGGGACATGAGAAGCTTGAGCCGCGGTACAGATCAGCATCCAGCCACAGCCCAAATCCACCCCTAAAGGTGAAGAAAAAGATAACACTTTAATGTCAAATCTTTTCAAAGTTGTTACTGTTTTATGCTCTCAGACACCAGGTGCTGTAATCTCAGATGTGTCACAGGTAGCAGCTATTGTAACTATTTTATGGACCTGCTTTTTATGATTTTATGACACTGACAGACTGAACTGTTGCCTCTCCCTTGGGTGTCTACATTTGACAGGCGGAAAACACAACTTACCCTCCTCCACCAATGTGCAGAGATTCCAAGTTGCCGCTCACCAGGTAGGAGTTCTCACCGCTCCACCTGTATGGCTGGGAGAAGAAGAAAGATGTAAGACACTTACTCAAATCCAATGCACAACAAAAGAATTACTTTCTTGAGACTGTGTTTAGTTCCAAATATAGAGAATTGCTCTTAAATGGTTACAAACTTAACACCATACACCACTTCTCAGACTTGCTGTTAGATGTGATTTTTTTAACCACACTGCAGGAAACTCCCCTCTTACCTGGAACTCAGGGTTAAAGCTGAACAGGAAGGTTTCTCCTGTGCCGTAGCAGTGTTTGCTGACTTTGAAGGGATCAGAAGAAAAAGCCCCAAACACCTGAAAAGACCAAATATCAGGTTATTAAAGGAGTAGCTACAGACACACTGTTAATCAGGGTGTCAGCTTGAATACCACTGAACAACTCTGGAGAGTTAAGATAAAGATGCAAACCTTTTTGTGCATGTCTTTGATGACCAGCAGCACAGGGCTGTCCAGCTCGGCCATGTTCCTGTACAGAGTCCGCAGGCTGCTCCCATGGACGGCTGTGCTGTAGACCAGTTGCCATGGACAGCCCTGAGTCCTGGCTGGCATGTGAGCAGCAAGCTGTTGGAAAGGGAGGTGCTGATGAAAAGATGCCATACTGGATGCATGAAAATATCACAAATAGAGTTCATTCATTCATTTATTTAATCATTCATTCATTTAAAATCTTTTGTTGCTGGCTGTAATCACTACCAAATCATCCACTTGGATTGTCTCAAAATGCTGCTGTTTTTAACTTACTGTCTCCAGTTGGTGGTCATCCAGCAGCTGGCTGTGTTGGCTCAGGACGGGAAGAGCATCAACTTCCTCGTGGTAATCATGCTCTGCTTCAGAGCCCTCCGAGCTACACAGACTCAGGCGGCGCTTGGAGTCCTTCACTTTGATAATCTGGAGGACACAGGGGAGAACAAAATGAGAATTTCCTTATTACATACAGAAACTTGTGGTTGAGTGATTCATTCACAGACGGCTAACAGGTGCAATGTGAAGGTTAAACATATCATTGCTTACAGTGTTTACAGAGCTTACAGTTAACACCAAGGTGTTAATTTTATGGGATACGCAGGGGACACACATGAAGCAGGAATTATTTTCTCCTGCTCAGTGTATTATGTTTCGCACTACCACCACACTATTAGGAAAGATCCAAAAAATTCCCAGAACGCAGGAAATTTAGTGTGTGATGCTCAAAATTTTCTGGCAGAGGACCCCCCCAAAACCTATGTCCCTGGTTAACACAGCTTCCTCACTAGTGAATGTGGACAGTGACAAAACATTTTACCCCAAAAGTAAATGATATTTTACTCCATAAATGCAGTACATCTTCTAACAAGATAAGATGCAGCATAGACGTCCTACCTCAACATATGGCTCCGCACAGTCACTGGCAAAATAAAGCACCTTGATATTTTCTGGCAGCAGCTTCATAGTTCTTGCTTTCTCTGTCAAGCTCTGTACTCTGGAGTGCCACATGTCTAATAAACAACCTGACGAGCATCCATCTCTTTTGTACCCTCTCTGGTCTGCTTTCACTTTGTGTGTCAGTGATGCTATTGGTTTGAAATTTAAGTGGAGGGGCTTCTCATTGGTCGGCTCTGAGATGGAGCAGTTTCTTTTCTCTCTAACCGGAAAGTGACACACAGTTCTGAGGCAATGGGAGGGAGCTCCAGATAGGATGTCCATATATAGAGCCTGGTATTTCCCACAACTTCTGGGATAACTGCCAAGCACTTTGGAGCCTCACTTACAGTAAATCTGGGATACTTGATGATTTTCGTGAGACAATTTACAAAAGTAAAAACAAATGTTTGAGCTGTAGAACGTTTATTGTCTTGCCCTGATGTTAACCTGCAGTAAGAGAGCCACAGAGGGCTTTTGACTTATCTTTAATCATATGTGTGTGTCCGTTCAGACCTTACCTCCCAGTTTTTAGCAGTGGGTTTGACGGAGTTACTGAGGATCTTGTTGATCACAGCCACCTTGTTCTTCTCCACTACCAGACAACGTTTTAGTTGTTTCTCCCTGATGATGTAGCGGGGCTGGCGGTGCTTCTTGCTGCCCTTAGTGTAGATGTCTGGTGACCACTGCACAAAGAAGGTGTAGAGGTGGTCGACCCTAGAGAAGCAAAAGGAGAAAGTGCATTTTTTACTAATAGATTATCATTTTATATTGTTCCTAAAAAGATAATGTGTTTACTCAAGTGGTTTGCTATAGCTAAAATCTTTTAGCAAATACCAAGGGGCTTCTATCATCAAACACCACTATATGGAGTTACAATGTCATAATATTATCAGAAAATACAATAAAAACATTCAGCTTAAGCAGCATATCATTTTAACTGCAGTACAGCAAACAAATCTTGGACTTTCCAGTGCATGTAATGTTGCTGGAACTTTCAAGCATTAATGGCAGTTGGCCCAACCTCTATTTCCCATGAGAGAGAAAACATATTGTTGCAAATGTCACTGGCACACCTCTATTATCTGTCGAATCCTGTCTGGACATGAAAAGGAGGAAAGTGAAGCATGCTTTGAATGTTTGAAGCATTAATCATGCCAGGCTGAGGATATTTGAGAAGATAAGTGAAAATTGGGAAGCGCTTTTTCTAAAAGAGAACAACTTCTGGGCAATTTAGGGCTGAAATCCTAGAAGTCCATTTCCCATGGACAAAAGCAGTTCCAGTATGCAGTAATTTAAAATAACCTACTTCAACTGTAGAGCTGTTTAACCTCAATCATGCCTCTCTCTGTAGCACACTATCGCTCTCTCTTCCAGTGTCACACACAAAGACTCCCACACACGCATGTCTAACTCATCAGACTGTCAACCACAATGCAACATGTTTTTCTACCATAGCATGACGAAAACCACTCCCCCTTGCCTCCTTTGCACCTACTGTATGTAATCATAAACAACATCAAGAACACTAATCACCATGACTGTGAAAGGATTCAGATCCCATGCAGAATTTGACCTCAAATAAATGTAGAAGATTGCATTTGAAATCTCAAAATGCAACAGTCTTTGCAAGCTCACATTGTCTTACTTAAATTTGTTGAATCAAGCAAACCAAAGTACAGTCCAATTCAACTACAGGTAATGCCCCCATGTTCAGGAACCCGCATGACAATGTTCACAGCTCTCCGGATTATTCGTTTTACTTACTCTCCAACGCTGTAGGCAACTCCCATGGCTGATTGAAGGTGATGGTAAACTGTGACGAGAAGTAGAGAGTAGACGGTGTAAAAGTTCAGTGTTGCAGTAGAATGTCCATTGTGAGCCTCGGCCATCGGCAGCATTTTATACCAGCGGATCAATCGCTGAGATCAGCCCCTTGGACCGTAAACCCTCCCTTTCTTCCCTGATAGCTTAACACGGCCAGCACGTACTTAGCATTTCACAACTGTACCTGAAAGCCAAACCTGGTGACATATTAACTTGACTTGCTCAGGGTCCTTGTCCTTAAATCTGGCTGGAGTTCAGACAGTTACTGTGTCAAGGTAGTGTCTCAGTGTCTGAATGAGGTGGATTGTCACAAAGATAAAGGCCTGTATGTCAGTTTTAGTTGTGCCTTGCATTTCTGATGTCTTCCTGGATGTCTGGCCTTTCTTCCCATCTCATCAAAGGTGAAGATTAAACTAATTACATTACAAAGTCAATTCTGAGGTACTTGTACTTTTCTTGGGTATCTCCATTTTCAGCTACTCCACTATATTTTAGGGGCGGAAACTGCACTTTTTAACAGTACTAAATTCATCTTACAGTTAATGATAACTTTCTAGGTTAGGATTTTAAAGAATCTAGGCTTATAATAAGCAAATAAAATAGAATGCATTATTATAGAGTTAATGAAAGTAACAGTATAAAGTAGTTTCATGAGTTCCACCTCTACACAAAGAACATTAAAATTCTGCTAAGACGTAAATGCACCAGTAAAAATATTCAAATAATATATAATAATATGACAGTGATGCCTGTCTGAATAATGAGCGTTTTTACTCCTAACTACATGTTAATAATACACAGGATTTACAGGTATCTAGCTGTGAGATTGCATAACTGAAACGTCTCCTGTGTGCCAAGCGTGTAGGACACCAACGGGGGTCAGCTCAAAGACACAAAAATGTGAATGGCCCTATATAGAGCCAGTATTTGATCTGGCTATTCTGGGCTACTGTAGAACAACATGGCGGACTCCATGGAAGAGGACCCGCTCCATATGTAGATATAACTGCTCATTCTAAGGTAACAAAAATTATTATGTGTCATATACCATTTCTGTCAACAGATGCCCCTAAATCCTATGCACTGGACCTTTAAGGGAATAGTTTGCATGTCAAATTGTGAGCTTTAGAAGTACCGGTAGATGCCTACCTTTGGACAGAGCCAGGCGAGTTGTTTTCTGCTATTGCCAGGCTTTGAGCTAAGCAAACTGGTTGTTTGCTGTACCCTCCTATTAATAGTACAGACAGGAAGAGGGTATTGATTATCTCTCCTCTAGCTCTTGGGAAGAAAGTGAATATGCATAATTCCCCAAATATCAAACTATTCCCATAAGTATGAATTTGAATGCAAGACATTTGATTGTAACTGAGTATTTCACACTTCTTCCACCACTGTATCCCATTCCGTTCATCTCTCTCACTTTCGTTTTTTACTTGTCCTCTTGCAGCCTGTTTTTTAGTCACTCCGCCTGTTTCCTTTGGTTTTCATTGAACAGAAAAGGGGAAGTGAGTAACGGTTGGTTTGGCCAGTGTAGAATATCAGCTCACGGGGCATGTAAGGGAATGGTTGTGGTTTGTACTGATGACATACTCAGAGCATGCTGTCACTAGATTTGAATGTTTTGGAGATTATGCAACATAAGGAATTTATGATGATGATGATGATGATGATGTGTTTGGTGTGTGTGTGTGTGTGTGTGTGTGTGTGTGTGTGTGTGTGTGCGTGCACGCGTTTAGCTTGTTGGCTTTTTTCCATGGGTTTGAGTGTAACTGTCTTCCTGCTGCTATCATCTGAGGCCTTTATCCTAACAGTCTCCACTGTATCAGGATTATTCAAAGTATCAAGCCTTCAAATCAAGATTTAATCAAAGCAGCAATCCTTGATTGCAGTGCTGACCATTCCTAAATGATCAGTGTTCAATACAATCCATTGAAACCTGATCAAGTTCTAGTCAATGATCATTATCAGTGATCAAACAGAATGACAGAGTTGTCTGTTTCTTTTATCTGTGGCCATTAGGCTTAACTGGGTCAACACAAATAAAGTCAATGGGCCATATCATCTGAACATGCTGAGCTGTTGACGCAGTAATCCTATTTGTGAGAGCTGCTTTGTGGGTGTTATTTCCAATTATCTTCACTTTTATGGCGAGACAGGTGAAAACAGGTTTTTTTTGTGCGCTTGTCAATTTTGAGACTTTGGGCTATATTGCTGCCATGTCTCCCTCAGACTAGTGAAAAGAAAAAATACAAAATACACATTAAGGTGTTTTTTTAGTTCTGGAAATGTACTTTCAAAGTGCATATTTAATTAGATAGTGTCATATTTGCATATTAAAATATAACATTTCAGAAAACTTGTAAAAAATAATTGTCTAATCCACTGGGGGAATTTAACAGTGATTTCTGTGAGTTAACATCTTTACTCTAGCGTCTTATTTTTTGTCTAAAAAAGTATTGAATTGTACAATACATATCTTTAAAGGTTGTTTTCTCAAAATGAGTGTTTTGTCATACTGTGGGCCAAAAATCTCAACTTCAGTAGCATTTACATTATTTATCATATATAGCCTGATTTAAATAACATTTTATTTCTAAAAACACAACAAAAATTGATTTTTTTTATGGCTGTTGACAGTATTTCCTGATTTAAGGAGTGATAAAAGGAGATATCCAAAGTTCCCCCTGCAAAACCCTTCAATAACCCATGTGTCAACAAAAGTATTTTCAACCTGGTTTTAGCCGTGTTCAGATTTTTGTTCTGGAAATGTATGCAAATCAGTGCATATTTAATAGATGATTATAAATAATGCATCGTTTGTATATTTACACTTAAAATATTAAAAAAAAACGTGTAATGTAAAAAAAATAACTGTTTACAGTAAGAAATCAGCCGGGGAAGTTTCATGGTGATATCTCTTAGTTATATCTCCCCTTAAAACTTACAGTCTTCAATGTAAAAACTGCATTCTGTTAACTGAAGATATAAACAGTAAAAGGACAAGTACAATATATTCTTCAGAGTTTCATGAGGTACAATGACAGAGCTGTATTTTGCCAAATTACAAAATGAGTGGCTCCAGTGCTCAAACGCAGGTTTGCTCATGTTCAGATATCAGGTCAGGAGATTACACTGGGGACACTCTGGGGTCAACAATCAGCCATGATGCTCTTACACAAGAAAAGTGAAGGAGAGATCAATTTGAGACAGTGTCCTTTCTGACACACAGACGAGATCAATAAGTAAACACACAGACACACAGATATACACCCTTTAAAAGACAGATACAGCAATGCATATGTGCAAACACTCACAGACATACATGTGCCCACACTCACATACGCACGCCTGATGCATGCATACATGTCTGTGTAGCACATGTGCACACATGTATGCACAACTCCCCACTGTTGCTGAATGGCCCTGCAAGTCTGTGCAAAAGAATTACAGCTCAGATTTATATTCTTATTATCATTATGTAATTTATGATGTTGAGCACCTTGGGCTTTGTCTTTTTAAAATGACATATTAATAACAGTGAATGACACCAGCATGCACGTGAATAATGAAACGCTCACACGAGAAGGTTTTAGCATTGTGAGCTACAGTTGCTGCTCGGAATTTTGGATTTCTGTCGTCAAAATCAGCCCACTGCTTTTCATAACAGCATAAGTTCCTGTTTTTAGTTCCCACCATGAATATTCAAAATCATGCTCCATCTGCACAGTCTGCAGTATTTCCTGTCATCAAAGCAAGGAAGAAATGTTTTGCCGCCCAAACCTCCAATTCAACTTACAGAAGATTGAAAATATTAGACCATTAATGAAAACAAAATGCAGGCCATAGAAAAATGATCTCTTTAAAATGTAAATGAAATATTCTGTCAGTCTTCTTTTCTGGTTTCTTATTATGTATTCATCTTTAAAATCTGACTGGGAGTCTGCACCCCCCTCAAAAAAATCCCAAATCTGAAAACTTATTTCTTATTATATTATATTATATTACTGTAACCAAGTACAGCTCTACAGTATACTACACTAATAAGTAATAAATTAAATCCAGGCCTACTGCTGTTTACATAGATTGCACATGCCCTGCGACATAAGTGACTGACACTTTACTCAGACTTCACGTGGGCTTCCTGAGAAATACAATGTAATGAAGCTATAAACAGCAGCGTATAGTTGAATAAGCCTGTGAGCACCATTGTTTATCAACGGTTGATTGTGCGGCTAATTACCTGTCAGGTAACTTAGCTATGATAGCTAGCGTTAGAGATGGCTCATTGATAAGCATTTGCAAATTGGTCCATTTTCACCAAAATGATTTGTTGTTTGTCGCACTCCGTGCAATGGCTGACACTTTTTTATCAAAATATTATTTATTTCCATGATGATAGTTCCGGCACAAAATAACAAATTGACATCAACGTTACCTTTTTGTGCATGTTCTGACTGAAGTGAAGCGTTATCACTGGTGTGATCTTAAAATAATACTTTTCCCATCAACAATGGTAATATTATCTAATCCTAACTTTACACAAAGGTAGCAAATGGAGCATTGTCAGAATGTATCAGCTGTGCGGGAGCCAATGCACAGAGTGTGTGATGGCTAACATTCTGGCAAGAATTTAGCGTAACATTGAAAGAAAATAACTCTTCATAAAGTCGTCAGTTTTATAACACTTAACAAAAATGATCACAATCAAGTAATGAAATAGAGAGAAGTTTGACATTGATTATACCTACTATACATTGTTGAGCTGTCTGGACTGCCTGTGGAGTGGCACAGGGAAGTGACCAAAAGAATGAGATCGCATATACACGTGGCCAAAGTTAGTTTTCTCCATGGCATGGCTGGGCTGAACCTTAGAGATAGGATAAGGAGCTCGAACATCTGGAGGGAGCAGAGTAGAAAGGGTCACGTCAAAAGGGTTCAGTTGAGGTGATTCGGGCATCTGATCAGGATGCCTCCTGGGCTCCTCCCGTTAGAGGTGTTAGAGGCACTTCCTATTGGCAGGAGGCCCTGGGGTAGACCCAGGACATGTGGGAGGGATTACATATCTCACCTTGCATGGGAACACCTTGGGGTCCCCCAGGAGGAGCTGCAAAGCGTTGCTGGGGAGAGGTACATGTGGGGTGCTTTGCTTGGCCTGCTGCCCCCGTGACACGGCCCTGGATAAGCAGATGAAAATGGATGGATGAACCGATGGATGTACCTACCACAGATTTTAATAATAAATTATACTGGACTCTAAGATGGTGCCTATTCATTCTCATGGAGTTGCTCCCCTGGCGCATATGCCAAAAAAGTTGTCTAGCTTTCGGGTTTACTTCTGCGTTATGCGGCCCAATGAATATGTGCAGTAGTGTTTCTCCCACTGGCCCAGATGGTAGACTTTACATTGTGATGAAGTTACGGAATTTCAAATCGCTTTTCTCGGCTTGAGGATGTTTATAAAATAAAACCACATATATAAAACCACCATGGATTTGAAAGAATCGGAATTGACCTTGTTTGCAGTTCGAGGTGTCCTATCGACAGTTTTACAGATGTCTCTTCTTCAGTGGTGGTCTATGGGAAAAATGCTAGGCCACAGGGGATTTTTTTTGCTGCAATATTGTGAGTGGCCACTGGGAAAAATTTTGGTGCAAGGGTGAGCAGTTTTCCTTGGGACATTGTATCTACCCACACCAGTAAGTGATGGCTTCTGCTGGGTATGGCAACACTACTTGGACAATCTAGTAAAATAAAACACAGAACTGCAATACCCCACAATACTAGAATCAGTATCAATAATGGCAGTTTGTAAAGTTTTTGGACGTCAGTCTGTGGTTGCCTGTTGAAACATTTTTTTATATGAATATATTAGGAGATATGATGATAAATGTCCATTCCACTGTCACTGTAAACCACTGTGTCCATGAAGAGGTTTCTGTATAAATGTGCACGGACCACTAGACACAGATATTGTTTTGGTCTTGTCCCAGAGGCTTTGTGTCTCTGGGAAATTATGTGTTTATACAGTATATGCACACACCCTCACACACGCACACACACAACACGCCTTCTTAATTTACTTGGCAGTAGGTTATGGCATCGGTTGTTGCAGAGCCGTTGTTGCTTCACCTCTCCTCCAATTCCTGTAAATCCTCTCTGCCCCTGCATGCTTCCAGCCAGACATGGAAAAAACCTCCATGAGCCAGCATGTTCATTTCTCGAGGTTCAGTACACAAATACAAGCACACACACAAACAAACACAAACACAGTAATGAGGCGTGCAGGCACATACACAAACAAGCATCTCTCTGTGGGCTGACATATTAGGTCTTATTTACTCCTTCAAGCATGTGGTTTTTGGAGCCTGGAATGTTAAAGCATCTGATGACTTGTCAAGTCGCAGAGGCAAGCGGGCCGCTCTGGAGGCTAGAGTTGCAAGTAACTGTGCCGATGTAACAATCTGGAACAGTTGTGCATGAGTAAGCTGAAAGAGTGTGTAGACTTTTCAGAAATCTATAGCCAGGGTGAGTATCACTGGTAGATAAATCCAAAGATTGATGCCATTGTTTTGTTTGACAGCAATTGAAGATGCCTCATGGATCCAGATGTGCTTGTAACCCTAACCTACAAACATTTTATATAAAATCATTGTCATTTTGCTTTTACAATATCAGGGGTATCTGAGATAACCATTGACATTTTATGCCAGATTATACCTCTCACAATGGGAACCTATTCAATGAATAGGCCCTGCGGTGCAATGCAATCCATCAAGCTGTTACTTGTTTGATTATGATAATTGTAGAGAATGACACAATGGCTAAATCATGTAATACAAAAAGCCCAAAGTAGAACGTGTTTACTTTCTCACCTACTTTCTAAAATGAACTTTACCAGCATGTAGCTGCTGTGGAAACTTTTTTTACACTTATTTTTTAACTTTGACAATTCGGTGGAAAGCCCTGTCACAAAATGTTGGCATTGTAGGTTTCCGCAAACTATAGAAACATTATATTTGTACATTTCATGTGTCTCATATCAACGTTTCTGAAGTGATATAGTCTGTTGGGAAGTGAAGGAAATGGTGAGACGCCTGCCGAGCTGCAAACAACAGTATAAGACTAACAAACAACAAAGCTAGTTGCGATTTATCGAGTTACTGCTGTGTTATCAGATGCTCTCTAGTCACCAAACATGGGTGTTTTTAGAGACCTGTCACTCTGTTTCTATTGGGAAGAGTGGCACAAAAAGTTGTGTTCTACCAAGTCAACCCTACTTTTCCCCATCCTGGATAGTGCCATGTTTTACCAAGCAACTGATGCATTTTGTCCCAAGATAGTGCCAGAAAAAGGGAGTATTCAAAGCCAAAAGATGGTCACGTGTTTGTTGTACCTAAACTTAATCACATGTTAACCACAGCATTGTTGAAAGTTAAAAAAAACAGTGCATTTCAATGTATCTGCTACATACTAACATACAAATGTAGCATACCTATGGTTTGCAGAAAGTCAAAACCACCTATTTATATTGAAATTTATTTCTTAGAATATACCCCTTGAGATGTATCATCTCGTTTTCGAGGGGGTCCCAAACACTTATAACTGGGAAAATGAACAATACAAAGTACAATAAATGTGGAACTGGTTTCCTGTTAGCTTTACAAAACAAACAACAAAGGAACAAACAGAGACCTAGATAACAAAACAGAGACAACAACAACATGCATACAAAAAGGACATAATTTACAACCTTAAAGTGATAGTTCAGGTTTTTGGACATGAAGTTGTGTGAAACGCTGACCATCTGTAGCTCTGATGTGACGGTGTCACTACTCTCAACGAGCCTCCTGCTCTGAGAAATCTCCCGTAGCTTACCGGAGAAAAAGTAGTTCTGAAGATGTACGGGGGACACGTAACCAAAAGGTTTTAAGCTACAAAAAAGTATGCATGTGTTTTGTTAGACTATTTCAATAATTTTAAAACATCCCCACATTATGTCAGACCGTGCTATCAGTTGGGACTATTTTCTGGCCAGTATCACTCCTGTTTCCTGTTACAGATGTAACCCGTAGGCAGCTTTGGCTAACCCACCACCAGAACAAAGCAGAGGTGGTCGTAATCACATATGAATTCACATTTCTATGTGATTGATTACTCATGTCATGGATTTAAACTAAATGCCTACGGTAAAACGAGGCCGTGTATAATGTAGCTACTCTTCACAACACAACAGGCTATTAGTTCAATCAAACATTTTGTTTTACAGACAATCAGTTACAGACATCGTTATATAGACTGGTAGTAGGTAACATATCTCTCTTTGGGCACAAAGAGGAAATTGCGTTTTCTCTATCTGTCAGGATCTGTGGGCAGCTGAAGTGAGCCTGACATATGCGCAGTTGCTTCACCCTCGCCGGCTTGGTAGCGAGGTTCATCCCAATAGACACAAGCCAAAGTTGCCTACGGGTTACATCGGTAACAGGAAACCGATGGAATTGGGAGCCAGCGATGTTTTTATTCCCACAGCTGTTCACACGATTTTGGTATTCCTCTGTTTACCTACAGCAGCTGACGACGGTGTGTCGTGAGCCTGAGCCGGTGTTCGCGCTGTAGTAGTAGGTATATATAGGGCTAGTACATCTTTTTCCTCACTAATAATAGCCTACTGGTTCTGCGCACCTGCACGGCGTGGTGATGAACTGTCTTATTGATTTCTGTTGCCGTGCTGTCTTGCAGGCCTGCACAGCGGAGTGATACTGGCCAGAAAATTGTCCCAATTGATAGCAAGGTCTGACGTAATGCGGGGATGTTTTAAAATTATTGAAATAGCCTAACAAAACACATGCATACTTTTTTGTAGCTTAAAACCTTTTGGTATCATTGACAGTAGTGACACCGTCACATCAGAGCTACAGATGGTCAGCGTTTCACACAACTTCATGTCCAAAAACCTGAACTATCACTTTAAACTTTAAAAAGATCAATCTACAGATAAAAGACAAGACAACAACAAGGAGCAGTGACATTATTACGAAAAACAATTTGCCTTAAGATGCGAAAACAAGACATTTTTGAATGAACTAAATGATGATAGAGAACGAATATTTAAGGGGTAACTTATTCCATTCTACTTCAAATGTTATCAGCCCATTACAGTAAATAGCCGTTATTAGCCTCATACTAGTCTCGCTCACCAGACCTTTCTCAAGAAAAGAAAGGTCTGGCTGGGCCGACTCTCACTTTAAGATTGGAGAAAAAAATGGTTTTGGTGTAACACGCCCACAAAAATATCACCTACAGGTCGCGAACCATGGCAGAAAAATGGCTACATCCCCGCTAGATCAAACACCGCAAAAGTTAATAAAGGACGTGTAGAAAACTGCAACCGGAGGTGGTAGGGCGGGACTTCAGCGGGTGGCTCGTTCCGCCCAATGAGAGGCTGATCTATGCAGCGAACTTCCGCCCACTCAGACTAGCCTCATACATGTGGCTTAACAGGGGTCTGCTCCACCTACTGGTTGGATAAGACGGCTATTATCAGCCCATTAAAAACTTTTTTACCACACAAAAACCCACTAACACCTGGCTTTTTGATGTACTGGGAAAAGTTAGCATTCACACCCAGGTCAAATGACTCTGCTGTAGCCACTGGTGTTTATCAGCTCTAGCTCAAATCAGCATTGATAGAAACACAAATCCTGGGTGAACATGTTCATTTTAGCCCCTTAACTGGCAAGATGCAATAACATACCACCACAAAAAAACGTCTGTCTCCGCCCAAGCAGTGCTCAAACATCGATCCATGTTAGTCTGCACAGAGTTTAAAAGATACACTGACTAAGTAAGAGATATAAAAAGAAATAACCACTATAAAGTTTTCACAGGCCTCCATGCTGCTTTTCACTGTTTACAAACCAAAAGAACACACACACACATAAAAGGCATATATACAGCGTACGCAGCTCTGGTCTACTGGCAATGGGATATGTTGCAGTTAACAACTGACAATGGCCATTTAATGAGCTGACAATAGCCTACTACTAAGTGTAGCAGGTCCCTTCTGATCCATATATATGAGGCTGATCACCACCGATAATGACCATTTAATTAAGTGATAACATTCAAAGTGGATGTTTGATACACTTAAAAGTACCCAGGTTTTTACCACTAGTAGAACCATGCAGCAATGTTTTCATGAGTGGGTCCCTGATTTGTTTGTATCATGCACAATAAACAATGTAATGCATTGCTGGACTTAAAGGATACAAGCTATGCATTTTAGTGAGTAACAATGAATGTGATTCGTGAATGTGGTTTTTTTTTTCAACCACAAGGAAACTCCACAGGAAAACTTTGAAGACTGAATTTTCTCACCGAAAACACCTGAAACACAGAATTTTCTTCTGCTGTCAGCCTGTTGCTGCACCTCCTAAAAAACTGCCATAACTTTCTCTCAATTTATCATTTAAGATATCATAACTTTCATGATAAGATATTTTCTAAATAAATTGATTACCGTATGAGCTTTGTTAGAACCATATAGAATCGTGTTTTTTATGATGGACTAATAATTCAAAATGTTAAATTGTGTTGAATAACTTGGAATGTTCTAATAATTGAAATGAGTCATTATAAACCATCATTTTACAAAACTGTTAAAGAAAAACCCTGCATATTTTTTTTAGCCTGAGCCTGGGATGATTTTTATCATATAAGTATCCATCTTTACTGTTATATTTAGCTTTGTTTGTTTTGGGGGTTTGCATAAAGCTAAAATGAAGCAGTGCAGAGGTCATTTAAAGTGACATGACCACAAGTTGAACCCTGCGGGGGCATTGATTTCCAACCATCCAAAAGTCCATTAGGGGTTATTGCTAAAACTCAGGAAGTGAATGCATGTGCGTAGGTTCAGGATATGTGTGTGTGTCTTCCTATGTGTGTGTGTGTGTGTATGTGTGTGTGTGTGTGCGTGCGTGTGTTTGTTGCAGGCATGCCTGCTTAGATTATATCTGTTTATGAGTGTATGTATTTATAAGCAAGTTATCCTCATCTGTTTATGTGTGGGCGAACACTGAAAGCAAGTCAGCTGTGTACGTGTCTAAATGATAATAAAACAGGACAACATTTGTCAATCAATCAAGAGCATGGCCACAGCAGAGTTCACACTTGGGTTACAGGTGGAAGAGTATCAGCTTGCTGGCCATGTGAATTGTATTATACAAACCTGTAATCTTAACTGGAATAAAAATACATTTTAAAAATCAATTCTTCATTATTTTTGTGATTATACATACAGTTTGGTGGCCCTTGCTTTCAAAGGCATCACTGTGCATTTAGCTGAAGTTGTGGAGTGTAAACCAGTGGCTTTGCTTCTTCCAATGTGAAAGTAATTTTACACTTATTCCACTTATTGGTACGACATGTGTTAAAGTGATTATATTTTATCCACTCACTTTGGTTCATTACCCGTTGCCGTGTGCACTTGTGCAAAGACGTTTTGCCCATGGCTGCTCGTTAGGAGGTCTTAGCGCTCAAAAGCAGGTTAATGCAATTATGCTTTTGTTCTTTTTTTGTCTGCATGCTGAGAAGCCAAATCTCAGAGCTCACAAAAAACTGGTTTGGACTGGATAGGGCACTACTTATGTACTCTGTGTGTGCATGTGTGCATGTGTGAGTGTGTCAAAGGCTACCTTTTGAGACAAGAAAATGCACTAGCATTTACTGTAATGTAGCATAGTACTGTACATGTTGTAATTCAAGTTATAAACCTACATGACTATATATGGCGTCAGTCTTTCTCTCTCATTATGTCTTATTCTCTTTTTCTTCTCTCCCACCATCCCTGCAGTTAACTGCTTATCCAGCACTTTGTTCTCAGAGATATTTAACTTTAAATGCCATTTAGTCACACTCTGATGCAACTTCTGTAGTAAAGAACAGATTTAGGCCTGATGACAGTGTAATAACTTCAACTCTGCTGTGTCAGTCAGGGTTAATCAGTGATGCCTCTACGAGTTTTCCAGTGACCCACTTGCAGAGCAAGATGCAATGCATGACACAGAGGTTAAGAGACCACAAGTGAGCACTCTGACTTCCTCTGCTACTGGGGCCTCAGTTCAAGGGAAATTTGAGCAGGTACAAGAAGTGTGGAGGGTTTAACCGAGGATGTGCGTAATTTTTGAATGCATCCGCCATACCTTACGTCGTGGATTAATGTGGAACCTGTTATTATCCTTCTAAATTTTAAAAAAAAGGTCAAAATAGAAAAAGGCATTTACTGAGGGTTCAATGACAAACCATTTTACTTACATATATCATGATGATGATCAATATTTAACCTTAACAGTGGACTAAATTTGCTAAGAGGCCCTTCTGTAACTCTTATTTTTAGTCACGCTTCCCCAAGTGATCATGGTTTGTCAGTCGTGAACTGCCCATTGGTGCGACAGCCCGTTGGTTCGACAGCCCATTGTTCCGACCATATTAAACTCATTGTTCTGAAGTCCGTTCCGAAATCATCATGATGCCCTGTGGTTAAGGTCTGGTTAGGTTTAGGCACAAAAACCACTTGGTTAGGGTCAGGAAAAGATCATGGTGTGGGTTAAAATGAAAAAGAAAGTGACAAACACATAAGCCGTGAGCCTGCTCCGCCTCAGGCCACTCGCGGCGGGCGTATCGTTCAGCACCGCGGACAGTCGGACTAATGGGATGTCGAACCAATGGGCTGTCAAACCAATGACATGGACCCTGTCAGTCAGTCCACCACTAGAAAATCTCAACTGGATGGATTGCCGTGAAATTTTGTACAAACATCCATGCAGTGTTGTAGCACTGGAGGGAAGTCTTTGTTTTGAGACCCATCACAAGACCACTTTTTGAAGGTCTCAGTCTCGTCTCGGACCCAACTGCATTTTTACTCTGTCTTGTCTCGGTCTCTTGGTCTTGTCCTGCCTTGGTCTCAGACAAAGAGGACTCAGGATTTTATTTCAGGACCACAACTGCAGGGATATCAATGAATTGCCTCTGCAGCAAACAAGTGTTGAATAAAGATGGTTAAGCTGATTTCAGCTCCTTAGTGTTTGTTAGTATTTCTTTTTACTCATAGAAAACAAATAAAAATTCCTACACAGAAAATGGACCTCTGCAGTGCCTATCAAGACATCTCTTACCCATGGTACACTTACCCATACAAACATACATATGGCAATAAAAAGAGGCGAATGATGAGGAATCTCTGTTTGTCTTGTGTTTGTTTTTATGGGAATTTGGATCTTCAATTAGAGGAGTGCCTATGGTTTGCATATTCTACACTTTGTCAAAAGTGTGTTGTGCCACGTAGCAGTCGCACTAGTCTGGTCTTGGTCAGGACTCAGTCTCACCCTGCCCTGCTCTTGGTGTGGATTTGGTTTCAAAAATTTCAAAGTCTTCTTCTCGTCCTAGACTATGGGGGCCCAAGGCAAAGAAGTCCAGAACTAATGGCATCTAGCTGTATACGTTAGTTACAAGGGGCACTGCTCTGGGTTTTGGGACAGTGGCAGTGCCTTTATGGGAGGTTTCCAGGGGTTTGAAGTTGTTATTGCGAAATGTGCCTGAGGGGCCCATTTTCCCCAAATTTTTGGGGGTTCTTGACAGAGTGCCCCTGTCGATACGGTCTGGTTTTGGTCATGACGTGGTCTCGGATAGCCTCAACACTGCATTCATGGTGTCGAGAGGAGGAATTGTAATAACCTTAGTGATCTCTTGACTTTTGATCGAGCTCCATCACCAAGTCAAAAATGTTAATATGTCCAGTATGTCTAATATTGGTTCATCACTACATGCTTGCAAAATTAACGGCATTCTCATCAACCTGATGGCTTTGTGTTTCATGCCAATTACCAAATGATAGCATGCTAAGGAATGAAAAGTATTGCCACCACAGCCTCACAGAGAGGCTGAGTTAGATACAGGCTCTTGCACTTGCTGATACAGTATGTTCCTCACATAGTTTGGTGGTAGTGTGTGGCCTAAGTGCATAATGCCTACATCATGGATATGCAAGTACATAAGTTACTTGTGTGGACTCATTGCACTTTTCATTTTCAGTGGGTTTTTTGTAGAAATATATACAGAGCCTTATCTGTTCCCAGAGCAGAGTTAGATAAGATCAGTAATTCTCACCATCACCGTCATCACTTCTGAGCTCATCATTCTGACTATAACTATAACTGCTGCCTGAATTAAAGTCTAGATGTAAATTTAAAAAAAAAAAAAAAAAAAAAGTGAGTCAAAATGTCAGAACAGTCTCTGGTAGCCTGCCAAACCACCCAGACTCTCAGCAAACTGAACAATAGTCACCTGTGCACCTTAGACCAGACTCTGCTTTGCACAGAACCAGCCAAGACCAGCGTTATGCCCCCTGAACATTCTGCCATAGCTGTGCAGCCTTCTGTGGACTGCCATGAAACTAGTTCAGTTCACTTTGTCATATGAAGTCTTATGTGTCAACATAAATATAAAACTTTTTCAAAAAAGTAACGAAGAAACCCTCTTTGTTATTATGTTATTGACTCAATGAAGCGGAATCAGAGATACAACAATCGGTACAATTAATGACACAGACAGAAGGTGAATTATTTTTCCATTTGGCGGGAGTAGTGTGAGTCTGTTTTGGTAATGTTTTTGGAAAATGAGTGGGGAGAGAAATGAAATGTGAAAGATGAAGAAACTTTGTACATGAATCATCCCTGGCACCGCAGGTGTCTGCGTGGGGGATTACTGTGTGGGTAAAAAAGACCCACACTAGCTAATGTATATACTCCAAATAGTTTTAATCTGTAAAATCTCATTCATTTATCCACTCTGACTTGTGAAAACATGTTCCGAACAAAGATCATTTGGCCAACTTTGATTTCACGTGTGAGGTTAAAAGTCAGTGCTTTCGGTGTTCTGCCAACTCTGGCTGCCTCACACAAGTGGCACTGACCTGTTTCTGTTCTACACACACACACACACACACACACACACACACACACACAGACGATGCTTAACTTCGCAAGTTGCAGTGCTCATTGAAAACCCATAAATGTTTATGAGAAGTATAGTATGCAGCTTATCAGTATGGTCACATTAATGCTGATCTATATAGAAGTCTTCTTTCAATGCAAAGTTCATCCAGGGGTATCTCTGCTCAAGTTTCAGCTCTGCATCTTATAAGGGAAATGTAGTGCATACAGTAAATACAACCACAGCCCTGTAAAACCTCTATGCCTAATGCAGGTTGTGGTACTTACAAAAGATTAACAAATCTATTTTAGTAACACTGACATCACAAACATTAAATTACACCACGATGTTATGATACAAGTTGTGCAAGAGTACAAATCTCTCTACGTGCAGAATCCAGCATCAATAGACTGTTTTGTTAATATTCTACCAAACAAAGCTGAGACTGAACTGATTAGGTGACGTGGAAGACGTGTTTTGAAGCAAATAATAAACACTGCACATGTCAGTCTAAATATTTTACTGAATATTTTACTTGCCATGTTGATATGTTGTTACATGTTATTTCATTCATGCAAATTCATTTTCAGGGGGAACTCCAGCAATTTTACAACCTCAGGTTGTGGGTTTATATACATCTGTGAAAACAGTTGTATGACATCCTGTGTGGCTCCAGAGAAGTTCTGTTAAGTCTGAGAAGTGACATCACTTACTGAAAGTCATATCATCCTAGGTTTAGAGACAACAAATTTGTAACTTAAATTCTGTGTTAAAACACGGAGTTTGAGAGACATGAGCATTTGCCAGACAGGAACATTTATTACTGTTAAATAAATAAAATTGATAAATAAATTGTATCATACATTTTTTGTCTTATAAAATAAAACAGATATATTATTAGTAAAGCAATGATCTATACAGAGCAAAAACATTTTCTCTGTGTTATGAAACCACCATCGTCATATCAACCATAGTTATAATTTACATATTCCAGTTTATGTGTGGGAAATACGCATGGATTTTGTGCATATACACACTGTTAATAGATCTGGCCCCAGGTGATGATGGGGGAAAACAGCTGACCAATCCATGCTGATGTGAGCCAAGGGAGAGACCACACAGTGCACGTTACGGCACACGGAGGATGCATGAGCACACACTTAACACACAGTGAACTTTTGTTGACACAATCTGAGCACATGCCAGCTTGTAGCGTGTGCTGGCACTAGTCTAGAGCTAACAGCACTGAATGCGTCATAAAGGACTCAGACATGTCGTAAAGATAGAACTGAAAAAAATGGCACAGGAAGGCCATGATGCTGCTGCACAGATGGCAAACTTAAGCACCAATTCTTTATTTCAAAAAGAAAATACATGTGGTGCAGTAAAGGGTAGATGAGAAAGTGCAAGTAGGGAGTAGGAGCTGCACTCGCCTGCACCCCTACTTCCAGCGTCTCTGCATGAAACCCATGCTTACGTTTATGAATGATGCACATTTTACCACAGACTCACTGAGATTAAAGCAACTCTGCAGTGGAAGAGAGGTAGTGTTTCATAACTGAGCTGGGTCTATGAACAGGTTTGGTAATGTGTTTACTTGCTGCCAGCTAACAACACTGCTGTAAAGTTCAGTGGCAGCATTGTATTATAATTAGTAAACAAATAAAGTGAATATGAAATGCAGGTGAATAAAAATGCTTGAAGCTATCGTTAGTAACTTTTGTAAAGATAACTTTGTTATATTTGCTGTAAGTGTCACTACAGTAGTAGGCTGCATGAGGCATATTTTAGCACTGTTAAGCTGTAAAATGAGAGCATTTGTATGACTAGTTGCAATATGGCGTCTGGGTCACAAACTTCCTCACTTTACAGCTAAACAGTACACTAAAATATGTTTCTGAGAACATCTGCGGCAAGAAATAGGCAATGCAGTAACAGAATATTCATTCATATTTAGTCAGTGCTGCCTAGTTTGTCAGTCTGACTGCAGCTCAGCAGCAGTAAACTGACATAATTGAATCTGTGTTAGAGTCCCCTCAGCTCTGATTGGTTGTTTTTTGTGCACCATGGTAGATTCTAGCAAATGCCATTTAAAGCACATGAGGATGCAGAAAACCATGATTTTTTTTTTGGCTCATTTTCTATAACCACTGTCACATTAGCACAAAAGCATGATGGAAATAGCAAGCTACCTAGCCACCCGTGGTCAAAATGGCAGATTGAGGAGAGCAAGGATTACCTCATCACTTTGTTTGAGGAACAACATGTACGTGTTACAATGCCAGAACTGGTCAGAGCAGGCGCTGCCACTGTCATGAGGAGGAAGTGGAAATAAGGCACTGATTGAAGTTTGTATGAATATTACGTGTTACATTGAACAGAGCGAGTGCCGCCTCAGTGACAAAATTCTCCTTTTGATAATTGGCGCCAATAGGCATTTTACAAACTGTTGTTACTGATAGAGCTTGACTAGTGGCTGAAAGCTGCAGAGCCTCCACCACGCAGAGAAAGCAGCTCCCTTCTGCTGTGTGAGTGTGTCTAAATTACTGTTCTTAATTTTAACATGTATTTAAATGAATTTTGGGCTGGACCACAACAATGGGGACAGCGCTGTAAGCAAAAGTCATGGTGGAAATCTATGACTGAGTATATACCTGCGCTTCCTGTTTCAAATTAAAAGCCCTCCAGTGTTTCATACATGGCCCAGCCATATACAAGGTTTTGACATAGTCGTGGTTCACAGAATGTCTGCCTCATGTATTACTCTGTGAATACAGTAACAGTTTTAACAAATCTGATGAAAAGTTAAAGTTACCAACCACAACTTTAATAAATCAACATAACTATTAAACTATATTCAGTGATCTAGATTTAATATTTATCACAACATTTAAGGATGTTTTTTTCTTAGCACTACACATGAACAGATTAACTCAAAAAGACCACTTAAATAGAACAGAGCCATTGTTTGTGCTATTAACACCTGTGCTTTCTCCACTATAACAACTCAAAATGTCAGTTGTGACAAGGGCCACGTATTCCAGTTTAATTCTTGCTTCAGTGAAACAGAAGCACGAACAAAAGAGGCCATTTCAACTAATGAAATTATGACAGAAAATCAACAAAATGAAGGATGAACTAGATTGAGGAAGAGAAATAACTTTACTTGGTAATTATGGTAAAGGGAACATAGTTTCAAACCAATGGGCCAATCAGTACAAGTGCATGTTGTTCATGACCACGTACAATCAAACACAGTTTTCCAATACCACAAATTGCAATGCTGATTTATGAGGATATGCAACCCATAATACATTAAGAGATATTCTATATGATGGTTGATGCAGCCATTACAAATCATGGCAACTAAACTAAAGATTTTGAGCAAAAAAAAATGCCTTTGATAGATTAAATAAAGTAGTATTTGAGGAACTGCTTTGAAACTAGTACTTGAAGTGATGTTGTAACAGTGGATTTTGATTTTATCTTATATTTAATTGCTTTACAACTAGTATAGGCTACTGTAAAACACACACATAGACATAATTACACCCCTTGTTTCAAGTGCCACCTTGCTTTTCGTTGATATCCAGATCTGCCTACCAACATTTTAAACCTCTTATGAACCGTTACTTAAACACATAGAAACTCAGGTGCAGCTGAAGACAGAAAAGACACCAGCAGTGAAAATCTCTAAGTAAGAGGAAAAAAAGCAAAAAAAAAAAAAAAAAAAAAACTTTAAAAGTTAGAAACACTAAAGTAGTTGTAAAATGAGAGATGACAGGGTACACCTCTCATCTCCACCTTGCTTTGTCTGCAGTGGAGTTAAAGGACCTCCAAGAGGATGTGGAGCCCATAAAACTCAGCCCCTGTAGAGAGCTGAAACTGTAGTATAAAAATGTGCTGCTACAGCAGCTATATGTATGGAGAAAAAGTACAACCTAACTGTTTCTGTGACTACAGCTAACAATATTAGGATGATAAAAAGTTAAAGGTTGAAGTTGACACTTGAATGTAGTCTCATATTCCTTCCTTTTTTTCTGCTGTTTCCTTTGTTGTTCTGCTATAACTTACATAAGATCAAATAAAAAAAGAAATAATTTCAGAATTTGTGAAGATCAATTGAGCATCAAATTCAAGAATTGCTTCAGAGATCATTGATGTCATACTGTAACATCCAGCAAGCTGTAGCCATAAACAACAAATAACAAATATGTCACTTCCTGTGGCACATGTAACTATTCAAACCCCAAAGCAGACCCTCTAGAGAATTCTGACATTTACGTAAAAAGATTTATTTCAGGCTTAAAGCTGATGTAATGCAAAAAAACTCCACTGAAGCAAGACATCAGCAACACGTCAGGGACATAATGAACACCTGCCAGCAACAAGTACTGACAGTGTGACAAACTACAGGGTGAAACTGCCCTCTACCGTATAATATACTGTACACTGTACACTACATACAGGACAGCTGAGCTCCAGAAACTCAATGAGGCCATCTACTGGAGAGAAGAGACATGACAGGACACACTGGCTCTTGTGATTTATTTATTCATTTGTAGGTAATTTTTTGGTTGATATTATTTTTATTTACTTTCAAATGATTTTTTTTTTTGTTTGATCCTTCTGTGATTTTGTTCAGTTATTATGAAAAAAAACATACAAATCTCATAGAAACCTGCTCTCAGTCCTAAACTGACTCACTGGTCCTTTAACAGATATTAGAATAGACAACAACTACTATGTACTAAAAATATTTAGGTGCTGATAATTTGCATGTTATGTTTGAGGAGAAGCTTCGTATTTCTTTGAGAATAGGTTCAACCCAGCAAATGCATGGGTCTGAAATGAATTTTTATATAACTGGAATCCACCTTATTGGTCACTTATCAATGAATGTGTGAAGTGACTGTGAATAAACATTCTTTAACGATTTATTAAATGTGAACTAATAATACAGTCTGCATCAATTTATGTATTAAATAATCATGAGCCATGCATTAGTTAAGCTTTACTTATACACCTATCCACCTATCCTTATGAAGTGTTACTGTTGTTAATATATTTATTATTAAAAATAATACAATTAAAGTCGGTAATTTGGAAGCAACTCATATTTTAATTGCAGATGATGCTTCAGCACAGTCATATCAAGAGTTTTATCAAGGCTAGGCATGCATTTAAAAGTGGATTTGAGTCACACAAAATGGGGATTTGTACATTATGATATTATTCTGCATTGCCATGTTATATACCAGTGGCGCCACCTAGAGGGGGCCACAGCCTAATACAGTCACTGAGCCTCACTGATTCTAAAAAACATAGATAAATGCCCCACATGTTCACTACACAATCCTCCTGTGCAGCTGTGTTCTGGTAAGCACAGTTGTTACTGTAAAAAAAAAAAAAAAAAGCATAATAATGATAATAATAAGAAGAAGATGAACACAATTATTATTAATAATAATGCCATCAGTCAAATTCATCCTCAACTTTGTTTATTGTGCGTTTTCTTTCTTTTTTCTTTCTGTTTTTGTTTTTTGACAAGTGTAGGGAGATGGAGAGAGTCTTTAACGATAACTGTACAAAATCATACAAAAAGAGCAATTACACCCAATGGAGAGTGAAAAGGCAACCAGATGGCTTTGGGGAAGGGAGACAAGTGAGAACAGAAAGAAACGGAAATGTTTTAAGATGTATTATCTGGATTACTCAGATAATACACCTACATGTTATCAATATTTGATTTTTAAATAGCACATTCATCATCTATACCACAACCATGCAATCCCCATAAAAGAGCATGAGAGTGCAAAGCTCCACACCCAGAAAATAGAGGAGAGGAAGAAGGAAAGTTGACAGAATTAAATAAAAAATGATCAAACAAAAGCCTAAAGAGGTTGGAAAGTTTAACTCTAAAAAAGGAAAAAGGACAGACTATTTCCATAGTTTTGAAGTGGAGGTAGTGTCAGTAGCTAATATAAAAAACCACCAAAACAAACTCACTGGATGCAAAAACATTGTGTTAATTAGCCACCCAAACCAGACCCAACCCACAAACCGCAACCTTTATTTATTGTAGTCACACAGTTGTCAAGACTGAGGACAGAAACAAGCACAGGCAATCTCCAAGGGTGTGTGTGTGTGAGAGAGAAAGAGAGAGAGAGAGAGAGAGAAAGGCTCACCTCCTCTAACATCACAAGGCATCAGGACAACCCTTACACAATCCAGCCCAATCAAATCACAGAAGAAATCAAAGAAAAAGAAACTACATCAACAAAAACCCAAAACAAACAACAATGCTATTTGGCTCTCAACAGTGTGTCACAGTGGGCACTTTTCACATGCCGTACATACCATCCTCACCACACCATTCCACCATACCACATTTCCCGCTCCTGCTTGTCTGTCACACTCACCTCACCAGGTCAACTGCTCCTGCTGCTTGACAGACTGTCCTTGCCAGATTGTTCTCCGCCCACATGCAACACTTTCCAGCACTGCTTACCTGATCATCTCCCTGTTACCTACCCTGCCTGCCTCAAACTTCCTGCATCGCCCGGTAAACTCACCAGCCTTCTGTCCCCGACCTCTGCGTCTCTGGTTTCCGTCTGCCTGTGGCTATGTGGTGTTTTCCTGCAGCGATGCTTAAGCATGAGTGTTCTCGCCTGCTGGCCAGTTTGTCTACTTCTGCCCAGAAACTGTCTGTGAGACACCACATGCCACCTTTGGGTATGTGTTCTCTTCTCAGCTACTGGCTGGCTCCTCGATCCTTTTCCTGGCACCTATTTCCTGCTGCTCATCCTTCATAAGCTCTGCTGCTTCCTTGGACTGCTCCTCTGGTTCTGGACCCCTCGCCTTCTTGACCACGTCATCAGTAATCCCCTCTCTGTCACCTCTGCCTATCAGCGGACTGAACTGTTAGGGTCCGAGGAATCATGTCCTTGTTCTCGAGACTGAAGGACAAACTGTTAACCGTTTCTTCATTTGCTCAAGTGCCTTCATTGCCTGTGTTTTATTAAAAATCATTATTAATTGACAATGACTTCTGGAGTGCTGCATATGGGTTCAAATGGTACCTGTTACAAAGAGCACACAATGGCAAACTATCTGACCTCTGTGACAGATCAGAAACTGAGAAAGACATTGACTGTGTAGAGACCTGCTACAGTGGAACACACATGAAGACATCAGTACATAGTTCTTTACAAAAATTAAATGCAAACTCCAAGATTTTGATTCACTCTCTGACCAAACTAGAGTGCAACATCTGCTTGGAGAAAACAGTTTCCGCGCCATGCAGCAGTCAGTGCATGTCACAGCCTAAGAGATCAGCAACACATCATAAAGTTACTTATACATACAGTACACCTATGACACACACGCACATAGCCCAGACCTGCTTTATCTCTGCTCATGTCTTACCTATCTGTTGGTTACAAGGAAGAGAGGAACAGTAACAGCTCTGTCACCACAAGATAATCCCCAAATACGTTACATTTGCACTTTCTCACACATCATATCAACGTTTCTAAAGAGACTTGTGTATGAGCAGGAGGAAAAAGGGACAGTAGATGTCCTGTCACCTTGGGGAAAGGCCTGCCAAGCCACAGACGACTGCAGACCTCTGTTCAAGACCAACACAACAAAACCAGTCACATTTTAACGAGTTACTGCAGTGTTTCCATCTGTTTCCACTTTTACGCTCGCTTTGTAGCGACCTGTTGGTGTGTTTCCATCGGCTTTTTAGATTGCAAACATGGATGTTTTGTAGTGACCCATCTGTTTTTTTCCACAAGCTTTTTTGGTTTAATTTATGGGTGTTTTGTAGCAACCTGTAAGTGTTTTTTCATTAGCTTGTAAAGCTTCAAACGTGGGTGTTTTGTAGTGACCCACTGGCAGAGATAGTGCCACAAAGAGCTGTTGTTTTTATTGAGACATCATTGTTTTTCCTCCCAAACAGGGTATTTTAACCAGAACATGACCTTTTCCTAACCACAGCAAGTGTTTTTGTGACTAAACCTAAACATATATTGTAATGTATGTGTGGTTTGCAAAGAATACATAATTGTTGCAGGGTCCCCTTTGGTTTGTCCCTCTGGTTGGAGGAAGGGAAATCTGATATGGGAGAAGCCTGTAAATAAAACAAGGATTAAGAAGAAATCTATTTTCACAGATGGACGGGTGAATGTCTATCAAGAGTTTAATTTAATCTATGAGCATCACTGTAACTTCTGTAGTTACAGTATGAACTGCACAACTAAGGATAAAACATATTATATTACATACTCTATATTGTTTGTATGTTGCTGTATGCCAAATGTTTTGGTCCCCTTCCTTCCACATCACTTTGCTGAAACATTATTAACTCATTCTCCCATCCAATCCTTATGTATGTATTTCATCAACTCCTTCACCTCAGTCCACAAGTCCTGGTGGGCCTCAAGAAGTCCATACATTTGAACTAGCGTAAGCGCAAGTTCTTATTTTACATATATGATACAGGTCTGAAACTGTTGTTGTTGTTGTTGTTGTTGTTGTTTTAACACTGGTATATTCTTGTACTCATGGCAAAAGTGTAAACACAAGTTGTCTGTTCAAACATCCTGCAGACAATGAGCAACATTAGCATTTATTTCGAGTCGTGTCTCTGTCAGTCTGACAAACTCAGGTCCCATTGTCTCTCCTTTTTGCTCTGTTAACCAAGTCTTGAGAGAAATATCTTTAGCCATTAATTTTTTTTAAATTAAAATAAAGCAATGAGCGAAAAAGATGTGAAAATACATCTTCTAGCTCATTCAAATAGAAATAATTATGGACAGGTTGAACAACACCATATAAATCACACTATCCTGTTGACCTGTTGTCACTCAGCAGGTCCAACTGCAATCCTGTGGATTTTTTATCAGGGTTATTCACTTGCACAATGAATGTATATAAACATGGACGACAAAACGCCCCCTGGTGGCTGGCTGCAGTAAGTGTCAAAATCCCCGCCCCCTTAATGTTTGCAGATGGGACATGGGCCAAATTTTAAAAATCAAGGAGGAAAGTAATGGATATTATAACATCAGATAAGACTATAAGTAAAGGCAAAGGCTACAGCTGGAAATGTAACCATCAAAAACTAATTACATGCTGTCTGATCTGCTGAGCCCCTCCAGTGCATACACAGTTGATGGAAAGTGACATATGTATGAGCTACAGGAAGAGCGAGACAGAAAGAATAATTACAAACAAAGCACAAAAATAAGAGATGAACAAATGCATGCAAAAATTATGAACATACACGCTGACATTTGTCTTATAGCTATGTTCAATGTTAAGTAGGATTAACTGCTGCATCACAGCGCAGCTGGTCAGAGTTTCATTCCCAACACAAGGCAGAAATATGTTGACGCTGAAAGTCGCGTTTCTCTCATCCATCTCAGAAACCCAGTAAAACTCTCTCTGGGTCAGACTCTGGACCAGAGTCATGTGGTGGCTCAGCTGGTACAGCTTCTCAGGGTCACTAGTCGTGCGTAAAAGCGCAGTGCGCCTTTATTGGAAAGTGCCGAGAGAGGGAGGGAGTGCCCAGCGGAACCCAGAACTAATCATTGTATTTCTACATAATGATGTTTGCAACATTGCTGTTTTCACTCAGTTGCATTTATCCATTTTTATTTTTTTTTTTACCATGTTTTCTGACAAAGTCTGTACGCCACATAACCGTGTGGTGTGAGTTTCAGACGATGACAGTCTCGAGCTGACTAAAGCGTTTAATGAATACACCTTAATTAATTCACATGGTGATATCCATATCAAGAAAAAACAAAAGCGAGTAAATAGATTCTCAAGGCTGCTGATTGTGGAAAACTGTCCACGTGAATACAGAGAAGAGAGAAAAACAAAACACACAAACACACACACACACACAAACACACACACACACACACATTAAAGTCGGAGTTCATGTCCTTACAGCTCACATTCTGCTTTTTATTTACTCCTCTCTTCCATTCTTTGTTCTTTGTTTTCACGCACAACCACATAAAAAATATGTATGTCTATATATGGATTGTATATATAATTTATGGATGGATATATGGATATATGGATTGTATATATAATTTTTTTATATGTTGCTTACTAATTTAATTACCTATTTTGCTCTGTTGACTATTGTCATTTGTGGTATCAGTTATAGGTTTATTCACTGCCTTTTAATTGTATTTGTGCTTTGGCGACACAATGCCCTGCCAATAAAGCCTGTTGAATCAAAAAAAAAATGAATTGAGAGAGACAGTGGCAAAGACAGGGGGAGAGAGGGTGGGAGATTAAATATTCAGAATGCTGCTGTCACTTTTTGACTTGCTGCCCAAACCTGAGATATTTTCTAGCATGATTAATCACCAATAACGTAACTGGTAACTGACGTAACCGGAATTGAAGAAAATGCAATAATCAATTACTTTGCACAAACTTATCAGCACTCAAATGTGTGTAAGTGTGCTCTTGAGTGTGTGTAGATTCTGATCTTACATAAGAACAAACACTGGCAAATGTAAAATGTCTTTGTGAAAACTTCCTCCGGAGAACAGTTGGTGAGTCAGGCCCTCTGTTCTCCTTCAAATTAAAAGTGATTATTTGTTTATTTGTCTCTTTAAGAAAAAGAACATCCAGCCTGAAGAACAAAGAATAGCTTGACACATATATACAGATACATAACATATTAAAACAGGGTTGTTGTGGAACTCAAAATGTTAACTGTGCCGGCATTAGTCAGATAATTAGTGACACTAACTGTAAAATAACAGACCAGCGTATATCAATATGCGATTCCTTAACTCTCAAGTTGTCATAGTTACACTACACATAACAGAATTCCTGAAATTTAGGTATGAAACCCTCAAGATTTTCAGTGGCCCCACCCAGGGGACCCCATGAAAAATTTCTGGGCACACCACAGCTTTATACCTGCAGTGTTAACTTTTTCCTATCATGATTCATGAAAGAGTCTTTAGGTGCCCTGGTTTAAATGTCAAGTGTCACTGTGCTGCTTGTTCCTGCGTAGAGCCATGTAACCACAACAAGGTCAATGAGGACAGACAGAGAGAGGCTGTGTTTGGTTCTTTAATGCCAAATCTTTTTGTGAAGTTTAACTGAAAAAGTGCTAAATAGCAGTAATGTACATCACATATCCCTGTTATCCTCATATTTTCCACCACCTGTCCATATCCTCCTTATCAGTCAGACAGGTGACTGGACAGAACTGTAAGACTAAAAAGAAAATGATAATCTAAAAGAATATAACAAATGATTTGAAAATTATTATTATTTGATATGATTACTGTCACTATCATTAAAAAAATGTCATATCCACAACAGGTTATGATGTTAAATTAAGGGGGTTAAAGTGAATATTTTCTCAAGGTATGCAAAGAGGCTACCCAAAGCCTGATAAAACTTGGATAAAACTTTTGTCTGGATTCTGTTGTGTCCTCTTTTTCTCTCACTCTGTCATCTATGCGATCATACTATGACTTCCTTTCAATGGGTAGAAGTTTGGGTATCACCAGCCCCACCCTGTCATCAAGGTCTCAGGGTATGTTTTTTTAAGAGAGGCTCAGGTGGTTCAACCAGTGTTTGTTGGCCAAAGACGGCATTCCTTAACATTAACACAACAAACAATAAGCAGGTGTGCAGCTGATACTAATGAACTGCTAAAGCTCTGCTTGGTGACGCATGTACGCACACACACACACACACCCGCACCCATAATTAGCACAGTGGCAGGCATACAACATAAAAATGTCGCTTACTCCTACAACAGGCTTAAGGTATTTGAGATGTAGCAGGATGCCAATCAAACTTCTGTAGGGTAAGGTAAGTTGAAGATAAGGTGCACGGACCAGCCAAAACATTAAAACCACTGACGGGTGAAGTGAATAACTTTGATTATTTTGCTCCAGTACATTGTTCGGCTGGGAAACCTTTGGTTCTGGCAATCGTGGATAGCACCTGACATGCTCCACCCACTCAAACATCATTGCAGACCAAGTAGCTGGGGAATTTGGAGGCCAGGTTGACACTTTGAGCTCTTTGTCACATTTCTTGTTACATTCCTGAGCAATGATTGTAGTGTTGCATGGTGCATTATCCTGCTGGGGGGCCACTGCCATTGCGGAGTACTGGGGGGGGGGGTACTTGGTCTGCAATGGTGTTTGAGTGGGTGGAACATGTCAGGTGGTATCCACATGAACATCAGAACCAAAGGTTTCCCAGCAGAACAATGCACTGGAACAAAATAATCAAAGTTATTCACTTCACCTGTCAGTGGTTTTAATGTCTTAGCTGATTGGTGTATATGGTAACACTTCATTATGTTCCCATAGATAGATTTGGTTTGCAGTAAATGGCAAGGTTTCCTTCTTCCCCCACACATTCCACAGGCGAAACAACAGAGCAGACAAGCATGCTGTTATCAAGTACAAATGGTTTTGTCAAACTAATTTTCCCCCAAGATGAATTTGCTCACAGATGTCAATACATACAGATAAAAAGGTAAACTGCAACATGTGAATCATGTGTGTTTTAACATTTATGACAATTTTAACATTGTATTACATTTTCCACCTTCCACCTTATTATAACATACTATAGTGACAACATTTGTTCACCTTATATAAACCTGCAGATATCATCACCTGTGTCCCCTCTTCAGCTGTGTGATTGGTGCTTTTTGTGACTGTTTGACAACAAAGAAAATCAGCAGATAAAGAAACGATGAATTTCTTTTTATAGTGATATCATCTCAAAGTTGAGCCTTCTCTTTGGACCATTTCTAAAATGACTTTTATTCTTTTCCACCTAGCGTGACAAACAGAGGGCATTTGGCACACCAGCCACTTTGGTGGAATAGCTGGTCTTCTGTTTGACAGCAGTGGTTTCGTTTCGCTTGGAGATCTAAGACAAAACTAACCACAGGACTCCCAACATTGTGTCATGGCTGAGATCAGGCATGTTTTCTGTCAAAAACCATTTCCTTGTCTTGCATACTTGCTTAGATTACAATAACAATTACCCGCAGGTACGGGAAACCCGACAGGTAGACAGGGGGAGGGGGTATTTTACTGGTAGTCTGCTGTAGGAAAGGAATAAAAGGACTTTTAAAACACAAAACAAAAGACTAAAATAAATAAACCAGAAAGATCACCATTTCATTTTAGGCTATAAGACAGACCATTGTGGGCCTTGCAGATTGAGTACTGTAATTTTTTTTTAACTTATGATTCAGGCCAGTCTTTTTTTTAAACATAGCAAAACAGTAACATGTATGCTCTGATCTGTTCAATATAATCATGGTTTGTAATCTGGAATAAATGGAGAATAAATGCAATGTTATTCTATGACTTATCAAAAAAAGAAGAGGGTAAAATTAGCTCTCCCAGTTGTCAGAATTTAGAAGCCTGGAAGAAAACAAGCTGCGAACAACAAGCAGCAACAAAGCAAATGTTGGCAACGTACAGCAAAGGCACACTCCAGGAAACTGAAAGCAGGCATTTAAATGTCAAGCAAATAATTAAACACTGACCTGTAACTCACTGTGTTGTGATGTAAAGTTTGCTGAAATATGCTTACACCCTTGAACTCTTCTTATGGGCTGTTCCAGTTCTCTGGGTGAAAATGCCCTGTTAATGCCAGAGGTCAGAGGAGAATGGCCTGGTTCAAGATGATAGAAAGGCAACAGTAACTCAAATAACCACTGGTTACAACCAAGGTATGCAGAAGACTGAACAAACAACACGTCAAACCTTGATACAGATGGGCTACAGCAGCAGAAGACCACACTGGGTACCACTCCTGTCCACTAAGAACAGGAAATTGAGGCTGCAATTCACACAGGCTCACCAAAATTGGACAATTGGAAAAACGTTGCCTCGTCTGATGAGTCTAGATTTCTGTTGAGACATTCAGATGGTAGGGTCAGAATTTGGTGTAAACAACATGAAAGCATGGATCCATCCTGCCTTGTATCAGTGGTTCAGGCTGGTGGTGGTGGTGGTGTAATGGTGTGAAGGAGATTTTCTTGGCACACTTTGGGCCCCTTAGTACCAACTGAGCATTGTTTAAACACCACAGCCTACCTGAGTATTGTTGCTGACCGTGTCCATGCCTTTATGACCACAGTGTACCATCTCCCGATGGCTACTTCCAGCAGGATAACGCACCCTGACACAAAGCTCAAATCATCTCAATCTGGTTTCTTGAACATGACAATGAGCTCACTGTACTCCAGTGGCCTCCACATTCACCAGATCTCAATCCAATATAGCACCTTTGGGATGTGGTGGAATGGAAGGTTTGCATCGTGGATGCTGTCATGTCAATATGGACTAAGATCTCTGAGGAATGTTTCCAGCACCTTGTTGAATCTATGCCATGAAGAATTAAGGCAGTTCTGAAGGCGGAAGGGGGGTCCAACCCAGTGCTAGCAAGGTGTACCTAATAAAGTGGCAAGTGATGTGTATATCTTAAGCATCTTTGGCAAAGAAATGTCCTTTATGATGCATACATTTTCATCTTATCTTATCCTGGAAAAACTACTGTTGGTGGTGATGTCCAATATCTGTTTTATACTATTCATCTACTCATGAGATATAAACAGCATCAATACAGCAACTTATCAAGATATGTTGTATTATACAGCATCATTCATTCTATAAAAAAGCAACTGCTGCCACAGTTGTTGCTTGTGGATTTGTTTTATTATTTTATTATTATTATTATTATTGTTGTTATATGTGTCTTTTTTATGTACAAACACATGACCAAATCTGAAAGCAGGAAGTTTTTTGATGAGAAGTGTGTGACATTGTCCAAGAATGCTAAAAGAGGTCAGTCCAGTAGAACCAGTTGAAACAATGGTGTGGAACTTTTTGTTCATGGAAGGATGCCATGTGTTCGGGGAAGTCAGACAGATGATTTTAATCAATTCTTTTACCGGAACAAGTTTGCTGTTGTTGTTGTTGCTTGAGTGAATTCTGTTATTTGCTAATTAATCCCTGTTTTGACAAACAAATTCAAATTAATAAAAGATATTCAAATATATTTAAATTACATAATATGAAGGGTTTTGTCATACATACAAGTGACACATTTTAAAAAAATCTTCCTGACAGAAACTTTCTATATATTTTCTCAAAACACAAGAGGCCATTGCACAGGACATTTTGACATTTTAACCGTTACACTTGTTTTTCATTGGCTTTGAATGTATTGGAGAAAAACTGGTGATGAAACTATAAAGTCAGGTTTGTCTTCTCTGACACAACAAAGGTTTGGATGGGGAGCTGAATATTTGTAGTTAATCCAAAAATAATAGGTAAGCAGAACTGTGATGAACAAAAGGCCATCCTTAATTCTGTTGTATTTATTTCTTTTTTGTTTGTTTGTTTGTTTGTTATCATAAAAGTCTATTTTCACAGGAAATTGGGACATGTAAGTCAGCATCCATAAAAATTGTGTTGTTGTCCCTGAGCTTTCGATGGTAAATGGACTTGCAGTTGTATAGCACCTTCCTCGCCTTCTGCCCAATCAAAGCACTTTCAAACTACAGAACCATATTCACTCATTCACATGCACTCCTGGGGGCCACCTGCTCACCTAAACAATCACATGCACCCACACACCAATGGCACAGCCTTCAGGGGCAATTTGGGGTCCAGTATCTTGCCCAAATATACTTCGACATGCAGACTGGAGGAGCCAGCATTCAAACCACCAGTCTTCCAATAAGAGGTCAGCCTGCCCTACCTCCTGAGCCACAGCCACATGATCTTTATGCACAGGTCAAGGTCAAGAATTAACATCGACATCTACATCTGTTGAAAATCCAAATTTTCGTGAAAACTGGGTAAACTCTCTTTAAAGGTCAAGAATGAGCTTTGAAATTCAAATCAATCAGGGCTAATGTAACACCAGTTTAAGGAGCAAAGTTAGTAAGAATTTTACTGGTTTTGACGTAAGGAGGTAGTTAATGATGAGATGCAGATTAAAGGGAGATGGAGTTTACGACCTATTAGGTTCAGTCAAGTTCAAGTGACTACCTTTCCCTTATGTGGTGAAAGCTATATGTTGCCAAACCTAATGATGTACTTGAAAACATTTCTGTCTTCCTGGATCAATTTCAAACTCTTAGAATAATACGCCTCTTATTGTTCAGTCAGCAGAGGCTGTCAAGTAGGAATGTAAGGGTGTGTGTGTGATGGTGAGGGAGGGAGGGAGGGAGGGAGGGAGGGAGGAGGGTATAGATTTATAAGTGCCAGAGTGACAGTGGCATCTCATCCTTGGCTCAGGACTCCAGCTGGTTTCAGGATATCTATACTGCAGGTGAGTCTGAGCATCTGTATTTGAAGGTTTTAACTATGTGGGATGTCGCTCCTTTTGTAATGGGCCAACTTGATTGGGATCTTACTGTGGCAATGGGCACTGATTAAATTCTGATGATTGTAATATTATTTATTTACTGGCCTTAGGCCGTCCACAGATTGTTGGATTGTGGACTTACAGCTTAATAAAACAAAATGCCAGATTGGTGTTATGTGTAAAGAAATGTGTATAGCTGTTGATAATCATATGATGATAATGATGATGATTGTTGAACTGGTTTCTGTTTCCAGTGTTGTCTCTGGACACCCTCACACACCAGAATGTTTTCCCTCCTGTTCTTTGCTGTGCTCTGCGCCAGCTGCCTGGCTGGTAAGATTTCCATCTGTTGAGTCTTTCTATAGCAATGTTATACTTTTTTCTACAAACATGTGGCATCTAATAAGATCTGTGTGTATAAATTGTTAAGTCAAGCTGAGTCAAGAAGCAGTAGCTTCCTCTTGCCCATCACATAATGACTTTGTTTCACCTCTCCAGCTCCCGATGAGCACTACTCCTTCTCCCCTCCTGTTGGACCTGGGGGTGGCACTTCCTTCTCCACAGCAGGAGACGGAGGGATCAGGGGGATTAGGGTCTGGGAGTCTATCAACGCTTACATCACAGGGTCAGTCTGTCCTCCTACAGGGTGGTTGGAGCATTTGATAAATATGCTATTTTATGCTATTTTATGTTTGCTACATTATCTAATGTGTAATTTGGGGAATGCTGTGAAAATGATTCATTAACAAGTTTATAATGCAGCACCGATTTGACCTCTTTATGCACCTTAAACTACTTTGTGTTGTAACAATTGAATGTTGTTATGTCATATTGACTTGTTAGTGGTGAAGGTGTTGGGATTTTCAAAGAGAGGGCCCATTTAAAGTTTTAATGAAGTTGGGAGGGACTTGCTTTTTCAAAAAAGTGAACCGTAAGATTCAGCCACCCTTCATGCCTCAATAATTTGCTTCCAGCACATTTGCTCTATTGTCTAGCCTATTTGTTCTTACACATGCAATAATCTATTACGACAACTCTTTTATTAAGTGTCCTCACATCTTCTTCACATCAGTACCATTTTTGGTGTTCAACAGTGTGTTTCCTCTCTCCTGTGTCTGTCCCTGCAGTCTCCAGGTGCGCAATGGCTTCTCCTGGTCCAACGTTATTGGTCGCACACTTGGAGATGCACAGGAGCTGGAACTATGTGATGATGAGTACATTATTCAGGTCAGTGTGTGTGTGTGTGTGTGTGTGTGTGTGTGTGTATGTATTTGAAACATTCTGATAAGACAGTGTGACTTATTATTTGTTGACATTTATAAAATAATAATATCAATAGTATAAATCTATTTTATTATACAGGTCCAGGAAATTATAGTAGCAGCAACATTTTTCTTTAAACTGAATAGTGTACTGTGATTCATATTATACTATATTCATCATTATATGAAAAATACAAAATGTGTGTACTAATCGAGGACTAACCACATGAACCAAGTGTGTTAATGTCCTCTCTCTGTCATGTTTCAGATCTCTGGCAAATACAGCACCTCCTATATCTATCAGCTGATCTTTGTGACCAGTACAGGGAGATCTCTGATAGTTGGCCAGCCCACACATGTAATTATCTTCAACTTTTCCTTTTTGTTACAATTATCAATACTATTACTCATGGTCATGTGTTGACCTGTTGATGCTTTGTTACAGACCTCTTTCAACTTCTACCCGATCCACTGTGGTTGCGAGCTAAAAATGCTGAGTGGTCGCTATACCACCTCAGGGATCAAGTCTTTGGGAGCTCACTGGGGAAGTCGGATGATATCAACCAACACTTCAGTCCACGACTACTGAGTACTAACAACAGTCTTAACAGGGAATAATCAACCTATCTTTTTCCATTAAGAAAGTATTTAGTCTTTGTGCACTGGGTAATATTTTAACACTTTTTGTATGAATACTTCTGGAAAATAATGTCTTTGTTCATTTAAAAAAAAAAAAACAGAATGAAGGGTGACTGTGAACGATTAACTCAGTTTGTGACCCCATGTGGGGAAGTTATCTACTAAACATGTACTTTATAGACAAGACAATATTTTTTCATCAAATGAAGGGGCTCTGAGTAAAAGCATTTTGCATTCTCATGAAAGACAGACTGCAGTGATTTATTGCACTTTATCAATACCTCATGTATTTTGAGGAATGCTCAGGATATTAAGAGATTATATATGTGGTTTTTATTTCTGCATATTTAAATGGTTGGAGAAATGTTCAGTCTGATCAATATTTAATTCTGTTGCATGCAATATGCTGTTGTATTTTTTTAAAGGTATGATATTTTTTTCCTCTTGTGACTTTGTGGCTGTTATGCAAAATTAATAAAACAACTAAATCAAAGCAACTTGATTTTATGTAATGATAATGAAGAAAAACTTTTGTGCAGGATCGTCCACAACTTCCTGCTTTTTCATGTGTGTGACACTGCAGTAACCTCAAACATACAACGGCAAACATAGGAAAATTTTATTTTTTGTCATTGCACAATTTAACTCAGATTCCACTGTTTTGAGAGCGCCTTGTCTTAATGAGCTCATGTTTTGTTTAGTTACAGAGTCCATAAAAATGTGTTGAGAGCAAAAGTTTTTCCCTCTGCCTCAGTGTCTTCCTGCTAAACATAAGTAACGCAGCAAAGATACTCTGCTATGAACATATTTACAGTTTCTACACAAGTTTTCGTTTGACTTGTCCTGCTCTGAAGTCAAATTTCCAGTCTGATCTCTGTTGCCTTCAAACAGCAGGAAACGAGACTACTGTCCTTCTTCTGTGGTTTTCCAGGCACAGTAGCTCAGGTAACTGCTTCCTGCGTAGCACAGTGTGGTCAGAAATGCAAAGAACTGCAATGCGTGAAAAGTGTGGAAAAGATGAGGAGAAAAAGAACACGGGAAAAGAGAGATGGACGAGAAGACAATGAGAAGGAGTACATTTATTCATTTAATATTGAAAGATCATAATTCACAACTATTCTGTTCTCATCTGACTCATCTGGGTTTTTGTACTTTACTGAAAGTCCTTCAGTCTCATGGAACAAACTGTAAAACTGAAACAGAACAACAAAGCAGAAATATTACATTTAAAACATTGAATGTAGCCTTGTGTACATTATTCTATACAATATTTCAAATAAATCAAATTAAACAAAGCAAATACATACAGTAGCCTAAACCACTGTAGCCTAGCTGTGGTGTTAGCCATTTAGTCTGTTAGCTCTTTACTAGCTTAATTAAACCATCCAACATTTCTCCATAAAACAACCAAAAATAGAATGAATTTGATGCTAAACAATTCAACACTTAAAATACAAACAAAATATAACTGCTCGGCAGCTCTCACAGACATATGCAATCCATATCCACCAAGGACAGAGAAGTGATGAACTGCATGCTTGATCCACCATTCAACCAATCTGGAAATCCATCGGTAAAAAAAAAAAATAATTTCTTCCTTTACTTTTGCAGAATCTGTCTTAAGAGATTACCATTCAATATAACTGCTATTTCAGCATGTCCACAAGGGGGCACTAAATCATCCTACATGAGACCAGCACAACAACTGAAAACTCTCTCATTATCTACTCACAACAAGTCAGTGCACTGGTAAACTGTTGAAGCTGTCACATGAGGCATCTTGGGAACTATGTGTCAAACAGTAATTGATTCAATTGATGTAATTCATTTATCTATGGAGGACACACCATACACTGTAATGCACCAGCCGCTAATTTAATGACATTTCTATTTTACTTACTCTACCCATTTACACAGAACAGTTTCAGCCATGACGTGACCAAGCCATGTGAAACACACATTGCTTGTCAATATCATCATATAATTCAGTATTTTTTACTATCTGTAATATTAATTCTATCATGACAGTCCCACAGCAATCCCTGGCATCATGCTAGGATACATACAAGTGATTCAAGTGAGTTCCACGCTGTGAGGTCTTGATATTTTAAACTCGGATAAAAGAGAGCACTGTTTGCTCTGTATCAGCAGATACACTGACTTGATTAATCAGAATCAGTTTTAGGAATGAAAAAGTTGGATATTATAGTTTATATTTAAGGGATTGTACAAAGGCTGTTTCAAAATGATCCCCATGCTTATAGGAATATAGTTCTGGTGGAGCAATACTATGATAATTATAGCTGCTGCGCAGCGATGGGTTGGGTCCAGGCATTTTTAGGCAATTCTGAGCAACAAGCAGAAGGATTGGAAGACATTTAGGAATTTAGCAACACAATCTGCCTTTTGCATCAGCTGAGGCTTGAACTCACAACCTCAGAGACTAAGAATCAATTTCTATCTCACTGACCTAATTAGTCAGTGACAATTCATGTGTAGCTTCACAAACTTACTAAGCCAGACGTGCAGATTTAGCAGCCGTCCATGCATGGAAAAGCAGATTTCAAACCACTGTAAAAAATTCAGTTATCGAAACAAAAATCTGAAAATACACATATTGCATCTAGACAGCATGGAGATGTTGGTAATTTTTTTGCAACAATGATTGATTTGCTCCATAAGTGAAAAACTGATGTTTAAATTTGCCATTTTTACATTGTCTCCAATTGTTCACATTAGAGCAAAATTCAAAATGCTGTCAAAAATTCAGTTTTTGAGATAAAATTCTGAAATTTGCCACATATCATCTACCATGTTGTCATCTTTTCCATGAACATTGAAGATTTATTTAGCAAGAATTTGCATGTATATGTTTACAGTACCGTTTACAGTCAAACATTTTGATGCACTGTAGGCTCAATTTTTGATAAATCAAAAATCTGAGTAGTGTAGTTTTTGTAGGACAGTCTGAAGATGCTCTGTAGCAAGTTTGCTGTCAACTGAGCAAAAATTGTGGGATTGTGGGCTTTTCAAAGTTTTGAACTTTAGACGCTTGCTGTAGCGTCACCATCAGGACTATTGGCTTGACTTTACAGCTGAGGATATCTGGCATGGGACTGGACCTTTGTGCAAAGTTTGGTGAGTTTTCACCCATGGGAAGTGTGATTTCCTCGGAAGAAGAAAGAAGAAAGAAGAAGAATACGTAGGATTACAATAGTGTCCTGGCAGCTTGGCTGCCCGGACCGTAATAATAAAAATACTAATATAGCTACAAATATATATCAGCTTTGAAAACCATCATGTGTATCTGTACAAATCTGTAGAATGTGGTCTTCTCAGGTCATTATTACCAAAAAACAATAGCGAGGACATGACCTTAGTGTCCAGGCTGAAGACAGTATCTACATTTGCACAGTGCAGTCGCTTGCTTGCAAAAATCCTACATTACCCTGCACATGTGGTTGTTGTTTATTCCTCAGTTAATTTGAAAACTTCTGTTGTTTTCTGACACTTGTCTAGTTGTGTGTAATGTGGACATAAGAATTCCAGTGATGTTTTTGATATACATTCATATGTGTGCTAGAAAAAACTTTCTTTTTGGATGAACTTTCCTCTCAACAGATCATACTGTGTAAAGTACTCTTACTGCAGATGCTGCCCAGCAGTTGTAGTTGTGTCGTCCCCGAATGGCCTGGTTGACTGAGAAAGCATCTGCTACTGCTGTCACCAGATACAGAGCTGCAGCACTGCAGTTCAAACACAGCGACTACAACAAAGAAAAACACAGTGAAACAGATAAATAGACGAAGCAGGGAAACCGTTATGTTAAACCAATCCGGCCCTCTAGATGACTTTGGATACCTAATGTCGATGCGCGTGTGAAGTCCAAGAGGTTTCAGGAGCAGTTTAAACAGTGAGCAGATAGTTATGACATAACAGTTGATATTTATAGGTTATTTTGCAGTGGTTTCAGTGGTCCAGCCCACTTTAGATCATATTGGGCTGTATGTGGCCTCTGAACTAAAATGAGATTGACACCCTTGTGTTAAACATAAAGCCAAAACAAATGAACCAGACTGCTTGAACATTGTGCGTGTGTGTGTGTGTGTGTGTGTGTGTGTGTGTGTGTGTGTGTGTGTGTGTGTGTTACCAGTGTAGTTGAGGGTACCTGTGGTATCCTGCTGTGGGTTCCAGTGACGTAAATTATAAACAAGCAGACGGTCAGGACCCAGCACAAGATGGCAACAAACATCACCCAGCAGAGAGCAGACACGTCAAAATAGTCTGTACCCCCTACCAGAATCCACACCAGCATGCCGAACACCTGGAGGAGAGGAGAGGAGAGGAGAGGAGAGGTTTTCAAGTCCCTTTATTAAATCATTTCAGCAATGACTGAAAACCATTTAATTTAAATCAAGAAAAATAAAAAAACAAAACCAGAGAAAAACTGCTCCTGAATAAAACAGTCTGCCAGACACAGTAAATGTTAAACAACTACTCAGAAATGATATACCAACTCTCCATTCCCTGTCACAGAGCACAGGACACCCCCAACAGTCCATCTTTCTTTAAAGTCCTGTAAATTGTCCACAGATTGACAGTAACAATATTCCACTCTGAGCCGGGATTTCAAAAGTCCTTCTAAGACCGGCACCGGCTCCACACTGCCGGCACCCTGAGTCCAGTTCCTGCGACTCAGCCAGATAGCCAACTTGGCAGAGCCCAGCAGAAAGTTTATCAAAGTGTGTACCTTTTTGTTTTTAGCACTGTATTTTGGGCCAAAAATGAACAGTGGAAAGGAAAAGGCCTCCCCCAGACCATGCAACCAACTCCTTAAAAGGTCAAAGAGCTGTGACAGCTGAGGACACTCAACAAACAAATGAAAAAGAGTCTCTGTGTGCAAACAGAAACTACGCCCCTCCCCTAGCTCCGGATCAAAGTGTGCTCTGTATCTGTTCGTAGCTATCGCCCCATGTACGACCTTCCACTGGAGGTCAGTTGTACGCTTCTCCAAGGGGATCTTGTACAGGGACCAGCTGCCTTTCGGGGAACTCAGCCCACCTCGACTCCTTCAGCCCTGCCAGAGAGCGCAGGTTCAGAACCTTAACACAGACTTCGTAGACTGCCTTTTTCCCCACCACCTCAAAGCTGTTTAGACGAAGGGTTTGTAAGGAAAGCAGCTGACCCTCACCCTCTTGCCACTCCCCCACAGCTGGGGTTATGGAGAGAGAGGGGAAACTGTACTCACACTCATCATCCCATTGGTCAGACAGAGCACTGTTTTCTACAAACACTCTCAGTGGCTGTGGCAGGGCTGCACAGACTTCCTCCACCACTCTGTTGATGAGCCTGACAGAGCTGATGTTGCTTCTCTCCATCAGGGCTTCCATAGCTGTGGACGTCATCTTCATAAGGTGACCCAATTTGGTGCAGCCAGCTATTCGAAGACTGGCTCTCAGGCTGGCAAACTGCAGTGTACGTGTCTTAATAAAGGTGTTGTAGAACAATGGCTCTTCAAAAAGCCACATGCCCGGGGGCACATTTGTGTCCCGTGCAGTCTTAAAAATCCACCAAGCCTGCAACACAGAGCTGTAAAATGGTGTTACATCTGTAAAGTCCACGGTCTCTTGCTCCAGGAGGAAAAGCTGCTTGTCGTAGCCCAACTGTCGGGTTCTCCTCAGCAGCAGGCGAGCCGCATCACACCAGCTGGGGCAACAGTCATACAGCAGACTGAATGTCAATCAGTCCTTGTCCCCCTTCAGCCACAGGCAGGTAAAGAACAGCTGACTGGATCCAGTGCTTGCCCGACCAGAAGAAGTTGAGGATGTCCTTCTGGATGTCCTCTATCAGACCCCTTGGAGGTGTCAGAGTGACAAGTCTGTGCCACAGAGTCGAGGCAACCAAGTTATTAGCGACCAGAACTCTTCACCTATACGACAGCTGAGGTAGCAACCATTTCCACTTAGATAACCGAGCACACACTTTCTCCTTCACTCCCTCCCAGTTTTTTCTTTGGAACCCTTCAGAGCCCAGAAACACCCCCAAAACTTTTAGTTCCTCTTTTCCCCACCTAAGTCCTCCAGGCAGACTGGGCACTGCCTGATCCCTCCACTGCCCTATGAGCAAGGCCTCGCTCTTAGCCCAGTTCACCCTTGCAGATGAGGCCTTTTCATAGGCACAAAGGGTGTCCTGCAGACATTTAACATCATCCTGGCTGCTTACAAAAACATTAACATCGTGTAGCGATTTCTTTGTATCACCTAGCTAGAGATACAGCGCCCTGGGTTCTTTAACTTAATCATACGTTACTTTGACTTTGGTTACCCTTTAGTATTAAAATAGGTATTAGACTTATGCTAACTAAGAGTATTCAAATGAAAATGGGTACCTTTAAGGCTTTGATTTATTACTGTAAACCCCTGTGTTTTTAATCCCTTCCATTTATTGCTTATTTGTTACCACAACCAATGAGGGGAATGAACTGACTTTATATGAAATGCTCTTATTTATTAACAAAAAGTTTTTAAACAACAAAAAAATTAAAATAAATCACCCTTGTTTCAGTGTTCTTTTATGGCATGAATTATTTTGTACAAAAAGAAAATATAGGCACTAGTCCTTTTTTAGCACAGCAATAAAAATGAAATCACAGATGAGTCTCCTTTGCCCTTGTCGGACAGTATCCTTTAAACCTTACTGATTCACATATTACCCCTTTTAATCACAAAGCTTATGACCATGCCCTCAAAACTCCACGAACTGACCCTTTAACTATAACTGGCAAGGGTACTCCCCTTTGAAAACCCCTTTGAACACTTTGGCGAGAATAAACTACAAGAGATAACAATAACCACAATCTACACAATAATTCAGATATTATTTGTGTGGGCCCACTCACAAAAGTAAACAAAAAGCCGGCAGAAAAAAAACAAATAAACTCGTTGCAGGCCTGAATGAAGTGTCAATGTCAAGGTGTGTTTCACCTCAGCGATGCAACTGTAGGTGTCTCACCCAGGCCGAAGAGTCAGAGGTCTCCTGGCTTTAATGTCCCGTAGTGGTCCGCTCCCGGTCTCATAATGGATTAAAGAAGAAAAGTCCACATCCGTCCTCACAGGCGACGATAAAAGGCTACTCTTAGTCTCCCTCGAAGCCAGAGGTGCAACCGTGCTTTGCCGGTCACACGGTGCGCTATCTGGTGACGATCTAGGCAGGCCTCCAGGTCCGTGCGGGCAGCATTAGCCAAACATTAGCTGTGAGGCTAACAGGCGACTACTCAGTAGAGTAACAGCAAACAAGGCTGAAACTAGCGTTACAATCCACTATACACGTCTAAACAATTTTTAGCCCTATAACACACTTCTTACAAAGGCGTACAGCTACTTCAGTGACGGCACTTATTTACTTCAACTCATGTTCGTAGCGAGCAGCTACAAAAACACACACTCCATCATGAGCCGCTGGCCTGCTCTCTTCTCTCTCGGCCCGAACCTCGCCTATTCGTCCCGCCCCTTAACCAATCATAATGCTAGTAGCAGGATGTCTCTCTTAACTGACCAATCTAAGGCAGATAAAAACCAACACATGGATAGTCTGTCACCCCTCCCGTGGAGGGATGTACAAATTAAACAAACTACAGAAACGTCTCGTTCTTAAAGGGACATGGCCTTTAGAGAAGTTAGATTAAGAAAATGACATAGAATTTTATGCCTATGATTATGCACATAGTAACTCTGGGGCTTTGTTACCCAGGGCTTACAATCGTCTGCATAAGCAGATACAGTGGGCAAGCCACTAGGTACACTTACGGTTCCAGGGAAAGACAGACCAATGAGGAGCTCTCTCAGCCTGCACAGCAAGGGCTCAATGGCTAGGCTATACAGTTGCCCTGAAATAGGGCAACCCTGTCTTATGCCTCGCTGTACAGGAATTGGCTGACTCAGCCCCGCCCCCATCTTCACCATACACTGTGCTCCGCTATACAGTAAACTCACCCAAGACAAAAACCCATCACCAAACCCAAAACCCCTAAGTGCAGCAAAAAGATATGAGTGATCCAACCTATCAAAAGCCTTCTCTTGATCCAGTGACACAATCCCAACATTGACATTATAAATTTTACATAAATCAAGTACATCCCTAATAAGAAAAATATTGTCCATGATTGATCTCTCTGGCACACAGTATGATTGGTCTGTACTTACAATTTTTCCCAGAAAGTCTTTTAGCAGGGAAAGGACTGCCCGCTGGCAAGAAACCAGAAGAGATCCAGTTCTGAAACATTCCTGTACTACCTCGTGTAGGTTGGTGCCAATAATGTCCCAGAACCGCTTATAGAAGTCAGTGGAGAGACCGTCAATCCCTGGTGCCCGTCCAGAAGGCATCTGGTTAATGGCCATTGTCAACTCTTCGAGAGTTAGCCCACAGTCCAGGGCAGCTCTCTCCTCTGAACTGAGCTGAGGAAGGCTCTCCAGAAGCTCTTTGCGGTTCTCAGCGCTACACGGTTCAGCTTTAAATAGGCTGGTGTAAAAGTCAATTGCGTGAGCCCTCATTTCATTCTGATCCGCAGTCAGTCTCCCTCCAGGGAGCTTCAGACAGGCCATCTGCTTGCTCTGCACCGCGTTCCACTCCAAGCTGAAGAAGAAGGAGCTCGGGGCATCCATGTCCTTCAACTGGAGGAAACGTGATCGGACCAAAGCTCCCTTCACCCTCTCTTGCAGAAAAGCGCTCAGTTCCTTCTTCTTCTGCTGCAGCAGGTCACTAGCAGTGGGATCGGAGTCTCTCCTGATCCCCTTCTCGATGGTACTGATGCTGGCTTCAAGGTTTTGTACTGCTGCCTTGATTTCAGCAGTAGAGTGTGACGTGTACTGCTGACTGAACACACGAGTTTGAGCTTTGCCAACCTCCCACCATTGCTTTAAAGAGCTAAAGCTGCTTTTCTTTGTCTGCGTTCTGTGTCTCCAGAAATTCCCAAAGCTCTGACAAAAAGTGCTGTCTTGTAAGAGTTTATTGTTGAAATGCCAATAAGATTTGACCCTCTCACCTGATGAAATTGTCAAATTTATACTGACTAGGTGGTGGTCAGTGAAACCAACCGGGGTTATGGTACTGCTGACTAATCTGGTATTGAGATTTTGTGAGATGTAAAACCTATCTAGTCTGGCTGCACTGACCCTGTTGTTTCTGATCTGTATCCATGTGTACTGACGGGTGTGTGGGTGTTTGAGTCTCCAGGTATCAAACAGATCTAAGTCAGTAATAGTTTGTTTTAAACACTGGGAGGATTGTGGGTGTGGCTCTTCATTGGTTCTGTCCTGAATGAAATCAACTGTACAATTGAAATCACAGCCAAGAATGATATGGTCCTGACTGTAGTTCCTGAGTTCAGACTGTATTTTTGTAAAAAGCCCCACTCTGTCAGAGCCCTGGTTGGGAGCATAAATATTAACAAAACACAATACACAATACACAATACATCATCTCTGCCCTGACAATCAGCAGCCGACCCTTAACCACCTCGCTAACAGAGAGAATGACTGCATTGGCAGTTGCTCTGAAGAGGATGGCTACCCCTGCACTGACACTTGAGCCATGACTTAGGACGTATGGACCCTCCCACCATAAACCCCAGTCGACCTCATCTGCCTGGTCACTATGAGTTTCCTGTAAGAACAGCACATCTATCTTTTTTTGTGAAACAATCTCACTGACTAGGGCTCTTTTATGTTTATCTCTCCCACCATTAATGTTAATAGACCCTATAGTGCTGCTCTGCATATGAGGGTTAAAGAAGAGAGACAGAAAAGAGGAAAGCAGTAAAGAACAATGTATGAAAAAGAACACCAGGTGATACATGATCATCTTACCTAACTTTAATCTTTCTAACAGTTTTGCCTTTAGATACCTTTCTCAGTGTTGTGATATGTTTCCTGAGGCAAAAACGCCCAAGTTGATCACTCTAAATCCGCTAGCAAACTTCCCAAATCTGCGGAGCTCATGCTCTAACAGCTCGTTTGGGATGAAAGGCGGATCACCGGAGACGGTGACCCGCATAGACGGAGCTGACAGCGGCGACACCTGCACGAAGGTGTCCCTAACGAAAACTCTGCTCTCCAATAGGCTGTGAACACACTGCTCCGTTCTCAAAAAAACAACTACAGCTTTGTTCATTCTGGAAGCAAAGCTGATGGTGTCATGCCCTACCTGTTCACCTACAGCCAGCAGAACTTCCTCCACAGTACGAAAGTTACAATGGTAACTATGGTTCTATGAGTCCTGGATGACCGCCAGAGGCGGTGCATAAGCACTGGATAACTCCGCCCGCGCTAGCGCATGTCGAGTACGAATATCAACAATGTCACCTGTGACCCCTGCGTGAACTCCGGGAGGCTATATCTTCCGGTGTCAGCAGGTGATCTGTTCCTAAAATCTGCTCGCGAGCGCGCGAGGATTCAGAGTGACCAGACACTCTGGCGGTCATCCAGGACTCATAGAACCGTAGTTACCATTGTAACTTTCGTTCTATTTCGTCCCTACTGACCCCGCCAGAGGCGGTGCATAAGCACTGGATGACACATACCAACAATGTCACGAAGAATCCCCCAGACCTACCTCACTGATCAGAAGTCCTGTGGCGGAGGACCACGCCCAACGGGTGGGGAGCAGCAACATTGAGGCGATAAAAGCGATGGAACGTGGAAGGTGACGCCCAAGAAGCCGCAGCACAGATGTCTTCTAGTGAAACACCCCTCAGAGCAGCCCAGGACGTGGAGACCCCCCGCGTCGAATGGCACCTGACCCCGGCTGGCAACGGACGGCCAGTGACCCTGTAAGCATAGGAGATGGTATCCACAATCCAATGTGACAGGTGCTGTTTAGAGAGGGCACAACCTCTGTTATGACCCCCATAGCACACAAACAATTGGTCTGTTCGTCGCACAGGCGCAGTGGCATTGAGGTAAGCAGCCAGGGTCCGTACAGGACACAACAACTGTGCTCCACAGTCGGCCGACGGGGGGTCGAACCGAGCCAGATGAATCGGCCGGTTGAGATGGGTGCGTGGCAGCACCTTTGGCAGGAACGCAATGTTCGGCCAGAGAGTCACCCACGAACCATCCGGCCCCCAACGCAGGCAGGACTCACTGACGGAGAGAGCATGCAGCTCCCCAACCCGCTTTGCTGATGTGACAGCAAGGAGAAAGGCTGTCTTCATTGACAACCACTTAAGATCAGCCTGGGCTAAAGGCTCAAAGGGCGAGGAAGACAGGACATCCAGCACCAGGGAGAGATCCCATGGTGAGAACCCTGGGGGCCGCTGGAGTCCGCAGCCTCAGCGCCCCCCTGAGAAAAGAAGACACCAACCGCTGGCACCCCACGGTGGTATTCTCAACCAAAACATGTCGCGATGAAATTGCCGCCACATACACCCTCAAGGTGGAAGGAGTGCGACCATCCTCCAAGAGAGACTGGAGAAACTCCAGAATGGTGGCCACCGTACAAGAGGCAGGATCCTCCCCCCTGCCTGCACACCAGGCAGAGAACCTCCTCCACTTGCACTCATACTGGAGGCGGGTGGATGGTGCACGAGCATGCGAAATGGTGCACCTGACCGACTCAGTGCAAGCAGTCAGGAGCGGGTCGGGCCCTGCAGTGGCCAGACCCAAAGCTGGAGATGGCAGGGGTCGGGGTGCCAAATCCAACCCCCCAGCTGTGACAGGAGATCCGTCCTCTCTGGGAGGCGCCATGGCGAGCCGCAGCAAAGCCTCCGCAGCAGTGGAAACCAAATCCTCCCTGGCCAGAACGAGGCCACCAGGAGGAGACGGTGGCCCTGTTGAAGGACCCGCTGCAGCGTCGGGAGGATCAGAGGCAATGGCGGAAAGGCATACAGGAGGCCGTTGGGCCACTCGTGCCCCAGGGCATCCCGTCCCAGAGGACTGTCCCCCTCTGTCCAGGAGAACCAGAGGGGACAATAAGTTGACTCCCTCAAGGCAAAAAGATCCACCTCCACCCTGCCGAAAATGCCCCAGACCATCCCCACGACCTCCGGATGAAGCCTCCGTTCCCCCGGAGGAGGCTTGTGTCGGGAAAGGAAGTCCACCACCTGATTCTGGTCGCCGGACAGCCACACAGCCCGCAGGCTGGACAGACGGGGAGCGGCCCATGTAAACAGGCGCTGGGACACACTTAACAGTCGCACCAACTTGGTGCCCCCCTGATGGTTGATCTGGGAGACAACAGCCTTGTTGTCTGACTGGATCAGCACATGTTTCCCCTGTAGGTGCGGTAGAAAGTGCCTGAGAGCCAGATGGACGGCCTGCAGTGGCAGTCCCGAAAGGCAAATCGCAGGAAGGGCTGATGATGAGCCGCAATGGGTACATGAAAGTACGCGTCCTTCAGGTCGATGGACGTGAACCACTCGCCTTGCCGGATCACGCGCATCACATCCGCTGAGGTCAACATATGGAACGGTAAAAACTTCAAGTACCTGTTTAAGCCGCGTAGATCCAAGATGGGACGGAGTCCGCCGTCCTTCTTGCCGACAAGGAAGTAGGTCGAGTAGAGTCCCCCGGGTTGAAGGAGGGGGTCTACCGGTGTGATGGTGCCCTTGTCCAGGAGGGTGGACAGCTCCTGGGCTAAGGCTTGGGCCTTGGCCGAGTCATGGATGACCGTCATGGTGACCCGGCCAAAGGCTGGGGGTCGGCGTCGGAACTGCAATTCGTAACCCCGGGTCAGGGTGGCAACTACCCATGAGTCTGGCGAGCAGGCAGCCCAGTGACTGAGCTGCTGCTGGGAAAAGCAGCCGACGACCGGCCCCGTGGCCCTAGCGCCGAGGCCCCCGGCCCCTGGAGGAGCCGGAAGTGCGGTGGTCGGGCTTGGGGTCCTGAGGCTTCCGAGGTGAGCGGCGCAGAGTGGAGCGAAAGTCACCCGCTGACTTCCTCTCGTCCCGCCGGGGAGAATGTCGTGGAGGACCCTGAGGGGCAGATGGAAAACTCCTCGAGCTGCCCCTGGAAACAGGTGCTCTCTTATGGAGGCTCGCAAGCCGCCGCCTGGTGTCGTCGGCCTCAGCGGTGCGGTCCAGTGCATCCAGAGCAGCAGAGCCAAACAGCTCCCCAGGTTCTGCTGGCACCCGGCGAAGGACCCTACGAGTCGCCTCCGTGACTGTGCCAACCAGACATGACGGCAAGTGTGGACAAGCGTCGACATCAGCCGTCCCAGCTCCCTCGTCTGGTAGGCAAAAGCCTGCAGTGACGCATCACACATGTCGCGGACGGAGTCGTCCACCTGTGCCTCCTGCAGGGAGGCTGAGAGGGCAAGGAGTAAGTGGGAGAGGGTGTTCCCCAAGCGGCCAACACGTGCTGCTGTGTTGTAGGCCTTGCAGATGTAATCGTCCATAACCTTACACTGCGCAGAAGGGCACTTAGGGTCGGACTTCATCGCCTGGGAGAGGGTAGCGGAAACACCACCGTCACCAATCACAATTGAATCCTTCACTTTGAATCCCAAACTGCAAAAAATAAACAAAAAACAGCACAGTTATCAGAATTCAACTTCCACTGACCTGCTCACACAGCCGTCAGCAGCTGCAGGCAATGCTGGAAGCGGGGGGCGGGAACGCCGTCATACCAGCAAAGCCACAATACTAGAGCAGGGACAACGACATACATGCAATTGTGCAACACGCTGGCCACAGCCCCTGGGAGGACGAGCATCAGCCCGTTACTCCCACCACAGAGGCACGAGGCTGCCCAGGGCCAGCAACACATGAAACCAACAGCAAACACTTACGTACACCTCGACGCGCGATCGCGAGAAGAATGAAGGAACAGATCACCTGCTGACACCGGAAGATATAGCCTCCCGGAGTTCACGCAGGGGTCACGGGTGACATTGTTGATATTCGTACTCGACATGCACTAGCGCGGGCGGAGTTATCCAGTGCTTATGCACCGCCTCTGGCGGTCAGTAGGGACGAAATAGAAACACTATTATCCGGCAGGACTACCCTCACTCCGTGCCGAATAGACGGAGGTGGCGTCTCGGCGGACGCCATTCCTCCCGAAAACCACAGCACAAAAACACTAAACACTCGTCAGACACTCAGCAAAAGAATCTGAAAAAAGCTTACCTGATCATGTACAAGAGACAGATGAAAAACCAAGATTAAAGTCCAAAAGCAGGACAGCAAACCATTCAAAACTCCGCGCCACTCGCACACCACCACCACTCACGCTCACACTCACTGGAACCGGAGAGGAGAGGAGAGGAGAGGAGAGGAGAGGCGAGAGGTGAAAGATAAAACTACAAACAAGACCAAAGACAAAAAGGTGTGACACAGTTTTGTTGTTGTGTTTTTCCACTGATCAAAGCTCATTATTATTACGCATATCTATGTACACTGGGTGAGGAAAATATTTGGCACTATAATCCTCTATATGGAATGTTGACAGAATAAGTTTGTGTCAAAGCTTTAAACCCTCACTGATTTCACAGTGTTTCAGTGTTTCATGTCACTTATGTTTATAAAAGCTGTTGTGTGTGTTGTGTACTGCTGACAGAAGATTCTAATTTGTGTTTTTCCTATCTCCCACCATTTAACTAAGTTGACTCCAGAAATCAGAGAAAGACAAACAAAAGGTCTTATCATAGGTCAGACGCGTATTAAAATGCCAGTAGGGACAACGTTGAGGGTTTAAAGTCACTGAATGGTGATCTGAAAAACCAGCAGGTGATATTGTTGCTTTAGTTAAAGCAGCTGTGCGGAACTTTTCGTTTTCGTTGATTATAGCACCCCTTTGGTCGAACCGGTATGACATCCACAGCCTGGTGTCATAAAATCTCGACTGCAACCGGCAGTTACCGCATGCATTTGTTTTGGAAAGCGAGAGGATTAACTAACGTCAGGTCAGTCCAAGTAATTAGTGGAAACAGCAAAAGTACTCAGTAAATTCTCCTGTTGTGTTTCTGTTCTGATCTAATCTGTTGTGTATTTTGAGCTACTAAGGCTACCGTAGTAGTGTGAGCCTCAAGTTATTCTGGGTAATGTAGTAACCGTTGTTGTGCTACTGGAAACAATGAGAAGCAGCTGTGTATGTTCGGTGTAAGGAGGAATAAACAGTTAACAAGTCATCTGCTGAGTCCACATTATTATGTGAAAAGAATACTCGGACGATTTGGGAGTTATGCCCTTTCTCTAACATTTTCATATTGAGACAACATGATGGATATCTTTTTTGTGTCTGTACATCCAGTGGCTGGGTCTCAGCGGTTAGCATGGCACTTGTAGGGGGTCAGTACATCTTGCGCGGAGGGATACACCGGTGAGCAACAGCTGCAGCTAGCTCTGGGACAGGTACGCTAGGTCACTCGGTAAAAGCAAACAAAGAGATGACATGGACGATATTACTCACTTGACTGACAGCTGTCCATCAGCTCCTGCAGGCCTGGGCGTTTTTTCCAGTTCATCTTAGGAACATGAAAAAAAGTTTCAATCACGCCAGGATTAGTGATTGCTGCAAAGTTTTCACTCCTTGTGATACACTCTCTGCAGCGGTTTTCCTCCTGATGATATATCTCCCCAACGATGGTACCACCAAATCCCATTCTGTGCAACAAAATGGGAGCGGAGGATTCAGCCTCTCTTCTCGCCTGCTCAGCATCCAACACATGGAGTTCCTCATCTGTATGCTCCGGTTCAAACAGTTATGGCTCTGGGTCTGTGTCCGCTACAAGAAACTCTTCAAAATCGCGTTCAAAGTCATCCATTGCAGCTACTATAGTCCGGAGATATCGATCATGTTGTCTCAATATGAAAATGATAGAGAACGGGCATAACTCCCAAATCGTCGGAGTAGTCTTTTATGTGAAGATACACAGTGAAGACTTAACATAATCCTAACACAGCAAAGCTGTTACCTGCAGCCTTCGTTTGCAAAGCTAACGCTACTAGCATTAGGTCAGTCCGAGTAATTAGTGGAAACATGCTAACATGCTAACATTACACACAAATTAGTATTAAAGTAAGACCTGTTCATAAATGTTCTGGTGTAGTTCTGAATTTCTTATAAACTGAGGACAACTGCCTGCTGTGTATTTGTGTTCATGGTCACAGTCACAGATAATTTTACATGATGCTCCTTCGTTATCCGCCATGACATCAAAAGTACAACCAAGTCCTCATAGATACATCTCTGGTAAAACTGTTAGGTGTTATGTGGTGAGCAATGCTCGTTGCGCACTGCTTACTCGAAGAACACTGAGCACGGTTACATGCAGGCCGACTCATAATCAAATAACTGGGAATAATCAGGTAATGGTAATAATCCGATTTGACACGTTTACGTGCATTTCAATAATCCGATAATCAGAAAAACCTGGTTTACATGATTCAGTCCTTCAGTTGGATTTCTCTCCAAGTACATGACATAAAACTCAAACTTCCCGTTACAGTAGGTACTCATATCCTTGAAAAACCTCGAAAAGTACGCAAGTCATATATTTGCAAAATAAAGCACTCATCATGCTGACAGCTTATATTCTTACAGTACTGTTTGTTTTTATCATTAACAAATACATGTGAGAGCATTCTAACGTGTAGTTTATCAATGTGGAGCCAATTTTACATACTTTGGGTAGATTCAGAGTAAAAGTACTGCAAAGTGCAATATACATGTAGTGGAGAACCCTAGGTGTGGGTAGTTGGTTCAGGGGTATCACCGAGTCCACTTTGGAGTGTCGGCCAGGACACCACTTTCAGCCAAATCTCCAGAGACTCAATAAAGAGGAGGCCAGTGACTGTGTCAGATCCTGTTTATTTCCCTCTTACAGGCTGTTTGGTTCTGTGGTTCTAAACATAAGAATGACAAATACATAATGAATAAATCATAAAGAAACCACTTAGCTCAGATTGAATGAACATAAAACAACATGAGCACTGGCACAATTACAGCTCTGAAACACATCCCAGCTAACCAGCCCACCCATAGATCGACACATATGAACCAACAACACTCCACGTAACATCGTGCTGAATAACCGGCATGATAACGATCGGTATAAATCACATGACACTCAATACACTCATTGGAGACGTAAGCTAGGGGCTATAACTAGCATACGCGGCCGCAGCATGGCGAATACTAAAGCCACACATCATCCGGCTCATACATCGACCACTGCAGCAACACAATCCAACACACTCACAATACACACACGTACTTACATGCTTCATTCACACACAGACCAGTCGCCATAACACGAACCGATGACCCGACGGTAACTTCTCACTCCCGTCATTCACTGCGGCTACACACCCCCCTCCCCGACCGAGTGCGGTCAGTTATGATATAAACCCAGCAGAGGGCTCTGCTCCCACATTAATCAGCTAACACCATTTCTAACATATCTAACAGCAGCAAATATACATTAACTTTGGGGCCTTTTTTACAGCCGCCCCCAAATGTGTATAATACATTTGTTTATCAATAAAGGCAACAAAGTCTATGGTTGGACTGAGGGTGTAGGAGTGGAATTGTCCTCATCTTCTCCAGACGGAAGTGCAGGGAGGACAACTAGTCTGGCAACCGGCCGGGTGTAAACCCTTTCTCTCACTTTCACATCAGCCAACCTGACATGCCCGTCAGGGCTGGGTTGAGGCTTGACCACTCTCCCAATAGGCCATAGTGCTCTCGGTAGTTGTGGATCAGCGATCATCACCACGCAGTCCTGAACGATGTCAACTGGTGAGGCCTGCCACTTCTGGTGAGCCTGAAGACTCGGCACGTAGAGACGGATGAAACGGGCCCAAAAGTGGTCAGCCAAAACCTGCAAGTGCTTCCACCAGCGGCGACTAATGAGCTCGTTCTCCGGGTAGACTACCTGAGGTAGAGACCCATTGGGCCGCCCCATCAAAAGAACACTGGGAGTCACTAGGTCGGGGTCACTGGCATCGGAAGACACATAAACCCAAAGGCTTACTATTGAGAATCCCTTCCACTTTAGTAAGCACGGTGTGAAGCACTTCTTCGGGGACGGGTTGAGCACCCACTGTGGCATAGAGCGCACTCTTGACGGTGCGTATCTCCCTCTCCCACACCCCGCCGAAGTGGGGGGCTGCTGGGGGGTTAAAATGGAAGGTGATCTTCTGTGGCGCAAGGGGCTGTTGTAGTGCGGGAGAGATTCCGATGAAGGTCTCACGGAGTTCGCTCTCCCCTCTCTTGAAATTTGTCCCCTGGTCAGAGAACAGCTCTGCAGGTGTTCCTCTGCGGGCGATAAATCAACGAAGAGACATCAAGAAGGCATCTGTATCAATAGTCGTCAGGAGCTCCAAGTGCACCACCCTGGTGGTGAGGCACTTGAAGATGATTCCCCATCTCTTCTCCCGGTGCCGGCCCACCTTGACCTCGAAGGGCCCAAAGCAGTCCATCCCCGTGGAATAGAAAGCGGGCTTAAATAGGCGCAGACGGGCTGCTGGCAGGTCCACCATCTTTGGTACAGAGGGTCTGGCTTTCCATCGCCGACAGTCAGTGCAGCCATACTGATAGCGTCAAACAGCCTCAAGTCTTGGATCAAGAGCTTAGTCGCTGGATGGCCTGGCTCTAGGATGACTGGATGAAGAACTGTCAGTTCCAGGTCCTCGGCCTGACGGAGTCGTCCTCCAACACGGATGAGCTCTCCACTCTCATCCAGCTCGGGAGACAGTGTGAGTAATCGGCTGCTTCTAGGGACCGACTTACCTGCCTTGTGGAAAACTATCCCTCTGGGCCCTCTGCAGTATCAACTGCTCAGCTCGGCGGTAGTCTTCAGCAGTAGGGTGATCATTAGAGCCGGCCGCCCCATGTAACTCCTGTGCTGTTACTTCCAGCAGCTCCCTCCAGGAGTTGTACTGGTTAAGGTCTAGAGTAGGCTGACTTGATGCAACTGCAGTAACCCCACAGAAGACGGACTTGTGCAGCTCTGATGTATCCTGTGCTGGGTCAACCGCCGGGTCTTCTGGCCAGGAGTCAGGACTATGCAGGAGAAAGGAGGGTCCCTGGCTCCATCGATTCGGTTCAATCAGCTCCCTCAAACTTTTCCCTCGGGTCGTGTCATCCGCAGGGTTCCTTGCTGAATCAACGTATCTCCAGGCATGCCTGTTGGTCAGCTCCTGTATCTCAGCCACGCGGGTGCCGACGAAGACCTTGAATCTGCAGGATTCACACTTCAGCCAGGTCAGCACCGTTGTAGAGTCGGACCACAGGATCGTCTGATCAACGCTGATGGTAAGCTCCCTTCCCAGCACCTGTGAGAGCTGTGTGCCAGTGAGCGCACCACAGAGTTCCAGTCGAGGCATCGAGTGAAATCGCTTGGGCGCAACTCGGGAGCGTGCCATCAGGAATGACAGATACACTCCACCATGTCTGTCAGTGGTCCGGAGGTATGCTACCGTACGCTTCCTCAGAGGCGTCACAAAATATGTGCATCTCTGTGAAGACCAGAGGGGTCCACCTCCATCCGCAAATAAGGTTGGGGCATGGTGACCTGAGGCAGGACTTGTAGCTCTTCCTCCCAAGCTTTCCACTGCTGAAGAAGCTCTTGAGGTAGCAGCGGGTCATCCCATCCCCTCTGTTTGTCCCACAGGTGCCTGACGAGTATCTTAGCCCTGGTGGTGTAAGATGAACCCCAAGGGGTCATACTGACTCACCAGCACTTTGTATATGTTGCGCATCGTGGGAACACCGTATTCCACATGACGATGGTTGTAGCCCAGGACATCAGTGTGGAAGAGCCAGCTTAGCCCTAAAGTGGATTCTGGGACATCTGTCTTGTCCTGAGCCAGCCATAGTTCAACACTAGCAGAGCGGCTCTCTTCTGGTAGGTGGCTTATCACCTCTGGTGCGTTGCTGGCTCACTGATGCAGCTCAAAGCCTGCAGATGCTAGAAGGACTCGTAGTTTGTCAACAAGATGCCTTGCCTCAGTGATGGTGGGGACACTCTGGAGGCAATTATCCACGTAAAAACATTTCTCAATTGAGGTCCTCACCTCCTCATCTGGCTGGCTGTTATCAGTGACGTGGCGCTGTAAGGCGAACGTGGCGCAGCAGGGGCTACACGTCGTTCCAAATGGTAGCACCTGCCACTCATATACCGCAGGTGGCTCTCCTTGATTGACATCCCGCCAAACAAACCTGAGCAAGGCACGATCTTCTGGGAGGAGGCGAACTTGGTGGAACATGCCTCTGATGTCTCCACTGACCGCTACTGCATGCTCTCGGAAGTGAAGCAGGACTCCCAGAAGTGATGCTCCTAAGGTCGGCCCAGGCAGCAGGTAGTCATTAAGGTTCTGCCCTCGATACTGGTAGGAACAGTTGAAGACCAGCCTATTTTTGCCATTATGGCTCACCATATGGTGAGGTATGTACCATGCCTCACGACCTTCCTCAACTGGTACTTCAGGGCCACACTTGATGACAGAGCCTGCCTCGATCAGTTTCTCCATCTCCACTCAGTAGGCTGCAACCTGTGCAGGGTCTCTGGCCAGTCGCCATTCCACACCTTGCAAGGTGGGCATAACGGCTTCTTTGGTCGCCTGGAGGAGCGGCATGTCCCTCCAGCGCAGCAGTGAGGTGGCATAACGGAGTATGCCGTCGACCTCTACTCTGGTGGTCTTCGTCTCAAGGATGCTGATGGCCTCCTGGTCTTGCTTTGAACGGGTGACTAGTTTCTCGTTCCTGAATGGGACTGTATCAACCTGCCATAGCCTCTCAACATGCCTCATCAGCTCGCTCACCTGGGGTGCTACTCCAGGAGGTCCCAACCTGACGGGTTCAGTGGGGGCGACGAGATGGGGATGATCACTCCCAATGAGCAGCATAGGTTTCACATCTGTGAGGGTCTGTAAGGAAGGCCAATGAGGTGCTTGTAATTCTTCCTGAACTGCTTCATGGGGTAGGTATGACCAGCCAGTCTAATGTGAGCAGTGGCGAATGCACCTGTAATCTTGAACCTGATCTTTGGCTTCGCAGGGGAAGAAATGGAGAACGACACTGATGCAGCACGGAGCGTCTGGACCTCCTTCGGATGGTGCGTAGCGGTACATCCTCTGGGGGTCCTTGCACTCCCAACTTCTCTGCTGCATCTGGCAGCAGCATAGTTCTCTCAGAACCATCATCCAATATGGCGTAGGTATTGAGTGTCCTATCGCCATAGTGAATATGGACCTTGACGACCTTCAGGAGGACATGGCTACTTTCTGTGGGTCAGTCTAGATACAGCACCTCTGTTGGGGCCCTCGTAGCATGGCTCACCAGTGCTGCTGTTGGTGCTTTAGATGACCTCACGTTGACCTCATGCAGCACCTGGAGGTGTTTACCTTGGCAGAGGCCACATGGCTTTTTCAGGTTGCACTGTGCAGCTTGATGTGACTGTGCACAGCGTCAACACCTCTTCTTGCTCTTTATCCACTCTGTCAGCTGATCACCATTTCTAACATATCTAACAGCAGCAAATATACATTAACTTTGGGGCCTTTTCTACAATACAAGGGTATTGTATATAAACTTGTCACACAAAGTGCATAACATATAAGTAAGATAAAATAAAAGTGACAATTTAAACACTGAGAATATAAAAATATATTATTTTATGTAAAATCTTTATCTGAAAGGAAACAAGCTGTCAGATTAACTTAGTGGAGTAGAAAGTACAATATTTCCCTCTAAAATGTAGTGGAGTGGGAGTATAAAACCCGAAAGAAACCAGATTAAAGGGTATACATGCACCGAATAATCTAACTATTGGGGAAAAAGCTAGGTGTGTTTATCTCATTTCTCATAATCAGATAATGGCTTTTATCTGATAAAGCCTATCGGATTATGCTGTTTACATGACCACTTGAATAATCAGGTAACTCCAGAAATCAGATAATGATTGGTTTATTAGTGTGCATGTAAACTCGCTCACTGTAAACATGGCTCCTTCTTCTTCTGTGGTTTAATCACTGCGGGCCACTGCAGGTGAGCAGAATTACTTCCACCTCGGGTGCCGTATTCTGGTTTGCTGACTTCCGCTGTGTGTCCGACCCGAGCGAGGCTACGCTAAATAGCCATATAGAGAAAGGCTTTTTTGTCGCTATTGGGTTAAAATAAATATGCGGATCTTCAAGGGGAGGTGATAAGAACTAGGGGCAGTTTTATTAATGGTAAAAAGTTCCGCACAGCTTTGTAGGTTTGATTAATATATATCCTGTCTAATCTAGCTGCCCTCACACTGCCCTCTGTAACTTTCACCCATGTATATTGTCTGACTGCTGGATGAAGATTCCTCCAAGCATCTGTGAGGTCATTTTCTGTAACTACACTGGACAAAATAGAGGCTGATGGATAGATGGATGAGGCTCTCCTGCATTCCTATCAACTGTAGGATGTGTAGTGCAGTTCCAGTCTCCACCTACCACTATTACTGAGTTACTGTTGAGCTGTTTCAGTTTATCGTTCAGCTTATGAAACAAATCAATGCGATCAGCACCAAAGTTATAAGCATATACATTCATAAAAACAAAAGGTATGTCTCTGATTGTTGCTTGCACCACTTGAATCCTGCCCTGCTCTACTTCACTTGCTGAAACATTTGTTAAATGAAGGTGCTGTGAAAACAAAATCACTACGCCTGCACTAAGGTTAGTACCATGACTTAGAAAAAATTGTCCTCTCCAAGTCATTCCCCACTCCACTTCATTGTCTACTGAACTATGTGTCTCCTGTAAGAAAAACATCTATATTCTTGGTCCTGCTCAGCTCAGCTAACACTGCTCGCTTATCTCTATCCATCCCTCCATTGATGTTTAAGGTTCCTACTCTTAAAACCTCCATGTAAAGTAGAATGAGAAAGAAGAAAAAGAGGACATTGAAACCCTTCCAAGAAAAGGAAACCACCCTTAGTGCTGCTTCACCCATTTTTATTTTTTATGCATTTATGGGACCCTTTCCCCGCTTTTCTTTCCTGAGTTTAGTCAGTATCTTTTTAAGAAGAAACCTTTTTTGTTTACTCAGCTGTTCATAACTAACCAGTTTCCTTATCTTTAGAACAGAATTAATGAATCTGTTCACATCTGGAAAGAAATCACTTCCACACAGACTGCCTGCCTTAAGTTTCATCCAGGAAATAGTTTTTTTTTTTAAAGATATTTTTCTGGGCATTTTAGCCTTTAATTGACAGGACTGGTGAGTGTGAAGGGGGGAGAGAGAGTTGGGGAGTGGCATGCAGCAAAGGGCCACGGGCTGGACTTGAACCCTTGAACCTTGTTTATGGGGCACCAGCTCTATCCACTAAGCCGAGTAGCATCCAGCTGCAGCCCCGGAGCAGAAGCCCCTGACGTGACACAAGCCTCTGGCTTGCTGGAAGTGCCCCTGGCATGACGGAAGTGATGTGTTTTGCTGGATAGTATTGTCGCGGTCTTTGTGTAGAACTGAGCTCGCGAGACACAGCATCTCAACGCAGTAGGTTTCAGGTAAGCTAACTGGAATAAATTGACAGAAAACAGCTATGTTGTTTATTCTGTTACCGTTAGAAGAGGTCCGTGGTAAGTGGCGAGGGCAGGGCTCGAGACTTGGGATCCACTCACCTATGGTCTGGTTATTGATGGTTTGAACGTTGCGTGGTGGTCAAAAACAAACAACAAAAAACAAAGTTGACTTGTATGATTAAATAAAGGTAAAATAAATGGACAATTCATCAGTTCATAGACGCAATGTTAAGCAATTTTACTTAAAAAAGTTGTTAAAAAAAAAAGAGAAAAGTCACTTCCGTTATGCCAGGGGCACTTCCGGCAAGCTGGAGGCTTGTGTCACATTAGGGGCTTCTGCTCCGGGGCTGCAGCTGGATACTATTGACTAAGCCACCGACGCCCCATCCAGGAAATAGTTAATCTCCTGTAACGAATATGGCTGCTTGTCATCTTGTGACACAATATAAGAGAACTGTGACAAGGAGTCATCCTCCAACATTTCTTCTTCAGTATTCAGTTCACCTGCTGTTCCACATTCAGCCTCAGCTGTCTGAATATTATTCACTCCACCTTCTGTCTGTCCACTATCTTCATTCTCCTCCACAGCCTGTGCCTCATCATTACCAGAGTTTGTGTCTCTCACCTCTCTATTTTCAGTTCTTTCGTTGAGCAATGTATCAGGGTGCGGGGTGCCGGTTACGATCTCCCCCGTATTGTTATGCGCTGCCTGCGGGCCGCTGCTACCAGCGTGACCCACAGCCTGCTGCTCACCTGTAAGCCTACTGCTGCCCGCAGCCTGTTCTTTATGTGGGCAGGATGAGCGTTTATGACCAACATCACCACAGTCAAAACATTTTATGCTGCCAGAGCTAGCATAAACAACATAATATCCATTGTCATATTTGACTTTGAAAGACACTTCCAAAATCTGTGCAGGATCATTCAGATACATGAGCGCCTGTCTCTGTAGAGACTGAACATGCTGCAGTCTGACGTCTTTACAGCCAAGACAAACTGTTTTGAACCCGCTAGCAAACTTTCCAAAGTGGGCCAGTTCTCTTTCCAGCAGTTCATTAGGGATGAAGGGAGGGACACCTGACACGCTAATCTGCGTAGAAGGCACAAACAGCGGTGAGACGGCCACAAACAGATTATCCAACACCAGGTCCATCTCCACTAACATGTAAACCAAACGTTCCTCTTGGAGAAAGGCCGCGACTGCCTTATTCATCCGAGAACCATATGTTATATTCCTATGACCAAACTGTTCACCTATAGGCAAGAGAACCTGTTCCATGGTGTACTGTGGAGTGGCCACAACTCTGATCCCATGTTTGATGGACAGGGGAGGCGAACCCTCACCAAGGCTATTCAAGAGAAGGCTGAGACACGGAGTCAAACATGCGCAGTAAAATCTGGTCTGCACTTCCTCAAAGGCTCAGTAGATGGTGTGAGACCGCGGAATAAGGGGGATGTTTGTTACCTGTCACTGAGGTGCCCACAGTCGGTCCTGGGTCGGAAGGTGTTTTTCACCGCTGGGTCATGTCATTTTCACAGCTTATTATTGGACTGTCACTGGTGGCCAACGCTGTGGATGAGAATGACAGAGATGCAATTCCGACAACTTCAGGCAGCTGCCGTCCAAAAGTCCAAGCAGCACTCCTCGATCGCCTGAGCGGATCCTGCGCTTTTTATCTAGCGCCCTGCTGTCACCCTCCAGCATCGCAGCTCAAGTTACACTGCACATGTGCAATCCCCCCATGTTTGACCCAATGTCTCAGCCTTCTTTTGAATAGCCTTGACCCTCACCGGGGAGGGACGCCATAGCTCAGTGAAACAATATGATTAATACCAACTTGTGCTCAGTAAATCCACAATTTGTTAAATTAAACTCCTCTTACCTTTTCCGAAGGGACAGGATGAAAAATTGAAAAACCGAAAATAAACAGTCCAAACGTCCAAAACTCACTCAGCAGCTCCACACACTCCATAGCCGCCCACACGCCCAAACTCCCAGCATGCAGTGAGAGGAGAGGAGAGGAGAGGAGAGGAGAGGAGAGGAGAGGAGAGGAGGCTTGTTGGAAAGTTGTGGTTGTACTGAATCCAGCGATACCAAAACTGTAAAGATAGCTTGCATATTTAGGCAGTCAGTCCACTAAACAAATGAGGTGTCCCAAATGAAAGAAAACAAAATGGTAGCTTTTAACTTCAATTGATTTGTAGAGATCCCTTATGGTATTATTTAACAATTATTGGCCTGTTGTTTATGTTGGAAAAGTCAATAACAACCCTAAGGCACATGTAATCACATGGATTTTAATAATAAAATTGTGAATCCTAATGTAGAGGGTGACATAGGGAGGTATTGGTGGTTCTGAAAAGGGGTTTGGGTCCGGGATGGTGGGACAGTGGAAGGAAGGAGTCCAGAGACAGTAAGGGTGGAGCATTGGAGGGTGAGGAGACAATGGAGTTTCAGTGGTGGAGGCCTGGAAGAAGTAGAGGACACAGCTGGTTAGAGCAGAACAAAGTGGTAAGGAGGATTAACTCTACAACTACAAGTGTACATGATTATATGAAACTATACTCAAAAGCTTGCAACTGACCAACAGCATGTGTAGACTGGCACAATGTGAGAACCAGGCATCTACCAATTATAGTGTGGAAAGTTCAGATGAAGATGTGGAAGACGAGGATGACTGTTGTGATTATTAGGTAATGTAAAAGAAGTAAATAGTACAGTAACAATAATCGGGTTTGCCCACTTCGCTTGTTTGGTGTGCCCTGCCTTACCTTATCTAAGTCTCTGCCTCAGGATTATCTTGTCCTCCGGTCACCTCAACTTTTATTCCAGCCTGGCTCAGCCTGACTCACAGCCCTCTCCCTGGTCACAGACTAAAGCCTGTACATCTGAGACCATTTGCAACACACACATTTTGGAAGTGTGCATTTTTTTTGTACAGTTACAGGCCAGTAGATCCAGGATGGCCTCCGGTGCTGGCTGGCCTTCTATCCAATCTACTACCAAGTGTTCAGTGTCCTCTTCTTCTTCATCTTCCATCCTCTGCCAACAGAGCTTGGGACTTGGAGGTCGTTCTCCAAACACCTTCTCCATATGCAAGCTTGATAGTTGGCTCGCTGTGCATGTTTTCTTATTAAGCAGTCCTTACACAGTGGGAGTTGATGGGTTTCGATTTCACCTTTTTTGATACAGAAAAGGTGATACCTGAGCTCGTTGACCTTGGTGGTTGATGGTTTTGGAGCATACAGGGCACATGTGAATGCCTCAAGTTTGTCCATCAGTTCTGGGAAGAGGTCCCAGTCCTGGCCCAATTCTAGGAGTGTAATAGCCTCCTGACGATCTCCGCGCCACCTAGACACACTAAAATGGCCACTGCTGCCCGTAGGAATGTTGTTGAAAGATCAAACCAAAACTGGCTTGTTCGTCTCATCGAGACCTACAGATCACGCACCCCTAACCTAAATCCAACAGGAAGTGAGGTATTTGTCCTTTCTATGTAACATGTCATTTTTCAAAAATTTTCTTTCTCAAAAAATATTTCCTCCTACACCGTTTATCATATCAGCTTGAAACTTGCAGACGTGACAGCTCAACCCCTGCTGAACAGATCGTCTGAATAACTTTGTCATTACTGGAACGGTTCGGATTTTATGTCCTCTTAAAAGTAACGTGCCACAAAACCTCCTAAATGTCTTCGCACCACCTAGACACACTAAAATGGCCCACTGTTTATTGTATCAGCTTCAAACTCGCACATGTCACAGGCCAACCCCTGCTGAACAGATCCTCTGAATAACTTTGGCATTAATCGAATGGTTTGGATTTTATGGGCTCTTAAATGTGACGTGCCACAAAACCTCCTGACAATCTTCGTGCCACCTAGACACACTACAATGGCCACTGCGGCCCATAGGAATGTCGTAGAAAGATCAAACCAAAACTGGCTTGTTTGTCTAATCAAGACCTACAAATCACACACTGAAACCCCTGACCTAAATCCAACAGGAAGTGAGCTAGTGCCTCTGAAAGTAACATGAGCAAATGTGGAGAAATTGTGAGCTAGAGTGGAGAGGGGTCTAAAATCGTCTAAAACCTTTGTCTTTAACTGTCTACGTGAGCTGGAGGCCGAAACGATGTGAGTCTGAGGTCCCGCCCAACGCTGCTTGCAGCTTTAATTATTAGTGTCTGGGCAGCTAAGCTACGATTGTGTTGCTAAATTCCTAAATGTCTTCCAATTCTTCTGCTTGTTGCTCAGAATTGGCTAAAAATGCCCGGACCCAACCCATCACTGCGCAGCAGCTATAATTATTATCATTCATGTACAAACACATGACCAAATCTGAAAGCAGGAAGTTTTTTGATGAGAAGTGTGCGACATTGTCCAAGAATGCTAAAAGAGGTCAGTCCAGTAGAACCAGTTGAAACAATGGTGTGGAACTTTTTGTTGATGGAAGGATGCCATGTGTTCGGGGAAGTCAGACAGATGATTTTAATCAATTCTTTTACCGGAACAAGTTTGCTGTTGTTGTTGTTGCTTGAGTGAATTCTGTTATTTGCTAATTAATCCCTGTTTTGACAAACAAATTCAAATTAATAAAAGATATTTAAATGTATTTAAATTACATAATATGAAGGGTTTTGTCATATATACAAGTGACACATTTTAAAAAAAAATCTTCCTGACAGAAACTCTCTATATATTTTCTCAAAACACAAGAGGCCATTGCACAGGACATTTTGACATTTCAACCGTTACACTTGTTTTTGAATGGCTTTGAATGCATTGGAGAAAAACTGGTGATGAAACTATAAAGTCAGGTTTGTCTTCTCTGACACAACAAAGGTTTGGATGGGGAGCTGAATATTTGTAGTTAATCCAAAAATAATAGGTAAGCAGAACTGTGATGAACAAAAGGCCATCCTTAATTCTGTTGTATTTCTTTCTTTTTTGTTTGTTTGTTTGTTTGTTATCATAAAAGTCTATTTTCACATTTCCAATTTTTCAAATTGGGACATGTAAGTCAGCATCCATAAAAATTGTGTTGTTGTCCCTGAGCTTTCGATGGTAAATGGACTTGCACTTGTATAGCACCTTCCTCACCTTCTGCCCAATCAAAGCACTTTCAAACTACAGAACCATATTCACTCATTCACATGCACTCCTGGGGGCCACCTGCTCACCTAAACAATCACATGCAACTGTTCAATTAGTAGTGCTTGGCTCAAAACAGGCTGGTTGGAGCATTTGATAAATATGCTATTTTATGTTTGTTACATTATCTAATGTGTAATTTGGGGAATGCTGTGAAAATGATTCATTAACAAGTTTATAATGCAGCACCGATTTGACCTCTTTGTGCACCTTAAACTGCTTTGTGTTCTAACAATTGAATGTTGTTATGTCATATTGACTTGTTAGTGGTGAAGGTGTTGGGATTTTCAAAGGGAGGGCCCTTTTAAAGTTTTAATGAAGTTGGGAAGGACTTGCTTTTTCAAAAAAGTGAACCGTAAGATTCAGCCACCCTTCATGCCTCAATAATTTGCTTCCAGCACATTTGCTCTATTGTCTAGCCTATTTGTTCTTACACATGCAATAATCTATCACAACAACTCTTTTATTAAGTGTCCTCACATCTTCTTCACATCAGTACCATTTTTGGTGTTCAACAGTGTTTCCTCTCTCCTGTGTCTGTCCCTGCAGTCTCCAGGTGCGCAATGGCTTCTCCTGGTCCAACGTTATTGGTCACACACTTGGAAGTTCACAGGAGCTGGAACTATGTGATGATGAGTACATTATTCAGGTCAGTGTTTTTGTGTGTGTGTGTGTGTGTGTGTGTGTGTGTGTGTGTGTGTATGTATTTGAAACATTCTGATAAGACAGTGTGACTTATTATTTGTTGACATTTATAAAATAATAATATCAATAGTATAAATCTATTTTATTATACAGGTCCAGGAAATTATAGTAGCAGCAACATTTTTCTTTAAACTGAATAGTGTACTGTGATTCATATTATACTATATTCATCATTATATGAAAAATACAAAATGTGTGTACTAATCGAGGACTAACCACATGAACCAAGTGTGTTAATGTCCTCTCTCTGTCATGTTTCAGATCTCTGGCAAATACAGCACCTCCTATATCTATCAGCTGATCTTTGTGACCAGTACAGGGAGATCTCTGATAGTTGGCCAGCCCACACATGTAATTATCTTCAACTTTTCCTTTTTGTTACAATTATCAATACTATTACTCATGGTCATGTGTTGACCTGCTGATGCTTTGTTACAGACCTCTTTCAACTTCTGCCCGATCCACTGTGGTTGCGAGCTAAAAATGCTGAGTGGTCGCTATACCACCTCAGGGATCAAGTCTTTGGGAGCTCACTGGGGAAGTTGGATGATATCAACCAACACTTCAGTCCACGACTACTGAGTACTAACAACAGTCTTAACAGGGAATAATCCCCATGTGGGGAAGTTATCTACTAAACATGTACTTTATAGACAAGACAGTATTCTTTCATCAAATGAAGGGGCTCTGAGTAACAGCATTTTGCATTTTGCATTCTCATGAAAGACAGATTGCAATGATTTATTGCACTTTATCAATACCTCATGTATTTTGAGGAATGCTAAGGATATTAAGAGATTATATATGTGGTTTTTATTTCTGCATATTTAAATGGTTGGAGAAATGTTCAGTCTGACCAATATTTAATTCTGTTGCATGCAATATGCTGTTGTATTTTATAAAAGGTATGATATTTTTTTTCCTCTTGTGACTTTGTGGCTGTTATGCAAAATTAATAAAACAACTAAATCAAAGCAACTTGATTTTATGTAATGATAATGAAGAACAACTTTTGTGCAGGATCGTCCACAACTTCCTGCTTTTTCATGTGTGTGACACTGCAGTAACCTCAAACATACAATGGCAAACATAGGAAAATTTTATTTTTTGTCATTGCACAATTTAACTCAGATTCCACTGTTTTGAGAGCGCCTTGTCTTAATGAGCTCATGTTTTGTTTAGTTACAGAGTCCATAAAAATGCGTTGAGAGCAAAAGTTTTTCCCTCTGCCTCAGTGTCTTCCTGCTAAACATAAGTAGCGCAGCAAAGATACTCTGCTATGAACATATTTACAGTTTCTACACAAGTTTTCGTTTGACTTGTCCTGCTCTGAAGTCAAATTTCCAGTCTGATCTCTGTTGCCTTCAAACAGCAGGAAAAGAGACTACTGTCCTTCTTCTGTGGTTTTCCAGGCACAGTAGCTCAGGTAACTGCTTCCTGCGTAGCACAGTGTGGTCAGAAATGCAAAGAACTGAAAAGCATTAAAAGTGTGGAAAAGATGAGGAGAAAAAGAACACAGGAAAAGAGAGAGGGACGAGAAGACAATGAGAAGGAGTACATTTATTCATTTAATATCTAAAGATCATAATTCACAACTGAAAACTCTCTCATTATCTACTCACAACAAGTCAGTGCACTGGTAAACTGTTGAAGCTGTCACATGAGGCATCTTGGGAACTATGTGTCAAACAGTAATTGATTCAATTGATGTAATTCATTTATCTATGGAGAACAAATGCACAGGAAATGAGCTGCTAATTTAACATTTGTATTTTACTTACTCTACCCATTTACACAGAACAGTTTCAGCCATGACGTGACCAAGCCACGTGAAACACATATTGCTTGTCAATATCATCATATAATTCAGTATTTTTTACTATCTGTAATATTAATTCTATCATGACAGTCCCACAGCAATCCCTGGCATCGTGCTAGGATACATACAAGTGATTCAAGTGAGTTCCACACTGTGAGGTCTTGATATTTTAAACTTAGATAAAAGAGAGCACTGTTTGCTCTGTATCAGCAGGTACCCTGACTTGATTAATCAGAATCAGTTTTAGGAATGAAAAAGTTGGATATTATAGTTTATATTTAAGGGATTGTACAAAGGCTGTTTCAAAATGGTCCCCATGCTTATAGGAATATAGTTCTGGTGGAGCAATACTATGATAATAATAAAAATACTGATATAGCTATAAATATTTATCAGCTTTGAAAACCACCATGTCTATCTGTACAAATTTGTAGAATGTTGTTTTCATTACCAAAAAACAATAGCGAGGACATGACCTTAGTGTCCAGGCTGAAGACAGTATCTACATTTGCACAGTGCAGTTGCTTGCTTGCAAAAATCCTACATTACCCTGCACATGTGGTTGTTGTTTATTCCTCAGTTAATTTGAAAACTTCTGTTGTTTTCTGACACTTGTCTAGTTGTGTGTAATGTGGACATAAGAATTCCAGTGATGTTTTTGATATACATTCATATGTGTGCTAGAAAAAACTTTCTTTTTGGATGAACTTTCCTCTCAACAGATCATACTGTGTAAAGTACTCTTACTGCAGATGCTGCCCAGCAGTTGTAGTTGTGTCGTCCCCGAATGGCCTGGTTGACTGAGAAAGCATCTGCTACTGCTGTCACCAGATACAGAGCTGCAGCACTGCAGTTCAAACACAGCGACTACAAGAAAGGAAAACACAGTGAAACAGATAAATAGACGAAGCAGGGAGACCGTTATGTTAAACCAGGGTTGTCAAACATACGGCCCAGGGGCCAGAACCAGCACGCAGATGGGTCCAATCCGGCCCTCTAGATGACTTTGCATACCTAATGTTGATGCGCGTGTGAAGTCCAAGAGGTTTCAGGAGCAGTTTAAACAGTGAGCAGATAGTTATGACATAACAGTTGATATTTATAGGTTATTTTGCAGTGGTTTCAGTGGTCCAGCCCACTTTAGATCATATTGGGCTGTATGTGGCCCCTGAACTAAAATGAGATTGACACCCCTGTGTTAAACATAAAGCCAAAACAAATGAACCAGACTGCTTGAACAGTGTGTGTGTGTGTGTGTGTGTGTGTGTGTGTGTGTGTGTGTGTGTGTGTGTGTGTTACCACTGTAGTCCAGGGGACCTGTGGTATCCTGCTGTGGGCTCCATAAATTATAAACAGGCAGACGGTCAGGACCCAGCACAAGATGGCAACGAACATCACCCAGCAGAGAGCAGACACGTCAAAATAGTCTGTACCCCCTACCAGAATCCACACCAGCATACCGAATACCTGGAGGAGAGGAGAGGAGAGGAGAGGAGAGGAGAGGTTAATTTACTTCTTGATGTACTTCAGCGTGAGAGAAGGATATAAAACATAAAGAGAGGTGAAAGATAAAACTACAAACAAGTCCAAAGACAAATAAGGTGTGACACAGTTTTGTTGTTGTGTTTTTCCATTGATCAAAGCTCATTATTATATCTATTTACACTGGGTGAGGAAAATATTTGGCACTATAATTCTCTATATGGAATGTTCGTATCAATTCTTTAAACCCTCACTGATTTCACTAGATAAATATTTGGAGGTCATAAAAAAGGGCATAGCTATGGGACACAAAATGTGGCATGTTGAGGCAGTTGATTTCCCTAAACTAAAAATCATAGCATAAAGCAGTGTTTCATGTCACTTATGTTTATAAGTTTGGGCCATTCATTTGTTGTTCCATGAGTAATTTTTAAATTCCAAACATCCAACATGCCCCATCTCCCCTCAAAGTGTTGTGGTGAGAAATAAATCTCTTTCCTCCCAACACTACTCCAAACCCACCCTTCCTGTCTCACAACAAAAGATTCTGCTGGATGTTTCTATATCACAGGAAGAAACGTTTTCTGGTGTGAATCATGACTCTAAAGAGAGTTGGTTTCTTTTCTGTTGAAATCCCAAACAGGTTATCAATTTATTATGAAAATCTGCTGAGTTACCGATGTGTTTTGGTCACAGTGATTTAACCCAAAAGCCAGAATTTGCAGTTAAATGTGATGTTTTCTGAATGTAGTTTTCATTCTTTTCTCAGCATCTAATGTATCTATGATTTTACGTTATGCATAGTATGATCTCACAACATCATTTCCAAAAATAAATAAATAATAAAAAGCTTTAGGGTGTTTCAATTAGATTCTACTTTTTTTTTTTATTGTTGCAATTGCTTGCAGTCAGATTACTCAAACTGTGGCGTGCCCAGCCTCTGTGGCAGCCAGCCAGGCTGTATTTACAGAAAGGCTCTCCTGACTTTTTTCCTCAGCTGATTCAGAAAGGAAGAGACACAATGAGGGAGAGGAAGGAGGAAGAGTTGATTTGCTTGGTGTGTTTTTGGGTAACTTCCTATTTTCTTAGAAAAGTAATGTTTCGTTTTTCTGGTTTTTCTGTTACTCCACTGAATATGGTCTGGGCAGTACCACAAAAATCAATTCATACTTTCATTACGATCACAAATTTCAGATCCACTTTAATAAAAAGAAAGTCATGAATGAATATCTGAATCTATGCTAACACAAAACCTGCCTTCATACGTGCACTACTGTAGATGAGAAACAACCCAAACTTAGAGCAAGTTGTTTCTAGGTGTGTGTGTGTGTGTGTCTGCATCACCTTGAGAGAGCAGACCACACACTTACTAACACAATATACTTTTCCTCTCTTTTAATGTTCCTTATATAAATCAAAATGATTGCCACTTCCTGACAATGATTATGAAATAGTAACTCATGTTAATTTTTCTACTGATACAATCCTCAAACAACCAAACAGCTTAAATCCATACTTACTATCTCAGCCAGGAGCAGTATTCCTTTGGCAGTAGTGGTGAAGTGCTGGTCGAAGGCCAGGGTGGAGGTTGAGATGTTGCACTCAGGTACTGAGGGAGTCCTGTGGGCCGACATCACAGCGGCTCTCTCCATGGTGGACTGACGCAGGCAGTCTGTGTGCTCTCAGTCATGTTGTCGCTGCTGGAGAGGAAGTTGTGTTCCTGTCCCGGAATCCAACAAGGACAACCCTTCGTGAGAAGTTTAATTATAAATGCTGCATATAAACTCACATATATAAAAAAAACAATTGCATAATCCAGTATTTGAGTTTGCCCCGTCTTATTCACCTTGATTTAAAAATCACTGACTCAATACATGAGGAGACATTTTTCTCTGTTTTGTATTTAAAAAGTTAACAAATTTACACTGTAGAGCCAATTGAGTACTAAAACAGACGAGGTTATCTGCTTGCTTTATTGTTCTGTCACTGCTATTTTTTATTTTTTTTTATTGTGTGGTGAAGTAATAAATGTTGGAGCCATAATGCTACATTACATGTTTGAACTGGCGCAGAGGTAACAGTAAATAGGAGGGAAACTGAGATGACTTCAGAGGGCTTCACAGCTAAAGGCAAGAAAAGGAGAGCTGTGTGTGAAATCTACTTCAGGACACACTGATGATGACAGTTCTGCTGCTGATGATAAATGATGCTGATAGCCAAGAGGAAGAGGAGGAGTCTCTGTGATACTTTTGCATGTTTTAGCCCCTAACAACAATTGATTATTTAGGTTGATGTGCTACATTCCAGGCTGTCATTGTTTTCTGCAATACCATGAAAATCAATTTTCAGAGATTCAGTTTTGCTTGAGTTACAAAGCCTTATTCACCACACTGAACAATTTATTTTTGTGGTGCAGCTTCGATATCTAATAGCTAGAGGGCTACTAAGGTAGAGGGGCATCTTTAGAAAGAGAAACCCCAGAGGACAACCAGGAAGGCAATATGAATGCTAATTTTCCTAATAACCAGGGGTGGAAGTTACCAGTTACATTTACTTTTTTTTCCTGTAACAACTTTGTTTTTGTGTTGCCTTCTTGTCACCCACATTTTTAAGTAGACCTAAATTTAAAAAAAAAACAGTGATTATATTTGTATGTAAGAATTTTTTATATGAAGTTTTGTTGGCCTGCTTTGCTGCATTTCAAGTCACATCTGTTGCAGAGTAAAAGTGGAAGTTAAAAAGCAGAGTGTAAGAATGAAACAAAAGATAAGAGATAAATCAGCAGATGCAGCAGACAAGCAGTGGTGGAATGTTACTAAGTCAGTTTACTCAAGTATTGTACTTAAGTACAGATCTGAGGTACTTTACTTGAGTTTATTCTTTTCCTGCAACTTTATACTAAGACTCCACTACCAGCAGTGTAAGGAAGTTAAGATGGGCCCCAGTGCACCCTAATATGGCGGGCCGTGGTGCATGCTATAGTGCATGTATTGTCTTGACACAAATCGAGACCTGACACTGGACAACATCAACATACATATTACCCAGCAATCAATGCATATCTTACAAAATACCAAAGACAGGAGAAATCAGTCATTAACTGGATTGTTTTTACAGTATATTTAAAGATTTTATAGCTTATATTAAAAAAGCTAGATAGATAGTTACTATCTTAAAAAATGAAATGAAAAAAGACAACATTGACACCGATGGGTTAGCGTCTTTGAGGATTTATATAGGAAATGGCACAGTTTTTAGATTAATGATATTCTGTTTCTCATCATTTATCTTTGAACAAAGGTATATTTTTAAGGTGGCAATCTGAATCACTTGAAAGGGCCCACTCTCTCTTAAGGCCCCTTCACCCCAGAGGCCTCAGTGCAATCGCACTGCCTGCACTGTCTATATTTACGCCCCTGTCCACTACATTTCAGAGGGAAATATTGCATTTTTTTACTGCATAACATTTATCTGAAAGCTTAAGTTACTAGTTAAGTTACTTACTTAAGCACAGAATTACATTTAAGGATTTATGTTTTAATCTTTAATGATGCTAATACCACTGTTGTGCCTTAAAAAGGCTGCATACACCTTAATTAATCACTGTTTTAATGCACCACCCCTCAAACACTAAGTGATCCACATCAAACACACCCATGATGTTGACCTATGTCACCAACAGGTGCGTGCTAAGTGCTAAAACACTCGTGGTGGTGGGGAACGTTTACTTTCAGTGAGATGTGTCTGCTGTTTATGACAATAATGTCTGTCACAGTTTTGAGTCTTTGAAAACTTTGAAAAGCGCAGTGGAATAGATAGGCTGAGTGGACTGGTTATAGTGGGACAGACAGGCTGAGTGGACTGGTTATAGTGGGACAGAGTGGCTGAGTGGACTGGTTAGAGTGGGACAGAGTGGCTGAGTGGACTGGTTATAGTGGGACAGACAGGCTGAGTGGACTGGTGTAGTGGACACTTGCCTTGCCTTGCGTATAAAGGAACAGAGAAGTTGAAGCTTCAGCAGATTGTGGAGAACCTCGTGGTGCACAGGACTCACACAGAGCTGCTCAGATAGGTGAGTACAACAAAACAGTTAGGTCCAGAGGAGACTGGTCAACGTTGCTAGGCAACCTAACATTGTGTGTGTGTGTGTGTGTGTGTGTGTGTGTGTGTGTGTGCGTGCACTGCAGCTTGTGCAAAAACTGTGCAGTCAGCATCAGAAAGGCTCAGAGGGTGGATGGTGATGCATCCTCCAAGACACCAGCAGGGAATATAATCAGTTTCCCCTGAACATTCCCCCTCATACTTGCATTACCATGAGCAATAATGAGACTGACATGAAAATAATTGCTGCAACTATGAGTCGAGGCTACACTGTGATGTAAAGTTTTAATCTGCAAAGTCATAGGTTTCAGTGAAATGACATGAAACTAGTGGAGATCAATTTAAAGATCCCCTCTGTGTTTTCGACAAATAGTCTGCCTTGAACAACAATTTCAGATCTATAAATATGCAAATTTTGTTTATTGCTGCAATGAAAAGTCCATAAAACTTGCCTTAAGTTTAAGTTTCCACATTACATTTATACTGAATACTGGAACACAACTGGCTCCAAACTAGTTGTGATGTCACAATATCCAGCTAATAGGAACACGTGTTAAACTAATTTTCAAGGTGAGCGAAGAGAAACTATCCTCCTTTTAGCAGATGAATGTGAAAATGGCCTTTTACTTAACTGTGCACGTATTCTACACAGTAAAGATCATCAATACACAGGAAGTAACAAAAACGATTTTTTTAATGGACGACTGGGGGGCTTCAAGGAGGAAATAATGCTGAGCATGGACAGTTTAAAGGGCCATGATCAAATATATAGATACATCAATAATTATAGAATTAAATGCTCAAATAAATGATTCAACACCATAATTAAAGAAATCACAATTTAAATCAGAAATTTAATATATAAATGTTACATCTAATGTGTATCTGTGTGTATCTGAGACATTACTGCATTAAATTATTTCTGACCACCAAGTGAGGAGAAATATTTGGGGCCTAATTAAAACCCTGTATTCCATCATAAGTGTGCCCATGCTGCAGTGCAGCTGAGGAGGCAGTGAATGGCTTTGACCGCCGGGGGGCAGTAGTTACACATGGACAAACAGTAACCCTCACTTGAGGGGAATGAGCAGAGAACAGGGACAAAAGAGGCAACGTTGAGGCCAACAAGACGCGCTGGGTGGGTTAACTGTCGCCAGTGTGGGCGTGTATATTGTTGTTTTCGCTCATATGTTATTTATTTTTGCTGCTAATACGAAGAAGGCAACACTACGCTCCTGATAACATGACTGACTCAATTGGTTACCTGAAGGCTGACGCCCCACAGAAGCAGGTGTGCATTAGGCCTGCCACAAACTTGGATGACTGAATGTTTCGTTCTGCTGTTATCATTGCATGGACATTTATAACTGTGCATGTGCTGATGGTGTTTTTTCCTCCTAACAGAATACAGTATAATAGACACATGATCAACTAAATGTAATCTTTATATAATTCAAACTGATTTTCATTTGATTTGTATTTGAATTAAATCAGAGAGATCACACGTTTCTCAGCAGTTCTAGCTGCAACTCTGATTAGACTGAAGTGATAATCAACTATAGGTGACTATAAATTAAGTCTTATTACAAAAAAATGTAATGGCAATGAAGCTAGCAAGAGTTTTGACAAACAAATAGAGCAATAACCTTCACGTTAAGATGCTTTGTGGTGTTGTGCTGCAGTCAATAGGCTGGGCTATACGTTATCTGACTGGGTTTTTACATGCTTTATCTTATGCTACTTGATAGACTAATTCTGCCCCGCTGAGCACATTCTGCTCTGTACAGCAATATATCCACTGCAGCAATCTATACTCTGCATTACTCCTTCTCTCCATTCACTTGACCAGCAGGCCAGCTTTTCTTGTCCTTCCTGTGCTGGCCGGTGGCTACATGTAGCCATTACATTATAAAAAAAAATTAAAAAAGAAGAAGAAGAATTGGCTATGGCTATTCCTGTATATGGGATTGGCAGCTTGCACCCAGAGACATTATTCTTTCTTTGAGACCAATAGATTTTCTATATGAGCTGTCTAACAGCTAATTATCACAGCAAGACCAGGGTCGTTTCACTTTCATTCTATTAATTAAAAATGGAAACACAATCTTAATGTCATTTATTAATGTCAGAGCACATTCTTAATTATTTTGTTCAATTAGATTGAACGTGCCCACCTTGAGGAAGTTTTAGGTTTTATCCATTTAGGAATTCCCTTTGTCAGACTCTATACGTTGTAGTCTATGAAATGTGTGTCAGGTTAATTGTGCATGCAGTGTCTTAATAGACTCAATGAAAAGGTTTGGTTTTTATAGGAAACTCATTTGTTGTACATTTTTTGTGTGGAATACAGTCTTGTAGATGATCGGTCTTTGTATTACAATGATTTAAGTACCATCTCACACATATAGTATATTTTAATACAGTGTTCAGGGGTGGGAATCTGCAGGCACCTCACTGTTCAATTACGATAAAGATTCAGAGGGCTACGATGCGATTATAAAATGATTACTACAGTGTTTTTGATTACTATACATGATTTATTTTTTTTCTCACTACATGAGACTGACTACATGCTACGTTTAAAACATAGCACATTTGTACTGATCCATAGTTAAAATAAATTAATGAATTTACTTCTGCTAACTTTTTCTTGGTTAATAGAATTACTGCAGTAAATGCCAACAAGAGCGAGCGGGAAAGCCAAGCTAGTATTGGTGTATCAGTACTGTCGAAAATGAGTATTGAAACTGTTTTCAAATATTCTAACATAAATACAACTCATGTTCAGGCCCATTATGTTTCACCATCCGACTGTTTCAGCTTAAAGGAACGTACAGCCCAGTCTTACAAAACCGTTCGCAGCGATCATAATGTTGAGAAATGGGTTTTAAATTTCTGATTATTGACTTTCTGCATCCAGACATAGTGTTTTAAAAGAGAATCACAATACATCTAAGAATTGATTTTCCCCTCCACCCTTAATGGTGTTCTGGTCTGACATGACTACCTGGATTTATTTGTGTTTCTTCTCTGCAGAATAAATGGCAAACAGTTATCACATTTGTTAAGCGTGTCCAATAAAGTGCACTTACAGTCCTTCACTTTCTCATCTTAGGCAGCTTTTCAACTTAGGTGTGCTCTGCAAAATGTGCTGCCAACACAGAATCTGTACCGGACGTATGAATAATGGAAGCCACTGTCAATGTGCTCACATTAGAGTGGACTCTCTCCTCTGCCGCACACATGGGAAAAGCTTGATTGAGGACATGGTCAATTGGAGTTGCTCTAAAGTCATTTGAGAGCTTTCTTGCTCATTGAGCACATCTCCATCTTCCTCTACCACCCCTTTCTCCTCCTTTTCATCCTGCTCCACCTCCTGTAAAGCATCACAACTCCTCTTTTTAGACCTCTAATCATTTGGTGTCAGTATGGTCATCAGAAAACCTTTCATCAGATGAACATACAGGTATGATGGACCATATCAGTAAATATCAGGTGGATGTAGCATGAACTCACATAGTCCTGATCATAATTAGTAGTAATACAGCAGGCTTTCCCACTAATCAATAATTTTGTGTCGGCTGTAGTAGCTGCTCTCTTAGATTCTCCAAAGTAATTAAATGTGCTCTATTGTCTCGACGCCTCAATTAAAACTGGGTTTCTCCTTTAATTCCCTGAAATAACACAAGTGCTCAGAAGCCCACAGGTGATTAATGGTTATTTCTCTGATTTTGTTTCTCTGTATGTTTGCACACACACACACATGTGCCTATGCCCTTGGCCTTAGATTATTGATCATTAACTAATGATAACTAGGACTGGGCAATATATTGATATTATATTGATATGTGATGTCGATTTATTTGTGAGTTTTAAAGGCTGCATTACAGTAAAGTGAGATTCTGAACTTGTCACGATATAATTTCTGACTTTCATACAATACCTTGAAAAATATCCATACCATTTTTGATACCATGGGTGGAAAAATACATCAGATACAAGTTAAACCTTTTCTTAAATGATAAATATAACAAGGCTGTAACATGACAACAATACCATTTCTTTTCTTGGTTGGTAGCAATAAGACGTTCAGAGGTCCAAAGTTCAAAAGCTGCAAGTAAAGAAAACAAAACATTTCCGTATTTTAGGACAGGGTCAGGCAACCTCTGGTTCTGGAGCCACATATGCGGCTCTTTAGACCCTCTCCAGTGGCTCCCTATGGCTTTGACATAAAAATTATCTGCAAATGTATAATGCTTACAGCCTATACACTGAATCAAAAAAATACTTTAATGTTTCATCAATTAAAATATGCGTCATACATCTATGACCTGCTGCCTTTTCCTCGAAATTTTGCTCAACTTCAGTAGTGGTGGAGAGCCTGGCTTCTCTCTGGCATTGCTAGCTATGGATTTCAAATCTTACATAAAAAAGGAAAAGTCCTGAAGGAAAACAGAGGATTTAAGAGTGTGTGGACAGATTCATTTGCTTTCACCACCAACGCTGCGAAGGTTGCCGACCCCTGTCCTGGTAGATCTTTACTTATTGTACGTACATTTTTGTTCTTATTTCACACTTGTTTTGGCGATGTTTTCCATGACAAGAAAGCCTCTTGAAATTGAATTGAATTGAATTGAATTGAATTGAATTGAATTGAATTGAATTGAAAAGACAGAGCGAGTGGGGGGGCTGCAGTGGTGTGTGTGTGTGTGTGTGTGTGTGTAAACTAGCTGTTGCAGAAAGCAGAGAGCAAGCATCAACACTAGAACCTGGCTGTTTTAGCTGCTCTAATGTTTGCCTTTACCCATTTAGTCATTATATTCACACTACTGATGATTATTTGTCAAAAACCTCATTGTGTGAGTATTTTGTGAAAGTACCAATAGTCTATTGTTGCAATATTGATATTGAGGTATTTGGCCCAAAATATTGTGATATTTGATTTTCTACATATCATCCAGTCCTAATGATAACAATGATAATGATGAAATTGATAATGATTTTACTTAGCCTTGGCACATTATTATTAACCATAGAATTTTGTGTAGTTAGGCTTTAATCCACACTATCAGGATTTAAGATTAATTCGGCACACCGACCAAAACCAAACTACAGAACCAGAGTAAATGGACTAAATGTAGCATGGTACTATGTGTAAAAATAGAAAATAACAAAATGAAGTATTTATTTGACTCTTTTTGAGGAAAGTGTAAATTTGTGGCAATATCTGAACATGAACTGTATGCTGTAAGATTCCACCTGTGTTGGTGTAATTCATTTTAGTAGAATTGAGGTGAACCCTGGTCTACCAGTAGCTCTCAGGCATCCAAAACAGTTATTCAGTCAGCTAAGAAATCATCATCTCAGAGTGAATTAATTGAAAAAGAGAAAATGAAATGAATAGAATCAGTTTCCCACAGACTCCAGAGGGAATTATGCAACAGACTAAACCATGTGCATTTGTACCTTTTGTTGCTGGGGCTGTACTTTAACTCCAGACCTTCTTTTCTGAGAGTGTGGAGAGGAAAAAGGGCAAGATAGCACATCTCTGCTGGAAATGACAGCTCTTATCGAGTTTTCCTCCTCTACCCTCCTTTCTGTAATGTGTTGTTTTCATTCTCACCATTGTCCTCATTGCTCCAGTGTATTTACTCTTCAATCCTTCCCTCTAATTCTCTCTCCCCTGTTCTGTCTTCTTCTTCATGGTGAGTGTTTAGATTATGCTGTGACACAAGCCTCACCACTGACACACACACACACACACACAATGCACCATTTACTGAAACTCTACATGCTAAGATGTAAATAACCTGAACTTCGCCTGAACCTCCCCATCCCCTCTACACACACACACACACACACACACACAAATAAATGTGTACAAGCCCAGATGCTGCACTGTAATTGGCCACTGTGGCTTCCTGCTGTGGAGAAGATATTTTTAATGCACACACTTAAAGACATACACACACTAATCCTTGCCTCTGCAACATCTGCCACATCCCCCAACACATGTGCTGGTTAAATGCAACCACACACACACACACACACACACACACACACACACACACGTCATGGACGTACCCAGTGTAACCATACAGGCAGCCCCTCCCTGGTTAACCACCAGCCCTGACATCAGTTCTAAATAAAATGATGTGGTTGTTCACCCAAAGGCACAACCTCGCCCTCTGAGACTTCAGCTGCTGTTTTTTTTTTTTTTTTTTTCCATCTCCAGCAGTGTTTTCTTTGGATTGTTTCCTATGCCGTGTGGAAAGGACTCTGGAACAGTGTTTGGATCATGCGATGCTACACATTTCCACTTAAACTTGTTGCGAGAGTGAATAAATATATTTTAAAAAGTTCATCCATCTTGTGACACAACATCTGTGAGAGCTAAGTAACTTTTTCTCCAAATATGTGGGATATTTTCATTTAAGAGGACCTATGATTTTCCTTATTTTCTGTCACATGTTTAATGTTACGTTCTTGGATGTTCATAAACGCAGCCAAAGTTCCAAATAATGTGGTAAACATATGTAAAAAATAGTCCCTGTTACCAAGATCCTCAGGCCTCAGACTGTTTTAAATACTCTGCTTCCAGTGTTTTTTTGTTTTTCTACTTTCGTGATGTCAGCTCATGACAGATTTATATTGTCGTCACCTTCAGGCTAACATATCCTTATACAACAGTTTGTATGATATTTGAAGAATTAATAGTACCCCACGAATGACGTCACGTACTTAAAAAGTTACATAGGTTAGGTTTAGGAAAAGAGACATGGTGACAACGTATGTTAAAATAACTCAAAGTTGGTTCACACAGGGCAAAAACACCATTCTACTGGGGGAAAGTCCTGTTTTGTTTGACTCATTCACCAGCCAAACCTATGGATGTGTGACGTGTGCTTCGGTGTATGTGGAGGGAAGCAGCTCTCTGTCTCATGGTGAAGACCGCATGCAGCAAAGAGTGATGAAAGTCGGCAGAACTAAGTGTCTAGATAAGCTCAGGGCCACTGTTTGACCTCACGAGAAAGCCATGTTTATTGTTTTGTGGTGAAGACTGCAATAAAGCCATTGTTAATGACAGCGCCCAAACGCCTCACCATCCTTCCTGCTGCAGAGTGGTCCGCGTCACTAGAAGTGAGTTACCAGCTAATAAGGAGCCAATCTGAATTAATGCCAATAGGCCGGTTTGTTCCCAACTACAGTTCTGAGACGGTAAGCCATCACTGAGAGAGGTAACACAGTGCTTGAGAACAACCTGTTCATTCATGCTGCTGCAAGTGTTATTAGTTATATTAGGTCTACATAGCCTACACTGCTACATGTAGCTACATGCTAACATAAGTTAAACATATAACCTTGGATGCTGATGTTAATATCTCCCATATCAGAGCAGACTGGGCTTTTTGGGGAGGAGGGCTTAAAGAGACAGGCGCTAAAATACAAGTATTATAGGTCCCCTTTAAACAACGTTTTCAGTCTTACGTCAAATAGCTTTAAATGTATTTCTATGTTGCTCTTCACCTTCATCTGTCTTAACTTAAGCTTAACTTTCACAGTCAGCCTTGTTAACATCAGCTTGATGTGTCAAAAACACATCATTACCTCAATGTCATACCTGTGACTGTGGGCCAAAGGAGACTGTTTACCATGAGTGTTGCTCCCCATATGTGTTTGGCTAAAGTAAAACATGCTTTGACACGTCTTTAACAAACAAAATGTGATGATGTTAAACTTGCTGGTAGCTATTTGAAGACAGAGCTCAATACAAAATAATAACACATGCCCCTAATTGGGAAATTGTTGAGGAGAAGCTGTGGCTGCTTTCACATTGTTGACTGATGACTACTGAGACTGTGAGAGAGTGAGCTGATATTATTAAAAATTACAAAAATCTTAACTTCTTTGAACATTATCGATAGGCAGGTATATTGCAAAATATTGTTTTAATCTTTTAATATTGGTAATGCAACTTACAATTTTGAAATGTGACCTGAAATGACTGATTTATTTGTCATTTGTATTTATTGATTGATTTTTTTTTAATAACATTAGCTGACAGCTGATAGAAGTGGGTAACATGGATAAAATCCCCAACCACATCATAACAAATTTAAAATCTATTGAGAAACTTTTTATTATAACATAGATCTGAATCCCATCAGTTAAACCCTGACACATTAAGATATTCATCACACTGATGAATAAATGATATAAACCTCCAGTACCACAAAGCAGTGTGGCTCATTTTTTCCCTACTGTGTTCAGCATACCTCCAGATATATTTAAGTGATAGCCAGCATGGTACAAACACTATGACACTTACTGTTTTTATTTATTTTATTTTATTAATTTAACAGGTACAGTGCACCGCTACTTAGCTGCACCAGAGTTAGCTATAAGCTAATTTTCATCCGTAGTCCCTGGGCAGGAAACAGGGAATAATTTCTCTGCTGAAAGACAATATTATATAAAAACACAATTACAAAACAGAACATATTCTTGACACAATGGCTTCAGCAATAACAATAGCATGACAACACAACATCAAGTCATTGCAACAATAACAACAGCAACAACAACACAACTACAACACAAAGACACCACAACAACAACAATAAAACTGCAACATTAAAATATAACAAGATTTCATAATGTTAGATCAAGTGTTTGAGTCCACACGTGATGGGTGCAGGACTGGGTTGATTTTAGCCATGATTTCATCTTAAATATGAGAACAACAAAGCTGTTGTCTTATCTCACTTTGCACTGAGTTCAAATAGTTTGTAGCTCTAACAGAGAAGACTGATCTAAACTCAGTAGTAAACACAGTTGGAGACAAATTTAGATTATCTCCCGATATACTGTCATATCATCCACCTTCAGCAGCTGGTATTAGTGTCTAAATATTGTATATACAGTCTATGGTCTAAATGTTGTTCTTTTTTTTCTCTACAACAATTAATTAGTATGCATGGGAGAAACGTGTGCAGAAGCTTTGATTTCTAAGAGACTTGGTTTTTTTGTAATATTATGGAAAATGAGAAAGCCTTTTATTTTCTTTAACACAGAATGTTTTGAGTCTGAGAGGCAGCACTGCTTTGTCCGAGTTGGGGGAGCGATCGGCCCTCCATCTTTCGATGAGCATTTACTATGTACTAACCTCACTAGTTAAGAGAGACAGAGGGAGGGAGGGCGGGAGGGAGGGAGAGAGAGCGATGGATGTATCAAACAGCAGCCCCCTGCTGAGCGGGGAATGGAAAAGCTGCTGGCACCAACATGAATATTTCAGCAGATAGCTACAGCTCTCTGTACCCCCCTCTCTCTCTCTCTGTCTCTCACCTTTTCCTTCTCTCCACTTCCCTCCCTCTTAACCCTCCACCACCATCCACCCCCAGCTCCTCTCCCTTTACTCTCTTGTGGAGTGGACAGTGATAATGAAGCGAGTGATAGAGATGGAGAGAGCGAGACAGAGAGAAGAGAGAGACCGAGAGACCTGCTCGGACTGAATTCTGGGTAGCCAAATCAGAAAATGGCTCCTGAATATAAATCTGGGAAAGCAGCAGCAGCAGCAGTGTTGCCTCAACTTGGCTGCTTCCCCAACACACACACACCCCCCCTGCTAGACACTTGTGATGGTTTGGCCTGGGGTAGTTAGACAATAAAAACAGAACGAATGGAACAAAACAAATATCAGCAGGCAGGGAGTTTCTCTCGAGACCTAAATAGATTTTTAACTGCTATTTTTTTCAATAATTTAACAACCCCCTTCCTTATCTGCTCTTTATTTTTAGCAATCTTGTTATTTTCTCAATTTAGAGTGTGTACTTTGTGTTCATGTGCCTGTAGAGCTGGTCTGTGTGTTGGGACGATGATAAAGACTAATGATTGATCAATAGAAATCCCTTGATCAGTAATAAATAATGTTTCTGATAATTATTAAAAGCAACAATGCAAAATTTGGATGTGGAGCACACAATAAAGGTGAGCTGTTGCCTGGAGGAGCAGTCTGTGTGATCTGAAGTTGTTTTTGCAACAAAATAAATAAAAATAAAGCGCTGCTGTAAATTTGTCTAGAAAGTGTATGTTTTAAGTTTGAGTAAAACAAGTCACTTGAGATTGGCAAATTCATTTGAATAATATTCAGACTTGATCCGTGGAGCAGTGTCTAGCTCGTATTTTTGGCATCATACCCAAAATAAACAAAACCCCTGGGTTGCCAGGAGTTTGTCATCAGAAACTTTTAGGGAATAGGGGATTTAATGTGTCTCATGCATCACATTTAAAAAGCTTCTGCCACTGATTTGTTTAGTCCTATGAGTTAAACCATCGCCCCCAAAAATGTTAATAATAGAGTCAGTTGTTAAGGATATCCATCTGATTAACTGCTAGACAGCAAAACTGATATTTTTCCATTTGGAATCTTTCTATCTAAAGTTGGGTATAATGACACCTGCAATGCTTTAAACCTATAAGGAAATTGGAACAGCACTTTCGGCCATAATGGATCTATTCCCCTGCTCAGCTTGTTTTGTTATATCAGCCTATTGTATGGGCTAATTCACTCTGTTTCTGTTGGGGTTGTAACAGAGGCGTTGCTGATAGTGCCAATATTAGCAGCCAGCCAAATAGCCTCCAACCTCGATATACTGTACAGATACTGCCTCATTATTTCTATTTGTTTATCTTTCTCTACCAGTGTTTGAGCCAAGGCGTCAGAAGCTGGCTGACTGTTATTTGGATAACAATAAGTGGATCCTACACTTCCCATGATGGAAATAATAGCATCTTTTCTCTCACTGACCTTACATGTCTAGAAATGCCCACATCCTTCAAACTCCACACCAATAAATCTGTCGTCTCCACGCTTAAGGCAAGACAATGCTGATGATGTCATCTTTTCTCAGATTTTAGAAAGCACCAAAAAGTCACAGAGACAAATGGAGAGTCCCTTTAAATATCAACAGTATCAGTCGATCAAATTTGGCATGTGGATGAGCCTTTAAATAGTGTGTGTTACAGTGAGGAAAGCATGTATGAACTGTATGTGGATTTGAAGGAAAACCAGAGGCGTGAATATAGACAGTGCAGGCAGTGCGGTTGCACTAGGGCCTGTGGGTTTGGGGGCCCATAGAGAGTGCAGGCCCTCCAACAATGTGTTGGGCGAAGCACAAGCTGTTGTGAGTTACTGAGATTGCCACTGTGTTCTAAGAAGATCTCATTAAATAAAAAAAAAGTGCCGTTTGTTACACATTCCCTTCAAAAGGCAAACCCATCTCCATCATGATTTTCTTTCTTTCTTTCTTTCTTTCTTTTTCTTTTTTTTGTAAAACAACCAGTTGCAATCTATAACAAAGTCATATGTTTATTCTACATTAATGATACAACTATATGTTAACTATTTTTTTTTTAACTATTCAATTACATGAATAATTTCTTGTTTTCTTTGGTATTTTTGTCATAAACATGCAGTGATGACTGCTGGGTAAAATGTATGTTGACGCTGTACAATGTCAATTCTCTGTTTGATCGTGTGACGTGCTGATATGATACACAGTAGCATGTTAGGCACAAATCTGTCAAGACTGACAAGCTAAGCTGTGTGTCTGCTTTATAATAACTAGCATGCACTGGGTCCTGTCGTAACTACCTTACACCACTGAGGGAAACTGTACCTGTAAAATAATGAAAATAATGTATTTTTTTCACACACAAAAAATAAATAAAATGAAAAAAAAAAAAAGCTTTTGCAGTTGATTTGCACATCAGATTTGGAGCACAAATAAATTCTTCTTTTGAATATACCAAAACCGTGGCAAACACATAGAGAACACATTAAACATAATTGTTTATATTATTTTATGGTACAATGGTGACATCATCAAATCTTCAAATGAAAGTGTGAAAGTTTTATATCTGCTGTTTGGAAACTGGTGAAAACAGTCTACATCTGTGTGCATTATGTGCTTTAATTTGAACTATTCTTTAATTTTTATTCAAAACTCTTGATGATAAAAATGATTGTGAATGTTTTGAAATATAAGCCAGATTTTAAAAGCACAAGCATTCGCCCAACATGCCCTACCTTGCTCCTTCTTTCTATCTGCCTATTTTTAACGCACACCTACATGGAGGCAAAATAATTTCAGATTTAAGCAGCGTAGAAGTCTTTTTGTGGCCGTGCTGGCCTTGTTTTTGTTCGAATCGTCTGCCAGTTTTAATGAATATCGTTTAGAGTCTCCTCGCTTGTGTTCCCAGAGCGGTTCTCTGATTCATAGTTAATAACATGTTGAGTTTGCATCATGCAAAATGAAAAGGCCCACATTGCTTCTCGCATTAATACTGAACAAAAACATTCAAAGGATTCTGCAGATGTGCTGCAGAACTCACTCTTTAAATAATTAGTGCAAAGGCAATAATTAACTTTTGATAGAAACTAATCCAAAATTAAGAAGACGTGACAGCAAAGGGTGGAATCAGCTGAATTTGGGAGTACACTGATGAACAAATAGTTCCATAAGTATCCTCCTTATTGTTGTGCTGGACACTAGCTCCAGCTCCACAGTGCTGTCTGCAGTTGACCCTGCTCCTGACCTTCCTGCTGAAGGGTACAAGCTTAAAGAGAGTTTCTTCACAGAGCCATCATTGGGTCCCAACTTGGTATTAACAAAGTGCTGTGTGTTTGAGTGTGTGCTGTGTGAGGCTGAGTGGTGAGGCTCTGGCTGGTTAGTTTTCCATCTGCAGATATGCCTGACATCATACAGGCCCAAAGTGCTTGCCCCTGGCCAAGATATGGACCAATGGTGACCTCTGATAACACTGCTGCTAAATATGAGAACGTGTGCATGCATGTGTGTGTGTGTTGTGTGTAGAATAACAGATAAGAGTGAAAGTGTGTGTCTGTAACTGGAAAGGATGGCCATATGTGTCTGTTTCTGTGCGCGTGTGTGTATGTGTGTGTGTTTAATAGTCTGCTTAGTGTTTCATGGTGGTAAATCGTTCGTTCTGTCTCATCTCACACACCGCTGGACAGCAGAGTCTGCACTACCCTGATAACACACACATGCGCACACACACTGCATACACACACAAAGTCTCACATACGAGCAGTATAGCTTTCTCTCGCACTCTCTCAGACACACACACATATACAAACACACACATGCACCAAGGCCATGCACCGCCTCCCTCTCCCAACTTGACTTTACAGACCAGTAAATACTGCAGCGTGTAGAGTATCAGCCAGTCTATTTGTCTGTCTGGTTACTGCCCTGCCTGTCTATCCCCTGCTGCCAAGGTCAGTATTGTTAGGAGAAGCTTTTACATCGGTTAGGCAGTGAAGTTCTGTGCTGCAGTGGGGTTGTGCAAATATAATGTAAGGCTAATACTCTGTGCTTTAACCAGCTTTAACCCAGCAAAAGCTGGTGGTTTCTTTACCTGACATTCTGCACGTGGAACAAAAACTTACACACATACATGAGCATGACTTTTTTAAATGAATTTCTATAGCACTTTTCAAAACCACCATTACCAAGTTAAAAACAATAAAATCAAAGATACAGGAAAATCATGGCTGAAACCAATGAAACAGACAAGGCTAAATGTTTAAATGTGCTTAAAAAGGTGATTTAAAAGAAGATCACAGCCTGGAACAGGTAAAGAAAGATCAACTCTAAGCTGGAGCTGGACATACAAGAGCCTGAAAGGAATACTTGACCCGCAAACCATTTGTGCATCAATAAGTCATGCTGTGTTACCTTGAATTTGTGAAGAAAACTTTGTTTTTCTTGCATGCCTTCACAGAAAACAGTGAACATATTTATCAACCCTGTTTAACAACAGTAAAACTATATCAAAATTTCAAACAACTCATACAGTATAATCCAAGTCTCATTTACCCAGTATTTACCCAGTTGTATGCACAATATTTCTCAAACACATGTACTTTCACCAAAACCTTACCATTTTAAACTGAACCGAAAGTGAAATCTCTTGGACTCCAGTACAAAGTCTTATAGCATAGTCTTATGCATGTGTTTGGGAAGTACAGATGTACAACTTGATTAAAAAAAACTGATTATACTGCACAAGTTGTGTGAGAGTTTGTAAAAGGATGTTTTGATATAGTTTTGCTGTTGTTAAACAAGGTTCCCCAATCAGTCCCTAAACCAATATGTTTACCATTTTCTGCGGAGGCATGCGGAAAAAAACCCCCCAGTTTTTATCACAAATTCAAGGTAACACAGCATGACTAATTGATATGCAAATCGTCATTTTGTGGGTGAAGTGCTTCTCTAAAAATAATCAATAGAATCTGAAAATCACTCCTAAACCAAACAGGCAATCAGTGCAGTGATGCTACACATGGAGTAATGTAATCTGTTTTCCTGGTGTAGCAGCCACAGTTTGCTCTAGTTGGCACCTCTAGTTAAAAGCTTTTCAGTTTTTTTTTTTAAAGATCATTGTAGTGGTAAACCAAGGTATGTACTATATGACAACTTCTGTGTCTTAAAAACTTAATTTTGGTCTAATCCTGGTTAATTTTTAGATGGTAAAATAGGATGCTGTTGCTGATATGTCAAAACATGTCAAAAAAAGTAGGCTGTGATCAAGATATGTTATTAACATTGAGACACCAGGAAAGAAAGAAAGAAAGAAAGAAAGAAAGAAAGAAAGAAAGAAATGGGAAAGGAAACACATAAATGAAGAGGAGAGATGGGAGGATTGATAGGAGCAGGGGAGGTGGAGATGGAGGTGGAGAGTGGCCGGCTGCTCGGAGCAGACGATGGAGGCAGGAGCAGATGAGAGAGGGATAGATAGGTGGGCAGGGGAGAAAGAGAGAGCAATCAAATCTTTCCAACACAGAGGTTATTAAGCTATTGAAGTCACATAGAGCAGTAATAGGCGGCAATGAAGCGTGCGTGTGTATTGAGCGAGTGTGTGTTGTATGTATAATAGGGGGTTAATACTGCTGGCTCTTAATGGTAATTTTGGCCTGTCACTCTTCTAAAGGCCATCGCTGTGGGCCATCAGCCAGCCACACACAACCACTGGCAGCCTGCAAATGTCACCATTATCACAGTGGGCTGTGCATGAGCGTGTGTGTGCTTGTGTGTGTGCCAGTGCGTGCATGTTGAATTACTTTCCTATTTTCTGCCCAATAAGTCCTTGTTTCTCCGGGTTTCTCCACGTGTCTGTCTGTCTCTTTGTCCTTAACATTCTCTCCCCCCTCCTCTCACTGTATTGACGAGTCAGGCTGTAAATATTTACATGTACCGAAGCCCCGTCGATCGATCTCTGTCAATTTCTGTCTCAGATTGTCAGAGATCAGTTACATTCCCAGTGCTCTCGGTAATTGGCTTTTTTTTTTTTTTTTTCCTGGCCGGTGTTCATTATTTATATTGTCTATGTTTCCAAGAACCATGGCTGCAGTTTTAACATTTCTTTTAAGTAACTGACAGCCAACATTGTGTCTTATGTGTAGAAAATGTTTTATCACCATGGGGCCGAGCTAAACCATTGATAATGCATGGGAACATGCCTGTCAAGAGAGAATTCAGTTTTTCTCTCTGGGAAAACGTTGTTGTTTAAGGGTATTTTTGGAAACCCATGGTTTCTGCAGAAAATGTATGGCAGAAAGATATTTCAGATGTCTCCTTTTCCAACTTGAGATACATATTTTTGCCATTTTATGAAGCATTTTCAGTCGTCTGTTACCAGATAATAAAAAATATTCACATGGCAGACGTCTGTCTGGAGGTTTTGTTCTCTTTAGCCCACCTGATTTTCTGCCATTTATCATTCATCATAGAGCCTTGCCATGTGTCACGAACCTTGAACATACAAATAAAACATTTAAAACAGTGTGCATGGGTCTCACTTTGAGTGGTACATGGTCTGTATGGTGTTTTAAAAGAAGTTCTTTTTGAGGCTTTCTCACTTGGCTGAATCATAATATTATATTTCAGCTTGTACTCAAGAACACACTCCCACATAAGTGTCAAGATGTATCCTTGGATCAAGGTTGAAAAGGAAAGATTTTAATCAAACAAGTTTGTGCAGGTCCGCAACAAGTGGCTCGTGCTGTCTGTTTCTCCATAATCAGTGTTTCGTTTAAGTCGCTATGTCTGATATTTTTAACACAGACTGTAGGGAAATTAATTTGATGTTAGAGAGAACTTATATTTGAGTTATGTGTGTTTAAATTGGTATACATGACAGGAAAACACTGGAATCCAAATAGGAACAAATCAATGGTTTAGGTGCATTACAGTTTTATAACTGCAGGAAGATTATTTGTCCATTCTGTGATTGTCAGAAATTGCACAAAAGCTAATATACATACTGTTTAGGCAATGTATATTTCTGTGTTCAAAGGGGGATATAATAAAGATAGGAAGAGACATGATGACAAAAGTCAGAGGTTTTTGTTACAAAAGTTACCTTGTCAGACTTGAGAAAGTAAAATTGCTAAATAAAAATGTCACAACTACCCCTATGAGTGAGTCTGTGAAGAAAATGAAGAGGATGATACAAAAAATATAATTGCTTGCTTGCTGGATGACAATGTAGACTGCCTATTTGTGTTTAACTCAGAGAGGCCACTGGCTTAAAAATGTTAAAAACATTAAAAACTGCAGCCTTTTTGTTCACCCAGACTAGCCTATACATAAACTCTGCAAAGTGATTGTTTTAACTTTGCCTCCATAATTAAGCAATATCACACGAGAGGGAGTGCTGTTGTACTGATTATCAGCGCGGCCATGATTCATTCGTAAGCACAAGGCTGCAGATAATCACAGATGCGCTAATAATTAGCGTAACAGCACAACCTTGGGTATGATCCTCCTTTAATACAACAGTTGTACAAATGCCATTTATTAGTTAACAGTTATAAGAGACAACAGATTATAATTGGTTTGTTTATTGAATCATTTATTTGGCTCTGCCAACACATAAAGTTCTGCAACTGGACTGTTGCTGAACAACACATAAACTTTCCTGCACACTAGCTTGCTACGTAGTGTACGCTAGGTTGAGACATTACCACAGGCTTTGCAATTTTGTATAATGTAAATTTATCTGTATGTTTTATTTGTTGTGCACCAGTGATGTAAGAGTGTCAGCTGCTTTGGTGGCATATGTGCCATTTTGATGAGTTAGCAGCTCGATCAGACAGTACGCTGTGACATCGGCTAATGTCATATGCTTGTCATATGATCCCTGAAACCTGGAGGTTTCAGTGAAGTATCCAGGCTTCTTTCCTTCCAATCGTCCTCTTCTGATGACCATCCATAATTTAACAGAAATGTCATTTGTGAAAATATGTTCATATTTGCAGTGCAAAGTTTGATAGGACAACCCTTAATGTAGGCTAATTGATGGTTAATGTCATTAACAGTTAAACACCTGTAAAGCAGAGTGATACGTGCAGAGTTAAAACAGAATACCTCTTGTCTGACTATATTACTTGGCCGGAACTAACTGTTGTATAAATTTTAATACACGAACATGGAGTAGATGCTGACAACTTTGCAGTCTGTGTAATGAAATAGTCATGAAAATTGTGGCTTTTAAAAGCCAAAGGAACACATAGGGGTTATGTAGCCTGATGTGGTGTGTGGCATGCTGGGTAATGCTTCCTGACAATGACTCTCTATCTTCTATCTGACTGAATAGGAATTAGACTCTATTCACCACCACACCCAAAAGGTCTGACCCCGGTGCGTGTGTGTAGGGCTGGTGGAAGCGCTGCAGAGGGCCCAGTATTGTATTGTCCTCTGGGAGATCAATGACATTCCCCTCCTTTGAGTCCACAGATTATCTGTCTGCCCGCCTGACTGAAAGTCTTTCTGTCTCTCCGCCTGCTAAGCTTTCTCTCTTCTGCACTCTGGCCGTCTGTCCTTCATTCTGCTTTTCTGCTGGCAGTATTTGCCTTCCTGCGTGCTTCAGTGACAACATGCCCATATTTTCAGACCACTTGTCAATTTTGTGAGGATTGGAAAACTTTTTAAAAAGGTAAACAAGGCCAGCATTAAAGACAACTTTTAGATACCATAAAAATGATGCTAATGTGTAGATTTAAGCAAACAATGTACTCCTTGCAAGTTGCAGGTATTATAGTAATGTAATGTGCAAACACTGGCCTGCTGACAAGTATTTCTGGTTGATTTTTATTGTGTCTGAATTAAAGGTGTTCCTTTTGACTTGGCCAAGGTGCACACGGCAAAAGTTTCCCCTTGTGACTGCATGATAATAAAAACAACAGACAAGAATGGCTTCACCCCCATGGAATATCCAAATATGATCCAAACACCTTACAGACCTCAAGTCAGACAAGACTAAATCTATATCCACCATTTTACAGGGCAAAGATTCATGGGTGAAAGAGATCTAAAGTGGGTTGTTTTTTTTACTTTATTTTTCTACTGAGACGTTACTGTTTTGCTGGCACAGACTCAGTAAGTGATTGTAAAAGTTACTGACATGGGTGCTAAAAGATAGACGAGTGGTTTTGACCCCTGCTTCTGCAACCACATGTGTTCTCTTTCCGCCCCGAGGATCAAATCCCTGTTGCCCACCCCCTCTTCTCTCCTGCTGCCTGAGTTGAGAATACAAATACCAATAATGACAAAATAGCCCAATTTTGTGAGGAAAACAATTGTAAACAACAAGGTCTTGAGGTGTATTTAAGTCGCTGACATTCTGAATTGTAATGAAGCTGAAATGTGATGTCAGAAAACACTACATATGGACACATGCGGCTACTCTAAGACTCTAAGACATGCAGGCATGACATGGTACAGATATTCCTCACAAGCCTGAATACACGCTCATTATAATTGCCCAGTGATCTAATTCACATCCTCACTTTTCTCCCTGACAGACACGATCACTGTACAGGGGCATATGATTCAATTCAAGCAGCAGCCATTGATTTCCAATACACTCACTGGTCACTGTGTAGAACAATATAAAGTCTCTGCATGTTGGATGGGAGGTGGAGGGGCGATGATACTCAGCAGACTACAACAAATATGTAATAAAGATAATGATGTTTGTGTGTGATAAAGAGAATAACATCCTGTGTTTGGGAAACACCTAAAGGAAGGAAAATATTGTGCCCCAAATTGGTTCTAATGAAATGTAGCTTCAGAGTAAAGAGCAATTAATCATGACTGTTTGTGGGGTCTCTTTAAAATTTAGTCAAATTCAAGCTTAATGGAAGATCAAGAGCAGCTTAAATAACAGTCTAAAGGTCAAGATCCTATTTTTCTATCTGTAGTGTTGTGGAGACAGATAAAAAGGATCCTCACCTTTTACCATTTGGTAATGAAAGCACAAGGACTGTCCTTTATATAAGGGCATAATTTCATGGTTTCACAGTTTTATTAGGCTGCTGTAGAGAGAGGCAAGACTGTAAGAGTAGAGATGATGAGAGAAAAAATAAGGTTTAGAAATGGAGCCTTTACTGTTAATCTGATGTCATTTTGCCTGTGTGAATGAGGAATGTAATTAAGTACATTTACTTGAGTACTTTTCCCAAAGAGATACTTTGCTGATTTTCAACCAGCTATGTATCATAACAATTTGGGTAGTATGTGTAAATGAACTGTGGTAAACTTCCCTCCATCTAACCAGCACCCAGATCTCCCTGCTCATCTCTCAGCTCAGATCTGCTGGATGATGTGGAACGCATCATCCAGTGTATTTTCACTGGCTCTAAGGCTGTTGCCTAAACTACAGATTGTACTTTTGCGATCTAACATGCCCACCACTGCAGACACAAGACACAGATTGAGAGCCCCTCTCTCTCAAAGTCAGACCAAAGTCTGATCATACTGTAAAACTAACGAAGTGCCGATTAAATATAAACCAAGATTCTGTTACTGAACTGTCTATTTCTCACCTAGAATCACTGTAGAATCGTATTTTAGTGCACTGTTTAGCTGTAATATAAGAATTTGTGAACAGGATGTGGGTGTTATGTTTCCTGTGTTGTAAAAATGGAGGCTGAAAATACGGTAAAACTGCAGTGCTGATCAAACATGAACCAAGATTCTGTTACTGCGTTGCCTTTCTCTCAGGCTAATTTTTTTTTTTCAGAAACATATTTTTACTCACAGTTTTCTGTAATTTGAGATCATTTGTTAACAGTCAATTTCCATGTTGTTTTCTGTGGAAAACAGCCAACTTCCCATTACATCACCCACCAGCGGGAACGTTTATTGGTATGGTGCAGCGCAGTGCATTCTGGTAGTTGTAGGTTTTCTACCTCTTGAGCCATAGTCCTTTCCCTCTGTTTTCTCTGATCATGTAGCAACAATTTCAAATGTATTTGCATCTTTCCACTGTATAGACAGCCCAGTGTTTTTTGGTTTTTTTTTTAAAGACCACCTTTTCAGCAGTGAAATACTTCTTTAAGTACATTTTTGAGGGCTTGTACTTGAGTATTTCCATTTTATGCTACTTATACTTTTACTCCAGTACTGATTGTGGCAAATATTGTACTTTATACTGCACTACATTTGTTTGATAAGTTTACTTACTGGTTACTTTGGAGCTTTAGATTTGTCATACAAAGTACAAATCAGCTAATCCTCCTCTGGAATGTAGATGTTTACATCTGTATGTTTGTGGACAGATCTTGTCAATGCAACAGCATCTCAACCAGATTCAGTCACAAAACATTACTGGTGTGTAGCTGAGATCAAAATGAAGGCAGAAGATGGGTGTGGTCCAAAGGCCTCAACTTCACACCCCTGGCCAACATTTACTTTAAATGGTGGATCGCTGTATAGCAGCTGGAGTGATCCCATCGCAAGATGGTGTCTAATATTTAATATTTGTGGTCCTCTAATGGAGCCATTGAGTATCCACTGTAAACGGAGGATTTATTCACATGCAGCTAAGCAAACCATAATATTTTAAACATCATCATCTGTATGGCAAGTACAGAAATGTATCTCATCCATGTGTTTATTAACCAATCCAGCATGTGTCAACAGGGTTAAAGGAGGAGGTAGACTGATAGTTAGCCGGTTGGCTTTGGTAATTTTTGACTAACTCAAAATTATCAACCAATATCATGAGTGGACATTTGAGATGCTGTTATCAGAGCATGTTTATTCACATTCCTAACAGAGCTTTTGGTCAAGAACATTTCTGAATATCATTTTATTCCCATAAAAAATACAAAATGGTAATAAATGTTTTTGGGCAGTGCTATTTCATTCATTCATTCATTTTCCATAACCGCTTATCCTGTTGGGGGGGGGGGCTGGAGCCTTACTCAGCTGACACTGGGCGAGAGGCTGAGTACACCCTGGAAAGGTCGCCAGACTATCACAGGGCTGACACATAGAGACAGACAACCATTCACACTCACAGTACCCAGAGAAAACCCACGCTGACACGGGGAGAACATGCAAACTCCGCACAGAAGGGTTCCCCCACCCTAGGTTCGTACCCTTCACCCTGGGTTCAAACCAGTGACCCTCTCTCGCTGTGAGGCAATAAGCTAACCACAGTGTCACCGTGCCGCCAGATGCCATTTCAAATGGATTTTCAATACGTTTTTCTTATTTTCAACAAATTCCATGAAAGACCAAAACCAACAATGAACCTTTCCTACCAAACAAGTATTGTCTGTGTAGCGAAACCCTGATACAGCCTGTTCCTCTGTGCCATATAGCTCCATTGTTGTCCAAAAACAAATCAATGAACCACAACACTGCTCTGGTTCATGGGTTTCATTACGATGAACATGAACACTGGAGTTTATTTTGAGTCAGTACCACATCCTGCTGCCACAAATACTCACTAGCACACCACATTTGCAGCTCAAAATAGTCCCCCACAAATGCACCATTAACTCCTTTGAGTAACATTTACTAAAAACTGCACTCCACAGCTGTTTTGGTAAATTGTTTAGCATTTGTTTTAAAACTGAAAGTATAGATTTGTGTGGTGGTTTACATCTTCCGTAGAACAATTGGGCTCAGGGTAGTGAGACACAAACATGCTGGGGAAGTCAGAAATTATTGAGAGACTAACACAGTGCTGGTTTTGTTTTTTTCATGGGATATGTTGACAATAAGATAAATATAGAAGCATTATCCTTTAAGGTGTTGTTTGTATAAACAATAGCAGCTGCTGGCTTGGCTGAAACATGCAATTTATTCAGTTAATATTATGGAATATATGTTTGAGAGGACCTTAAGTGAGACAAAGGGAAGGATGGAGGGATGAAGGCGAGCTGAAGACAGGAAGACAGGGAGAAAATAAGGAGAAAAAGAGAAGGAGGAAAAGGAGGAAGGACAGAGGGCATCTCCACAGCTGATGCTAGTCTCAGCCAGAGGGTTCCAGAAAAACACACAAAGTAGCCTTCGCTATGCACATGTGCAAAGACACACACACACACACACACACACACACACACACACACACACACGAACACACATATTAGCCTCTTCTCTACACAGACACACACATAAACACACAAACACACGCAGGTGGGACTAAGGAGTATAGTGTGCCAATTTGTTGTGCCCCTGGTCCCCTCTCAGGAGGCTCACAGACAGGCATCCAGCCATGCCAAGACTGGCACTAGTCCCGCTAACACACACACACACACACACACACCTCCACTCTTACTACTACACTGTGGCTGCAGGCACTGCAGTATCAGCGCTTTGTATGTGTGTGTGTGTGTGTGTGTGTATGTGTGTGTGTGCTTCCACTTTTCTCCATTTTCATAGACCACAGGAGACAAATGCCGAAGAATTGGGAGCATGTGAAAGACACGGCAGCTCTTTTCACACATGGAAAATGGAATATTGCTTACATCAAATATCTGTGTATGGTTGTGGTTCACACTTTAGTCTCCCATACGTTCAATTTCGCCACTTTCACACATGGCTGTTGTGGATAGAGGGTTCTTTTTTTTGCTCCTGTCCATGGTAGCAGCACTGTCAGAGAGCGGCAGCGAGTTGGAAAATAATGCCATGCAGGAAAAAGGGTGCCTTAATTCTGTCACATGCTGCCCCAGGGACAAATTTTACAATTTATTCAGCAGTTGAATTACTCTTTATCTGCATGCATTCGTCAGTACTGAGAGGAGGCTCATCCGCAATTCAGTAAACGGGCGTTCAGACCGTCAACAGCCTTCGGATAGAAAAATACAAGTGGCTAAGCTGGTGGGGGCGTGCTGCTTTAGGTAACAGGGACATAGTTAACGCTACATAGTTACGTTTGGGCAGCACAGCAGCGTTTAGGCACCAAAACTACTTGGGTAGGCTTGAAATAGATCATGTTTTTAGTTAAAGTAACTCTGCTTGTTATGAATGGAAAGTAAGTGCATCGTAAAGTGAGGTAAGCATGGAAAGTGATGTAATTTCATAAATGATGTGAGTACATTATGTTAAAAGAAGTCCGCATTGACTTATAAATTCATACAGGACACGTACTGTGGTCTCCAGGGAAAAGTTGATGTTTGTTAATCAGTACACCACCCTGACCTCGTTTAAATCTAAATAGTGGTGCAGGAATGAGTTCCAACACGTGAAATTGAGTTAGCTTTTCTGTACTTCAGTTTCCCTTGTGTCTTTGGTTAGGTGCCAGTAATAAGGTCTACGGTTAACACAATGGCATTAAGGATAGTGCACAGAAAAATGAAAATTCAGCCATTATCTACTCACCCATATGCCGAGGGAGGCTCTGGTGAAGTGGTGAGTCCTCACATCACTTACGGAGATCCGAGGGAGAAGTGGCTAACAGCACAACTGTACACCTAATGGCTGTCCGCGACCCAGATTAAAACGTCCAAGAACACAGAATTGAAAACACAAAATATCTCCACACTGCTCGTCCATAGTGATCCAAGTGTCCTGAAGCCCCGACATAAAAAGTTGTTTGGAAAAACATCATTTGATATTTTATGGTTTCAATTCTGTGTTCTTGGACGTTTTAATCTGGGTGGCCGTCAGCCATTAGGTGTACAGTTGTGCTGCTACCCCCTCTCCCCTCGGATCTCTGTAAGTGTTGTGAGGACTCTAAAACTTTACCTGAGCCTCCCTCAGCATATGGGTGAGCAGATAATGGCTGAATTTTCATTTTTGGGTGCACTATCCCTTTAAGAGACTTTCATGTTTTGTTCTACGACATAAAATACGTCAATACGCCATTTGTGAATTTTGAAGCTTTTATGTATCTTAAAAAAGGTGGTTGTTAACAAGTGACTAAGTGAAAGTACAGAACATCATTACGCTAAACGCAGCTTTACAGCATTGTTGTGGTGGTGACGTTAAGTCATGCGACTGTAGTGTTTTAGTTAGACCATTTTTACTTTTGGCGATGGCATTTACACTTCACAAAATCATACAGGTGGAGTCCGTTCGTTGTGAAGATTATCTTACTGAACAAAACCTGTAACAAAATTTTTGTCACAAATCTTATTTTCTGCAATAATCCAAAATCCAGTGGAAAAATCCCGTAGGCTTTGAGAACCAGGGTGACACTAACTTTCATGTCAGCATACCATAAAAGGTAATTCTTGCAACACTATGGAATCGTAATATTGCGTCACATTATGAACCAGGAAATTCACGTCTAATACCACAAAGGATCCTAAGTGACTTTCTATTGGCATGTAATTTCAGCACAGTATGTGCTGCCACCACGTAATGCAGTGTTAAGCGGCCATGGTCATTTTAAGTATTTCTGAGACAAGTTTGATCCAGTGAGTCAGACCTGAGAAAGAGTTAGCACTTATTAAATGCAAAATTACAATACCATGACACAGGATTTTACATCTCTGGAGGGTTGTCATGGCAGCAATCTTTTCTCGTCACGATCACCTGGTAAACAGTAGGTATACTCAATATGAAAAAGAATATAATAGTAAGGATGACAGCATGTTTCTGTATGCACAACAATTGATTGGCTCATTTCACCATGTTTTATATTTCAAATCTGCAGCACTTGCCTGTCACATTGAGTTTGTCCTTCACAGGAGAGACTTGACAATTTTTCGGTGGAATATCCCAACTGACAGCCTCTCCATGCTCCAACTACAGGTTCAGCTCCATACTCCAAACGTTTCACCATTTTCTCCTTCAGGGACACTTCACCCTCTGAGGACGTGGTTTGCTGATCCAACAAGACAGGTTTTCTGCTGCTCAAACGTAATTTCTGAAACAAAAACCATGATCCGGCTCTTCTCTTCAGTTCTTTCTCACTGCGCTCTGTGCTGCTAATGTCATTGTCACTGTCCTCTGGGCCAATTATGAAGCATGCATTGTCTGATTGGACTACATATTGTTTCAGCAATCAGTACCACTGTGTGACTGTATGTGTAAGGGATTGTGTCTACGTGTGTAAGTGCGTGTGCATGTAATTTATTATCTGATGTGATAAGTATCTGTGCAGTGGAGAGTGGAGAGGATGGCAGAGATTGGGAGATTAAACAGAGAGAAAGAAAGACCTGACTCCTGCCTTTCTGTCTTTTCAGGGGCCCAGTCTAGCTCTAATCAGGGAGCCACAGGGCCGACTGCACTCAATTATTCACTCATTAGTCAGCAAACAGGAGAGGCCACTGAAGCTGTGTTCCCTGCGTGCTACTGTTCACAGAGCACATCCCTCTCTTTGTCTTTTCATCGCTCTGTCACTTTTCAGACATGCAGAGTACTTGTTGTTACATTTTATAGCTTTAGTTTCCAAACCATTGCGTCCCGGCTTGGACTTGAGCAGTACAATAGCTCAGGAGCCTCAGCGATTGTAAATGCCAAAACTGAAATGGATATTAGATGACACTGCCAGCTGAAAGCACAATCTGATGGCCCTAAATCTGAACAAAATCTGTTCCCCTTCTACACATATTTTACCAGGATGGGGAGACAGCCAAAAATCAAGTCCTATTTGTCTGTTTTTGTTTGTTGTGAGAGGCTTTTTTTTTGTTTGTTTGTTTGGGTTTTTTGTTGTGTTTTTGTTTTGGCTTTGACACCATCACAACTATTCAGGGGAATATAGCGAGACAGTATTGCCCTCAGCAAGGATGGGATTGGCAACTCAGACAAAATCAATGTCTATAACACAATGGGTTGTAAGGGAGCAAAGTATCATGGAAAAATACTCTTGGTCATAATCGTTGGCTAAATTGCCCGTCTACTTTGGCTCCAAATGTTGTCTGGGTGCCATAGCCTTGACTTACCGCCTGTGGAAATTGTTGCTAAGTTGGCATCTCTTTCGTGTCTGCCACTCATTTAGTTGGCATGGTTTACTGAACCCCATAGGATTCAGAGGATAGATGGACAACAGAGGATGTGTGCTGGGCCCTCTGAAGCACAGCCTCTTGAACTATGGCCCTGAAAAAATATGTCAGTGCCCCGATTGTGTTATTTATTTAGTTATTTATTTATTTATTAACTGTTGAACCCAGAGATTCACCCAAAGGAGCAGAGCAACAGAAAAACAAAACAAAAAGGCAGAGATTGCTTTGCTTTCTAGTATTTAGAATTCTAGTATTTTTCCTGTATAAATTTAGACCATGATAAAGGTATATTATACAGGAATTGTTGGTTTCTGTTTGTAAACAGTATTGCCTGTGAAAGGGAAAGAAAAAGCCAACTCAAGCTTTGTCTGCTCTGCATTTCTTCTAGCTATTTTTGCATTTTCCAGCTCGGTGTCTGCAGTTTTTGTAGCTTCCAGTTAGATGCATGCTGCTTACAGTTTGGGACCTGGTTGCTACCCTTTGATAATGTCCAGACCTCACCTGTGCACTCTGCCTTGAAACGTCCCGATCACAACAAAATAAGAAGAAAATATGAAAATAATAAATACTTAAATACTAATTGGAATTTTTTTTATTATAAACCTGTGCAAATGTGTCCACACTAACATATTCAGGTTTCTGTTGTAAACAACCTCAAAACTTAAAAATGACAGCAATCATCTTGGGCAAGTGGGATCGACGCAGCCCACAGAAGGCCATTTTATGCATTAAAATTACTCTGTCATCAAAACGATGTGTTACCCAACCATGCCCAAAGGTAAATGTGTTAACACCTGATTAAAAACTGCCACACTCAGGGTGAAGAGTCTGTTGTCATAGCCTCCTCCTGCGTAAATCCTAATGCCATTGTGATTTCTCTCCAAGAGCTCTGTGTCGTCTGTGTGTCTTTGTGGTTTTGACACAATTAATTATGCAAAAAGGGATAACAGCACACACCAGAAAACCTTGGTTGTCTGAAATTCTACCTACTCCTCAAACATTTGAAGGGTTGAGAAGGATAAAAACTGCATGTTGTCTCTAGACTAAGTAAATTTGCTTCAGTGCACTGAGTGAATTCTGCCTGGTTGCATTGTGTGTTTTTTCTGAGGCCAGCATTGCAATGGGACTCAGGAGCACAATGTATTTACAGAATGCAACACATGGCATTAGAATGACAAGGTGCCATTCTGTCCATTGTGCACTGAGCGCTGCATGTTTGGCAATTTTTTTTGGTCACCACAAGTTGAAAAATGGTCATTAGGTGAAATTCTGAGCTCGTCACTGTCACTTTTTACCTAGCCATTGAATCATAGTGGAGGAGGGGCGAGACAAATACCACAAAGACCAACCATCACATCATGTATGAGTGCTGAAAAATGATTACAGAGAAATTGATACTGCTGGCCATATAGACTAGTGGATCTGTCCTCTCTCCCTTCATGCTTCAGCCTTCTCTTCGGCAAGTATTCTAACTTGTCCACACATTTTCACTTCTGCAGATATTTTCTATCATAGCAACCAGACACAACGGACGTATCTCAGCTGGAAAAAACACCACACCTCAAAGTGCTCTGTCATGCTAAGCTAACGACTGGTGTTGATGAAGCTTTGATGAAGACACACCCTTATGAAAGTAACACAGTTGTCCTACCAGTAAGACTATAGTCAGACAAGAGCATATTGACCAACAAATCGACCAGCCAACAGGAAGGTGTTAGTCATACTGACCCAACATATAAGCCAAAAACATTTTCTTGCTCTCTGGTTCGATTCTGTGTCATGTGGTCCCACTGCACATGCCTGTCAGTGTTTTTTGTTTTTTTTTACCGGGTCCTGCCCTCGGCCCATAGGCTTTACATTGGACTGATGTCACACACATAAAATAACTTTTTTAGGCTCTGCAAAAGTGTTGCAAATAACATTTTCGGCTGACTGGACGTGCCAGATCCAACTCTCTTAATACATGTATGGGCTGTGCACATGAAAAGTGATACAAATAAATGTGTAAAGAATTCTTAAAATGAGAGCTTGAGAAAGGAAATAATAACCTGCCTACATTCACACCTCCATACATCTGGCCAATCACTGTGTAATGATCTGTATGATTGTTGATCATTGATTTTTGCACTTCATCTGAAGCATACTTCAGCCTATTCTTATGTTGATGTTAAAGTTTTAAGAAAATACAGCTGCTTTCTGACCTGTGTGTTGTTGCCTCATGAACTACAGTCACTGACAACATGTGTATTCATTGTTATTTTTAAAACAGCAAGTAGATTTTCGTCTGAGTTATGGTGATTTAGATTCATCATTCTTTTGATATTCAGATAAAGTATTTGTAATATACCTTTAAGGTGCTTACAGTAGGTGTGTGTACAGTTCAGCATGTTTTTTCTTTTTTATTTAGGATGGATATGTCTGCCTTCTTGAGCCAAATGTTGTCTGAATGAGTACATTGTGGTCCTACGTGTATTAATCATTATTATTCATCTTCATTCACCTGCATGATCCGTCTTCTCTGTCATCATGAATTAATCTCAACTCTCACTGTCAGGTCTCACAGACTCACTGTCTTTGTCTTTCTTAGTTTTCTGTCTCTCCACCCAGCGTTATCTCGCCCCTCTGCTTACTCTTTCAGTCTCTCGCTCCCTTCTGTGCATTCACCTGCACATCCTTCGCAGCAGAGCTGTCAGCAAGGTGTGTTTGTGTGTGTCTGTGCATATGCGTGTGTGTGTGTGTGTGTGTTAATGGAACTGACAAATCCATTCTTGCTACTCCACCCACTCCAAACCAGACCTGAAAAACAAATGAAATATGCATGCTCAGCAATTTGTTTCCTATCCTCCTGGCAGTGGCCTTCTGCAGAAGCTTTTCCAAAAAAAATTACACTTTAAGACAGTATGTTGCTGCGTGCCTTTCACATTGTACCACGCATTATCAGGGGTTTGCCTTCATTCCAGTGTCATGAAATGATATTTACATGTTACAGTGCTCATTTTTTATTATTTTTATGTAGCTTTTATTTTCTTTATAGGGAGATAATATTAACTTTCATCATGCAGAAATGAAAATGTAGACAGTGGAGTCTTTTCTGGATGGTTTGCAGACTTCTTTATCCTTTCAATTTCAAAAGACATGTGCTCATATTGAAAGTTTATCCATATACTGTGCAATATACACCAGTCAGTCAAAACATTTAACCACTGAGAGGTAAAGTAAATAACATTGACCATCTTGTTACAGTGCAATGTTCTGCTGGGAAACTGTTGGCTTTCATGTGGATGCCACTTGATGTGCTTCACCCACCCAAACACTGTTGTGGACAGTGGCCTCCAGGCAGGACAAGTCACCATGCCACACTACAGAAAGTGCTCAGGAATGGCCCGAGGAAGGTGAAAAAAAAAAAAACCCTGGTCTCCAAACACCCCAGATCCCAGTCTGATCTGTGGGATGTGCTGGTACACCACCTCACAACCCACAGGTCTCAAAGGGGAACCTCTGGGGTACTGGCACATCCCACGAATGCTTGATTAGATTTAGGTCTGGGGAATTTTGAGTCCAGGTGGATGCCTTAAGCTCTTTGCCACATTCCTAGGGCCTTTCCTGAGAAGTTTTTTGCAAATGACATGATACATTGTCCTGCTGGGGGGGCCATGGCCATCAGGGAGTGCCATTGGCATGAGGAGGTGTACTTGGTCTGCAACAGGGTTTGGGTGGGTGGAACATGTCAGGTGGCATCCACATGAATACCAGGACCAAAAGTTTCCCAGGAAAACATTGTACTGTCACAAGATGATCAATGTTACTTAAGTCATCTGTCAGTGGTTTTAATGTTTTGGCTGATTGATGTACTATATACTACCTTCAACATAAAGATATTCCTCTGGCTACAGGACACATCGTACTCTTATATTACTGTTGGAATTTTAGAGGTCACAGTCAGAGCTGGAAACTTTGTCAGGACCGGATCAGATGTCACCCATTGTAGCAGTTACACAAGTCCAGTCCAAAACTGACAGCAACTTTTCACTGACATTGCACTTTTCTACCTCCACCAGACACATGCCAAGTTCTCCATAGTTCATCTCAGCTGTTGGTTTTTACCCTTGGTGTATATCAATGTCGCGTTTGGAGGCTTATGGCTGATTTTTATTCTCCTGTTTTTATACAGACATACTGTATGTGCAGAGTCATTTTGCATTTTACAGTGGAAACAGGCATATTTTTTGTTTTAACATATCATAATGAAGTAAATGCTGATTGCACAATGTAATAGCTATAGAATAATGACATCATTACAATCAGTGTTGGCCGATATTCACCTTGTTGACTGCCATCAGCCTGTCGGTAAATAAAATGACTTTTACCTGTGTCTATCTGTTGTGTTGTGCAGGCTAAATGTTGTGTTAATTATTTGCGGGTGGACTTGTACAACAGTAGCTAACGTACCAAGCCTCTGATTCTCAGAAGAAGCCACTGACTCTGGCATGAGGTTAGAGGGCAACGGGTGTCACATGCACATGTGCTTTGTTTTCACGTTCTCACATGTTGAATGAGAAAGAAATAGACTGAACTGTAACCAGAGAGATATGTTCATCTTTGTGAAGGAAAACATGCATCTTACTAAGAAGTAGGTTATGGTACCAGTGAGTTTTTCTTGTAGTCATTAATATTCAGACTAGGAGGATATAATAAATAAACACCAAACAAAAAACACCGGTATTGACATCAGCTGTCAGCCAGAAATTGTTAAAGATTGGTATTTGTATTGGACCAGAATTTCACAGTCAATTTATCCCTTGTTAAGATTAGGTCCCTTCAAGTCTCACTTTAGTTGTTCTATCTGTTACAGGGTGCAATCTCCCGGGAAAGAAAAATGACGGCTCGATTGACGGTACAATGAAAGTTTGTCAACCATCACACCAACCAACCAAAACAAAAAGAGGATAGTGCTTTTGTTTTCCTCAGTAACTACCTGCAGTTACCAAAGAGTATCAATTTAAGTTCATCACAGCTACGATCCCCAGTAGTAGAAATGGTAGATGGTGGAACGACCAAAGTAACTGTGGAAACTTTACCTGTCAAGAGAAAATGAGCCTCATTGCTAGACTCTGAGGAAAATGGAAAGCAATGCGGTTGTCTTCGCAACACCAGCACCAACAATAATACCACTTAAAAACACAAATTGAAGTTATCCATCAGAAAAATGAGCAGGCTCATATTTCCAAGGAGAATGCAATCGCCAATGTCAGATACTCATTCACACAGCAGCACATAGATGCTTTCATTAGATTGCACTATAAATTTCTCGCCTAACAGATAAATAACAAATTGATTTATTGCTTTCGGTCATAAATATTCCACACTACACACACACCTTGTCCGTATCCAAACAAAAACACACACTTTCTCCCCTCAGCTATGCACTGTCAAACACCTGTGTGTTTGTTTGTGTGTGTGTGTGTATGTGTGTGTATGTGTAGAGGCAATGCGGAGGTCATGTCTAGCCCCACGGCAGTTCATTAAAATGCATGTGTTTTGGGGAATGTGTGTGTGTGTACGTGTGTGTGTGTGTGTTACTGCTCTGTTCACATAACTGTTTACATAATTGATGAATATGATAATGACACAAGCTGGCACTGCGCTCATGTGGGCATTTGTGTGCACGCTTGGGTGTAGGTCTGCATGTGTGTTTGTGTGTATATGTTTGTGTGTGTGTTGGATGTTCAGGGCTCAGGCAGAGGATGCCCTCGTCGCATCACACGCCCATCATCTTGGCACTGACAGTTTGACCATTGACAGCACTTTGTTCTGTTGGCAGACAGGCAGGGGGACAGACAGACAGGTAGACAGACATGCTGACAGCATATGGTGCAAGACAGGAGACCTGTGGACCCATGTGGTAGTTAGAAAACACTTCTCTCACTCTCTTTCTCTCTTTCTCACTCTCTCTCTCTCCCCTCCCCCTTGGCATATGTTGTGTGTGGTTGGCTGTGCGCCACATGCCGATCCGATGCCCTCGGCACTGCCGGGGCTCCGTGCCACCTGTGCCACTCTCTCCCACAGCAGCCCCCCAGCTCCCCATATACACACACACACACACAGATACACACACACAAACATATACACCCAAACACTAGCTCTCAGTTTGCACCTGTGTCTGTGGGAGAGGATTTCAGACAGGAGAAACACAGACATCATATTGTCCTCTTGGTGAGTTCAGCGGCCTTTCTGATGGATTTTTTGACATAAACTTGTCTTAAAAGATCTCAGATGGACCAGGTTCAATTTTGAACCCTTTCCACTTTTCAAAATTCTGTATAAAGGTGACATAAGACCTGGAAAGTTTTATAAAATAAAGCCAGAAAAGCACATTGTCTAAGACCAGAATATACAGTACAGTCCTTGCTCTTAGGGTGCTTTATTTTGGGTTTTATTCTTAACAAAAAAAAAAAAAAGTTAAGGATTTTGTCCATGTTGTCGTCAGTATTTAAAGGGTGTTTAAAAATAATGGATAATCCAGGTTAAATAATGATTTTAAAAAGTGAAATCTTTAGTTTTTTCTCCATTTTTCTTTTCACTTCCATTTATTAGAGGCAAGTTCTGAGTGATGACTTTAAATTTACATGGAAATGGAATATTTTACAAGAGGCTTTGATGATATGCACAGATTCCTGCATCAATAAATTACATTACATACTGTATCTCTGCCCTGATGCAGTATCTTTAGGTTATTCAACAAATACTGTATAAGTTCACTGAAGGCTGATGTTGTAGCTCAGCTGCATTCTCCATCTAAAAGCTAACAGCCAGTGCAATATGAGACAAGGTTGCATGGCAGTGCACTGATGCACAGAAAGTACTCCCTGTGCACTGTGTTTTGGATGATTACAACATCACATTGCATGCTGTGTTGTGGCCTGATTTGTTTTTGTTTTACACCCCTTTGTGCTGCAGCTCAGCGTGTTCTGACTAATCACAGGTTGGCTCGGAAATCTCAACCAAACTTATGCAGGACATTGCATCCATATTAATAGTGAGTAGAGCTCCAACTATTAATCAGTTAATTGATTAGTTGTCAAGTGTTAGAATAATCACCAACTATTTTGATAATCAATTAATCAGTTTGAGATATTTTTTTAAATGAAAATATTGTTTGGTTTCTTTTCTTCTCTCCTATAACAGTAAACTGAAAATCTTTGGACTGTGGACAAAACAAGACGTCATCTTGGACTTTTGAACATTTTCTGACATTTTATAGACCAAACAACTATTTGATTTATCAAGAACATGATTGACAGATTAATGACAATGAAAATAGCCATTAGTGAGGAGCTCATACCACTTCATCTCAACAAATACATCCTGTCTATTTGATATGATCACACCCTCCAGGAAAGGGCAGTTTTGTACATTTTACAGTTTGCCGAAGTGTGTTCAGGAAGCATGTTTCGCAAGGTTTTGTTAGAGAAACGTGTTTGTCAGTGTATGTGTGTGGTATGTCTTGTGGTGTGTGCATGTAACTGTTGGCATTGTAGAGGATAAGTCCAGTAAAGCCCACTGAGCCATGACTATGAAATTTTAAAAAATATCAAATCAACACAGTGGCATTAATATCTATGCTTTACCACTTCAATAACTTGTACCTTTTTTTATCAAGTAAACAATGATTCCACCACAAAACAGAATCCACAGCATTTATATTTGACTGTCCGTGGGGACTTTGAAAACCAACATATCTGGCCAAGAGTTTCGGTGTGGATTGTCCCTCGAGTTTCTGTGTCAGTCCAGATGTGCTGCCAACAGTACAGTGAGAGCATACAGTCAGATTATCAAGGATTTAGTGCGCACACATCTACACACAAACATGCATAGATATTCACACACGCTGACAAAGACACATATATTAGTGCGCTAGATGATGGAGATATTTCTTACTGGGTCATGATTTTCCGCTCATATCGTATAGATTAAAGCTGGTGACTTGTTTTTTTCTGGCGCTCCTCTTTTGCTGAATAAAAATTCAGCTCGAAAAGGCGGTTTGTTTAGGAAAGAGGAGTGTGTGTGTGTGTGTGTGTGTGTGTGTGTGTGTATGTGTGCGTCAGAGAGAGAGAGAGAGAGAGAGAAAGAGAAATAAAGGGAAAGATAAAGAGATAAAGCAACAGAGCTGCAGGTTGCAAACTGGGCAGCTTAACAGAAAGGAACAAAAAGACTTGTTATCTTGCAAGCACTGCGGTCTGTCAGACACACACATGCACACAGAGTAACTTCAGGCTACACCTTTGTTCAATCACTGTGTTGTAGAATAAACTCTGGTGGGCCCACATACGGCGTCACACAGCAGTCATGTTAGCCAGTCTTCAGTTGCAACATGATTCATCCGGCGAGCCTCAAGCAGTTGCACAGAATATGGTTATTATCACCTGCCTTGTCTTCGTACTCATCGACGGACTGAGATGGTCTGACCTGCCATTTTGTCATCATCTATCAATCCCACGCTGTAAACACTAAGTGTTCCAGATAAATCCAAGCTAATCCCCAAATTCTCAGGTCAGCTACCACAGCTGACCCACACACATATGCACACACACATTCCCGGCCAGGTTTGCTAGCTAGGCGGGAAGTAGCACACCTGACCCCACTCTGCTGTATCCCAGGCCATGCCATGCCAAGACTAAAGATTACCCCTTTACATGCGCTTGACCAAACACACACACATTTTCTCCCTCTCGGATTCAGTCAGAATCTATCAGGGCGGTTTAGCTAGCCTGGCACTACCACACCTGACACACTCAAACACACTCAGGTGTCTCTGCGATAGTCTCAGTTGGCCCGAGGAATCTGCAGAGAGTTAATTGCATCAGCTGCTAGGTGAGGAGACTGAGAGCAAGATGGACATGAGCCAGGATAGACTGAATGAATGAGGGCTGAATAGAAATGAGGTTGTTGAGAGAAAAACAAGCTAATAAGAGACACACAGGTTTGGAAATGGCAACACATAGAACTTTAATGTGTCAGCGTTGTTCCTAACTCCACCAATTTGTTGTTAGATGACTTTTCAGATCTGTTGGCAACAAAATGTATCACAGGGATGTTTTTTTTTCTTGTGTCTTTTCTTAAAAGCATCTACAATCAAATTGGTAATATGTTCATGGTCTGACTGATGACGATGATAAAAAAGCAATACTTTTCTGAGTAGAGTTTATGAGAAAGTTTCTTATGTCTTCAACTAGACACATGGCAGCTTCTCTTGTCACGTTTGACAGTTTCTCTAAACATTGCAGCAAGTTTTTACCTGAAACATGAGTCTTTATATAAAGCTTACTAACTGCCTAAGGACCATCACATTACATTAGGGAACCATGTCTCTGAGATATTGCATTTGTATGTTACTGAACTGCTTTCTTAATTATGTTGTTGTGGCAATGTACTCGCCTGCATTGTATTCAGAGAAATGTTCCTTTCAGGTAACGAAACACTACTTTCATGGATCACACAGGCTTCGCAAGGAGGTGTTTGAGGAGAATGGTAGGTGTACAAAATGCAGGACCTTGGCAGCTAAACTTTGGGTTAACATCCAGACTCCTGTCTTAGGTTTAGGCAACAGCAATTTTTTGACTAAGGTTGGGAAAAGATTGTGATTTCAGTTACATTCTCATAAAAACATAGTAGGAAAGACACTTGTCTTAGTTTAGGCAACAAATGCACTTTGTTAAGTTTAGGGAAAGACCATAATTTTGGTGAAATGTCAATTAAAAAAGTAATAAAAATGATGCTGTAGTCACTATGAGTGGAAACTGTATTGCAGATTGCCTATTTTGATGGAAAATAATTAGAATACGTTGTCAGTGAACATTTGGCTGATAAATTCATTATCAACATTTTTTCAGCTTGCCAGATGTGTTGATTAGCAACACCTCCTCATTATGTCAATAGAAAACATTCACCCGAAAAACATATTTGCTGTTTCAAATTAGTCGTCAATAAACATAATTTCTAGGAGACAGGGCTGCATTAAGTCAGTTAGTCAGTCAGTTTGTCAATCAAAACAACAGCAACAAAAAACAAATAATCAAACAACCACCAACCAAACTCAATACCAAAGTAAATAATCGGCACACAAAATCAACTAAGATACATACCTGATATTGTAAATAAGGTTACTGCACTTATAATACAATATAGTCATAAAAGAAAATAATTCAAAAATCCTAAAAAGATGGAGATGCTGTCTTTAAGAGGGAATCATCTGAGTGTCCATACAGACCACAGTCAAAAAAGTGCTAACTTTCTTTTTATGATTTATTTCTGTAAATTAAAAAAACAAGTGACGTGATGTGACATATAGAGAAGGTTTAGGATGGTTTTGCATTGTTAACCCTTGAGGCACTTGAAATCTAGGCTGTAGTGATACACTAGCCATGCTAACACTTTTAAGATTGTCTACACACACCTTTTCCTAAGAAATTAGACATAAGAAGGAGTTTATTGATGGCTCTTAATGCTATATATAGTGGACTATCATTAGAACAGGTGGCTACAGCTTTTTCATAATGCATAAAGGGACCTCAGTCTCGGGAAGTATAGTGAAACTTTCATTTGTAAAAGGATAAGACAGTATAACTTCAATAGTATTCAGGTATACAATAACAGTACACCTGAAGACAAACCAGAATTGTATCATTTTGAGGGCGAGTTGGAGCAGAAATGTACCTTTAACTGCAATGCACCATCACAACTGCAAATTCAGTTGCAAATCATTGTGTACTCATAATTAACTAACTCTTGTTATTTGATGGAAAGACTATTTATTTCAGTGTGGATGAAAATTCCTCATCATTCAGAAGAAATGATTTCAGCGTACGGCCCTCTTTCTTTTTTGAGTCACCTGCAATTACCTTGTTTAGAGAACCTCAATTCATTTCGACTGATGTTTAATTTCACAGTTGCTTGTTTGTATTTCTCGTGCCCTCGGGCCAGACTGCATTTCTTTTTACAGTCTGTATAATTGACAGCAGAGAATTATTGGGTTTAACCCTGATGTGTGTGCGTGAGCACATACATGAACGGACAAAATGCACAATACCAGGACCATGAAACTGACCATCATTCATTTTATTATTTACACTTGTGCTTTTCCTGCTGTGACATGTCAAAATGTGTGAAAAAGGGCTTATTGTGTAACAATAATCTCCTCTGGTCTTGCTGTGTTGTCTCATTTTATTCCTCCCTCACTTCAATCTGACTTCCCTATGCTGTCTTTAAAGTACAGTAAAGTGTAAAATCCTACACACACACACACAAGTTTAAACACACATCGACAAAGGTGGACACGCATGGAGAAGCATCACAGCTTCAAGGCACTGCTCAGCTCCTGCGAGCCACCATCCAATTAAATTACCCCGTTTCTGCTGCTGTGATTTATCAGCCAATTAGACAAGTGGACAGAAAAAACATTACGCTCATAAATAAAAGCTGAAAGTCTATCAAAATGTATCAATATAAAAAAATAAAATAATAAACTTTATATGTGGCAATAAAATTTATCGATGAAACAAATCTGTAGTCCGCTCCAGGCTGAGAGGGCAAAAGGAGAGAAGAAATAGAATGACATTGCACTGCTATATATCCATATACAGCAGCGTTAATCAAATTTGGAACCACTAGAGCAAAAAATACCCCAGCAATTGAGTCTTAGCATTGGATAATCAAGTCTTTATGGTTAACATGTTTGCAAACACCTCCCTATGCATCCAGTAAGATAAATAAGATGAAAATAGAGTGCTTTATTAATCCCACTGGGGAATATGAGCAACAACATGAAGATATGCCAAGAAAAAAACAGAATAACAAAAACATAAATAACTCAAGTCCTTACTAGAAACTAACACTTAAAACTGGGATCATATTATCGAAATATGTACAAAAATAATGCCTGGTTATATTCGGTAAAAGTCTGTGTAGTGTATGTTATTGATGTGCCAAACTGCTTCATTTGGATTGCATCAGTATTGGGACTAGCATAACTATAAAATAACTTTACAGTAATCTTAGAAGAACTCTGAATGTAAGTCAAGAATTTACTTGCATTTTAGCTCTAATTCAGTCTTCTCCTGGAAAATTATCTGAGTATTTAGTTTGCTACTTTCTCAACCCATTTTTGGGCCTCTAGTTGTGCAAACCATGGATGCATCAAGAGGACAGGAATACACTGCCCCTTTAATTTTAATAAACTTTTTCACCAGGCACATACTGCATGCAAAAAAGTTGTTAAGGCTTCTGCATTTTGGGGGGTCCATGCATTTAGGATGGGGACTTAGATAATGTGAAACTACCTGGAGGCCAACCGCTTCTTGCATGATTTTTTAAAAAAGAACAACAAAAGAAAGAAAGAAAACACAAAACACGCAAGATGAAGGCAACAGTATAATCCAGAGCATAAGTAAAGCAAACTAAGCGGCTGTTTAGGGCCCTGTGGTAAGTAGCACTTGAAATGTCCCACAAACGGAGCCGGGCGGCCGTGGTCGACGCTCACTACACACGTTGCGCACTCTTCGCAAATTACGCAAGTGCTCCTCCTCCCCCTCGTGTCAAAGCGAGTGTCGAGATAAAATCAACCATCCTTCTTGTCAAGAAAATAAAAAACACCATGAGAGTGAATTACGAAAAAGCAGTCAGGTAAACTGCGTTCTCTCATCTCTAACTTAAGTTTAATGTCAGTAACGAGTCACGTGAAGTTAGTGTGTTAGCCTGTCTGTCCTGCTAACCGCTGTGCAGTGACTCTCTCGGTCTGTCTGTATCTTGCTTGCTTGCCAGTCACATTTGGGCAGGTCTGTAACATTGTGCCTGACGGAAGTGAGAGTTTATTACAACTATTTATAACGTTTGATAAACGCCAACAGGCAAACTGCGTCACAAGTGAACACGCGCGTCCATGAAATTAAACTCATGCTCCCCAGCAGCAACCTCTGTGACCAGCGCAGACTAATATGAGGGTGATGGCACTCCTCATAGGAGCACATAAATTTAAAACAAGACAATGATAATCTTGTCTCTCAGTGAAGGGAGGAGACAATGGATTGACAGTGACTATTAATTAGATATTAAATTCAAACTGTTGATTATGTGTGCATACAGGGCAATATGGATGCACATCTCTCTGTTAATAATAACTATCAAGCATTTAGCCAAGCCATAGTATTGATAGTTTAATATTTAAAACTGTATTAAAAAATCTGGGGGAATAGTATTAGAATTTACAGCTGCTATGCTCCAGTTTATCAGTGGAGGAGATGCTGGATCATCAGCCAGTAGGCCTACTAACAGCCCAGTACAGCTGGCTTCAGCAAATACTAACACTATTATAATGTTTACTGTTGTATCTGTTTCTAGAAATGTTTGCTCTTTGTAAGCAATTTTATCTTAACATTTTATGTAAACAGTGCACCTTTTGTCTTTCATTTTGATTACTGCAGCAGATCTTACACAATATTGTTAGATATTTGTATTTATATATGTTCTTTACCATGTGGTTGGCCTGGCATCATGTCTTTTTGGTTGTATCATATAAGCCCTCTCTGATTAGAACATAATATTAAAATATGCATCAAACTTTAACCAGTTCAAGCAAAAGGCTCTGAGAGGGACCATTCATGGGGTTATAATTGACAATACTACAGTATTTACTGTACTAGATTTAAAGATAGTGCTGTGTCAGATAGGTCCCACTTTAGTCTTTACATGCCTATTTGTACAATTGCTACAATTACAAGTGCTTCAACTAATATTTACAATACACTTAGTGACATATGAAATGGAAACACGTTAGTTTGAGGAGGGCCCCCAAACCAAGATCTGTTCAGTTCCTCCGTCCATTCCAATGGACAGAACATGGATGTCTATAGCCATGTTTCCATCAGCCTGTTTAGATGCGCATCTAGAAGTATCGCATTGGAAAATTATGATGGAAACACCAAAATTCGAATTAAAATCCCCTGATTTGCACAAACTAAAATACGCTGGCTTTAGCTGGGTTTTGGTTGATTCGAAAAAATGTTGATTTGCAAAACGGGGGATGGAAACAGTTATGTTCGACTTAAGTCTGATGTAGCGCACCTCTCTCCATGGTGATATCCACACTCCGGGTCAGGAAGGTGGTAATGCATTTACAAACTAGTTGCCAACCGCCAGAAAACGTAGAAGAAGAAGAATGCGAGACTTGTTTTGTTTCTGGTTCTGCGGAAAACTCGCGGGAGTTCGTAGTTTTCACCAAAGTCCATACATTTAATGGAAACACACAGGATTCGTATTTCTTTTAATGCGCATTTCACGGTGATTCAAATCACTTTTGGAGGGAAACATAGCTTATGATTACTGTCATCTGACTCCATCCAATAAGCTCTGAGGCAAACAAACGTTTATGATACTTGTTTTGTTCAGCAAGACAGTCTTCACAATTGAACACATACGGTTTTTAAAGCCTAAATGCAATTGCTAAAAGAAAAAAGCTAACGTTAGGCTGTAAATGATAAACACTACAGTCGCATGACTTAACGTCGTTTCCACAGCATGTCTCATTTAGCCACTTGTTAGCAACCATCACAGAAAGCTTCAGAATTCATGAGTGGGCTATTTAACGACACATTTTATATCATAGAACAAAACATGGAGGTCTCGTTAGCTTGTATTAACCACGCCCTTATTTTAGGCATCTCACCAAAAACCGGTTAAAAAAAACCATTAACTATGAGACGAGGGAACAAGGAGGCAAAATGCTAACTTGTGCTAACTCATTTCTGGGTTTTAGGACTCATTCCTGGAGCACTCTATAGTTTGACCTAATTAAAAGTGAGCGACACAGTGTTTGGGTCTGGTTTCACTTGCTAACAAACTGCTAAAGCTAACGTTTTCTTTTTTTACCTTTTCCAGTTTGGTTACAATGCTAACGAATGTGGGTAAATCATCTTGGAATACTGCTTCAGTGTTCCCAAGCTGGAATAACAGAAGGTTTTCCTGTTCTTCCCACACTGCCAACATGGAGTGAACGCAGCATTGGTCAGGTAATTGCCTTTTTTGTTGTCTCAGTAGCTGTCATTTCAATGCTAATGCTAGAGGTGACTCAATGCAAGCTGGATAATGGCTGACTGCTATAGCTAATTCAAAAGAGTCCTTACATGCTACAGCTCGTTAGCAGAGGCAGGAAAACACAGGTGTAGCTTGTAACGTTAATGAAGGCTTGTTTCTACTTTTGTGCTGGCATGAGCAATACCAATGTTCCTGGGCCTTGAACAACAAAATAATGCAGCCTTTATTAAATGTTATTAGTTACCCTGCAGCTGAAACATCTTAATGTCTCCCATGAGAAAGGTCTGTTTCAACAAGCTCCTGAACAAATCGCTGTACAGAAAATTGTACACTACACTGCACTACACTACACTACACACACTAGCGAGCATGTCATCCTCCAGTGCAGTGAACATTTATTCAGAGATGATATTATTTGTTCAGGTGGACAGTTTTTACAGTGTAGAGGAGGAAGGAGAGTCCCGGGAAGAAAGAGTAGATTGAAGACCAAAAGCATAAAAGGGGAGGAAAGTGTTGGGGCAGAACCTTTTTATGTTGTACCATTTTTCAAGAAAATAAAAGCAGTGAGAGAGAGAGAGAGAGAGAGAGAGAGAGAGAGAGAAAGCTGCAACACAGACCAACACACAAACAAATCATCTACACTTCTACTTCAAAAAAATGTGCTGAATCATGAAAATGCTGAGATCAGTGCAGGTTTTGTTGTCAATCACTTGTTTACTTCCATGGACACAAACAATACAAAGATATGTGTCTGGAATAAGTAAGTACATTTTTCCAAGTGACTGTGGAAAATATCTGAACTCGACTACACTTCTCCACCTTTGCAGTCTTACCTCTCTCTCTCACTGTTACAATTTCTCTATTCATTTTCTTCTTCAAGCCTGTACATTTTTCTTAAATTCTACCCTTACTATTTAGTAAATCTAGAAATAAAGTTTGTAATTGCATAAGCCTTTTAGCAACCAACTGTCATGATTAATTTCCACTTGTAACAGGGCAGTAGCAGAGCAGCTGGTGTTGTGTTCCTCACTACATCCGAATATCCGTTTGACCAGACATTCAACCAGAAAACAGCAACAGCTGTGAGAGTGTGTTCTTTCCGGTGTTGGGGTTGTTGCTTAAATTAGTTGTTACTTAACAAAAAAACAAACAAACAAACAGTAATGCATTACTTAACTTATTTACTCCTTTTAGAAAGTAATTTGTGACATTACTTTTGCATTACTCCACAATATTACCAGAGAAGCATTGTCATGTGATTGCAAGTTAACAATATAACGTTAAACCTTATGCCCACATATCAGCACAAAACACTCAAGGCTATAACTGCCTCAAAATAAAACTACAGTTTATCCAAGAGGATTGGCCTTCCTAATACTCCTATTACTCATATTGATTGCATCCCTAACACCATTAGATGATGACTAAATGATGACTTAAAGGAAAAAAAATGTTTAATGACATATACACTGCATTTAACAGACCAACAATATATGAAACCATGGCCCTATAGCAGACTAGACCAGCTTATATGACGTGTTTATAACTAAAGCAGTGGTTATACTGTACCTAATGAGCAGGAGTCTCTTAAACCGTTTGTCAGATAACCTGTTCCTCCTTGAAGTCAGCACAAAAGTGCCCAGGCTGAAGAGCTTTTCCATGGGTGCAATGGACATCATAGCTGTTATCACCGCGTTTGATCATTTTTTTCTATCTGTAATGCGATTACAGAATTGAGGAACAGTAAGGCGCTATGTTACTATGTTACAGACAAATGTAATGTGATTACAGTAATGCGTGGATGCATTTTAAGAACTGGATACCGGATTCCAAGATGTTGCCTGTTAAATCTAAATAGAGTTTCTGGCCAGGGGCATATGTCAAATGAGTTTCTAGCTTTTGGGCTTACTTCTGGATTACGCAGCCCATTGAAAATGCACATGCAGTAATATTTCTCCAGCAGATGTCACAGATTTTCAAAAGTTTTACAAAAATAAAATATCCATGGTTAAAAAATTATAATAATAAGATTCATAATTGACCTAATTTGTGGGTCAAGGTGTCCTGACATCTTTTTTTTATAATGTTGGTCCATGGGGAAAATGGCAATGTGGCAAGATAAATAGTAGAAATATGGCATTCAGGTTACAAAGTAATCTACCCTTATCTACACTTTATTCCACTGGTTAGTGCAGCGACATGACAGATGACATTGCTTTGCAGCAAACTGACATCTTCAAAAAGCTTGTTATTTCGGACCAACAGTTAAAAATAGAGATTAATAAAAACATAATAAACAATAAAAAATTCTGTCAATTGACTAATTCATTGTTTGGAATTAATTGTTTCAGCCTAATTCCCACATCAAATGGCAACAAAATTAGTAACATTGCGGCCACTGGCATCATAACCAGGGTTTGTTCCCAGGCACCAGCAGAATGGTTATTATGGCAAAAAAAAATGCACAGGATGAATATTTCTATGTCTGATATAAACAGTAAAAGACACAGTTTGTGAAAAGACACAGTTTGTGAAAACACACACGTTGAACTAAAATCACGATGACAATCAGTGAGGCAATTAAAGAATGACAGGGTCTTATTCTGAATTTATAATGTTCACACAACGTGTCCGATAAGGCCCAGACGTATCATGACGTTCTCATTACTCACACATATCTCACACTCCGGGGTGCTCATTACCCTCTCAACATGCCTCTCTGTCTGCTCATTAGGTTTCTGTCTGTTTGTACCCATCACTGTTCAGTTTCTCCTCTTCCTCTCCCTCTCTTTTTATACAACATACCAGTGGAGTCAAAGTATCATACCAACACCTCAGCTGAGACACACTCAAGTCACACACACACGGCAAAGCACACACACAAAGACACACGCATGCACACACATACACACAACACCTTCTTTCAAGATAGTAATGGGTCTCTCTGATAGGCCAACCACTAGACTTAAAATAGACACACCTCTTACAGTGTATCAGCTGACAGCGAGCCAAGCTGACACTGAGCAGTAATTCACCATCACTAAACCAGGACTATGTGCTTTTTAGTCTTACAGCCGTAGAAACAGAAGGGAAAAGCTGTCAATACTTTGTAAGCTGTGAATTCAGACCTCTGCGTAGTCTGAAATCTGTATACAGGGTTTTCAGAAATCTCAGCAATAAAGCTTGTAATATGGAGAGTATATGAATTTTGAATTAAGATACATTTTTGATAACAAATCACTAATTAACTGGAAAAGTGCAATGGAAGAGATGCACTGTTTTGACACAAAGAAACTCGTGCTCATGGATACACACTGTAAATTGCTTTGTGTCTATTATCTGTTTATTAGTGCTATAACTACTGATGCATTGTCTAGGTGTTTCCATCTATTCAGAATAACGGCCATTATTGCTCCCCTCCCATTTTCCTCAGTGTTTCCTTCAGAACAGGTGCTTCACAAAGGAGCTAACAGTATTAGACCCCCCATTTGTTTTTCTGGGTTTTCTCTCTTGTATGGAAAACTAATTGAAAGGCAGGGCTCCTCTGTTAGAACATACGGTCTCACTTCAGCAACACGGTGGGCTGCGGTAATTACAACAAAAAAAAAAAACAACAATTTTGCTTGAGATATTTTTGGATTCTGACTTGTCTCTCAGTCCTACTCTCCTGTGGGAAAAAGACAGAAAACCAAACTGTTTCTAAATAAGAACATTTTCCAGACTGAGGTGTATAATAAATCCTGACCTTTAGGTAGAAAGGACATCCGTTTAATTATGCTATCTATGTAGAAAATTGTTCTTTATTTATTGGATTTTTTCAGGCACTAAAGAAGCTTTTAATACTGTCTGAACAGCAGTTCAACATGGCAATCTTGTGTTTCTAGCGCTTAATACAGTCATCTGTCCCTGACCTTTATTTAAACTGGTGTACCTTTTGTGAATTACAATAACAAAACCATTTGTAGCAGTTCCTGAACACTCAAACAGCATCAGTAAGCCTGACTGTGGTTGTCGAGATATTTTATCAACTATCATTTCCACACTCAGAACTGACTGCCATGATTGTGGTATTGCAGCAGCATGTAATAGACCACACACTTCCCAAAAAGAAATTAAACTTCTGACTGCAGACATTGTGGAGAACAAGATCTCAAATAGTAATGGATAATCAGTGTTGGATCTAAAAGGAGTAGATTATGTCTTTTGTGATCCTTGTATACACTTTTTGTTCTGCAGTTTGGTGCCATGCATGTTTCCTACTGACTCCTACTCTGCTAACTTAATCATTCTTGGACTTAGACTCCTGTTTGAACTGTATTTGTTAATCATATCAGTAGTTCTGCTTGAGTGGGCGTGTGGTCAGATAATATTTGTTAGTCTGATGTGGTGATTTCTTACAGCTAATGCATTTATGCATAGTTCAGTATAGAATTTAACCTCTTCATTGTCCTACCACCTCTGCAATAGATTGATGTGTTATGTATCAGCAGGCAGTGCTGTGCATTCATTATGCTGTGCATTTGTGATAGAGAACAACAGTTGGCCAGAAGCTGTGCAATGACTTTGCAAGCAGTTTCCACATAAGCCCCACAAGCTAGGCACTAGTCATTTTTCAGGACTTGTATGTCAGCTATGGCCAGAGCCTACATACCTGCAGAGCTACTAAATGTGTTGACCACAGCACTTTAAAGGGAAACTTTGGTATTTTCTAACCTTGACCTTATTTTTGCATGTTTTTGTGCCGAAGTGACTATTGGGAACAATTTTTGAAATTGGTCCAGTATTGGTCAAGAGCCCTGCAGCCGACAACAGCAAGATGGGCTACAATGTAATGCTCGGTGCACTAGTGGACCATCAGTGGACTATATGTCCATTAAAAGTGCGTGTTTTTCCACTGACAGGCTCAGATTGTTATTGAAAGTATTTGACAACATTATGGAAAGGATCCCTACAGAGAAATAAAATGTTTTTCTTGATTGTTTGCTTGATTTGTGTGTTTGTTATTGTCTTTCTGCAACAACTCGTCTTGGGAGACTTCAGAATGAGACTTCTCCTTTAGTGAGACTTGGACTTGGTTAGACACAATAACAAACAGACTAGATCAAGGGAAAGGGAAAGTAAATATGTTTTGTCTTCTTTTATAAAATAACAATCTGATCCTGTCAATGGCAAAAACAAGCACTTTTTGTGAACATGCATTGGCAGTGTGCTATATTGCCCCGAGTATTTCATTGCTGCAGCGCTCTAAATCAATATTAGACCAATTTTTAAAAAACTGTTGTTTCCATTAGTCACTTAAAACCTTTTCACACACAAAACGTGTTATACTGCTGCTTCGAAGTCACCTCTTCATGTCACCTCTGCATTTTTACTCAGAACTAAACAACAGTGGAATCATGCTGCTCCATCGTGTGATTTTAGACAGCATGCCGGCATGCAGAAGCAAAAGAGGCGTGATGGGCAAGACATGTAACACAATAGCATCAGCCTCTAGTGTGACATATAATTTACATGTTGGCAGTACTTTATAAACAATAACAATGGCTTGATAACAATTCTTTATCTTCTCTGTTGTATGGCAGGTGATCTCAATCTCTGCTCGGAGGTTAAGGAGCTCCTGGACCTCATTGTTTTCCCAATTTGCAGACATTATTGTTCACTGTTCTCCTTCTTTGAGTTAGCTGCTAACTGCTATTAGCTACTTTTTAAATCTTCTGTGGTTGGTTGCAACACCTTACTCGTGCTGCCTATGATCCTGTCCTGCCGGCTGTCCCTTTATGTAGCCATTGTTTCGGCGCTCTTACTACATCCAATGTAGGCTTAAAAGTGAGACAACTCTGTCCAGTCCATCCATTGTACCTTTTATACAGAGCCACGGGGCGGCTTAACGGCTTGAAATTCCCACCTTGAAGAGGCAGTGTAAAAATGGCTTTAGACAAAAACATGGAAAAACAGGGTCCAGGTTGAAAAATACCAACGTTTTAATTTAACATAGAAGAATAATTTATCTGTAGAAATAAGTATGGCTTTAAAGTATAACCATACAGTCCTACAAGCCATATAACATTGTTAGTAATTGCAGGTGATGTATTGGAGGGTGTTGAACTAGACTGCGCAAAAGTTTCATCAGGTTTGACTGATGAGCCTTTGCACACTTTGTCAGTGCTTCCTTATAGCCAAAACCCTGCCATTTTACTTGTATGCCAAATTTGAGTTTGATGTTTTGATTTGTTGTTTTGAGTGTACTGCCAGCCTGAGCAGGCTGCGTTTGTGCTTACTACAATCTAAAGCTTCTGGCTCTGGAAAGTTGCCTGTTTGCAGGGTAAACAGTGGAATTAGCACACTAACGCTACAAGCTACACACTACAGCGTAATCTACCTGGAATGGTCACATGCTCGTATTTTAATTGGCTAACAAAATGTGTTGCTGGAAGATGTTGCATTGCGAAAGCCTCAAAGGCTGAAGTGATATCAACTATATTGTCGAAGCACTGAGCAGCATCACCTTCGCTGTGCTACAGCAATGACGGAGGAGGCTGCGATCTGTGATGCAGGGCTGCTGCCGGTCTAAACATGGCCTGCAACAGAACAGAATGGGTGGTTTGTGTTTAACCTTGGTCTCAATGTCACTCACCAGCCTCATGCTTCTCCACAACCCAACAGCCCTCCCCTCTTCCTCCAGCCCACAACACCACCACCACCACCACCACCACCACCAGCCCCCACCATCAGTTGGTGTGTTTGAGCTTCTCAGCAGGGGGCCTGCAGTTCCAGAGATATGTGGGGGTGGTGTGCATGTGTGTGAGTGTGTGTGGGTGTGTGAATGTGTGTATACGTGCATATGTGAGTGTGTGTGTGTGCACAGGCGTGTGTGTGTAGCCTTTCGGCTTCTCCCTGGATGTGCTAATGTGATAATTGAGTATTCCAAGTTCTGCCTGCAACTGTGTCACCATGCACACAAACATACACGCACACACACACGCACGCAAACACACACACACTTCACACACACACACACACACGCGCGCACACTCTCACACACACACACACACACACACACACACACACACACACACACAAAACATCACATAGCTAGTTTGTCTCAGAATAGCTTCCACACTTCTTGATGACATTCTTCAGCCTCAGCTTGAGTGCTGAATAGTTAGTGATAATACGTGCAGAGATTAATCTGTTCTTTATTTGTTGGTTTAGTGTCTTAGATACATATGTCAGATATTAAACAAATAGCAATGTATTTATTTGCATTGCATTTCTTAAAACATGAACATAGATTGACGGACATTTTGATCCTTCTTATGTTAAAAAATAACAGGGATTTTATGCGATTTTTTTGCATTGTTAAATGTAATTATAAAGTCCAGAGAAACACGTAAGACAAGAGAGACAGCACAGAAAGTTTAAAGGAGACTGCTCGCCTGCAAATAGAACATAATGTGCTCTCTCCCTCTCTTTCTCCCATCTTCATGCACTGTCTCACTGCAGGAAAGATAAAGCAGAAAGATGTCTCAAGAATCCCTTTAAAGGAGCCACCAGTGTGCCCAGGGACCGATGAGCAGCATCCAGAGACCAGCACTCGTCCCCTGCCCGGAGTCTGAGGAGCAGTGAACTGAAGAGTTGATGTGTTCAGAAGCCAGTAGGTCATAGCTGTACTCGGAGGCTCCAGGCAACACACATCACAGACAAACCAGAAAGGCACTCTCTGGCTTTCAATATTGATCACTTCTCACACATTCACAAACACACACACACAGACACACATCACATGTCAGAGAAATCAATGAACAGACAAATTTACACTGGCTGTAAACCAAGTAATTCTAACAGTATTTGTGTTTTTAGCTTGTGTGAGATATAGTGTATATGCATGATGGAGAAACAAGAGGAGAGAGTTGAAAAGTTGAATCCAGAAAGTTCTGTGAAGATTTTTCACAAATGATTGTGGCGGGGGGTACTATATAAAGAGGAGGAGAGGAGGCGTTAAAGGAGGCGTTGACGAGGCGTTGTCGGAAGGAGAAGAGAGGAGGGGATTAGGGTTGGCGGTTCGCTGTCGAACCAGCATCGATACAACGGCAGCATTTGCCTAATCCCCTGGTAATGGGAGCTTAGCAGCCTCCTCGGACACACAAACACTCCCACTGCCTCCTCCTCCGCTCTGCTCCTCTCTTCTCCTTTCCTGCCCTCTTCCCTCCTCATTTACATAACATTAGAAACATTAAGGCGGCTCCAACAAGGCCCCATTATGTGCGTGTTGGTTTTGGGTCCCATTGCGTCGGCCCCAAGGCTTTGGAGAGGAGAGGAGCAGAATGAGTCAGGACATCACAGAGGCTTGTCCACTGTTTTGTCTGCTGGAGATGGTTTGTGTGCCTCTAAAAGACTTATTGAAAGGAGAGAGAGAGAAAGAGAGAAGGAGAAAGTGATTAATGCTTCTCTGAGAGTCCAGAGCTGGTGATCTGATTGCAGATGTGAGTTCGACACATCAGCTGCAACATCCTGAAAGAGCGCAGGCTTCAGTTTAGTCAGATGTTGTCTGTGTTTCTGATAATTAATTAGGCTGGAGTGACATAAAAAGCACCATGGCAATGATGTTTCATGGACGGTTCTTGGCAGCAGAGTTGTTTTTCAGAGCTGAAGTTCAGATATCAAGGTGACAGAACTGATAAACAGAACTGAGCCATTCACCTAACAAAGCCACTGTTTACTCACACACACCTTTATTACCATGAAACCATTCAGTTTTCTATTAAAGGCACCTTTCAAACTATGGCATTCTAGCTTTATGTTTGACATTGATAAATGTAAAGATAAATTGTGCAAAAGTGCTGCAAAAAACTCATTGAATAAAAGTGAAAAAAGACCATAAAGCTAAAACTTCCAACATGCTGTGATTAAAAAACACACCCATACATTATATATTTATGATCGTAAAAACAGAAGTCCTGTTAGTGGCATTCTCTATAGCCAATTAAGATATGTATAAGACTTGTACAAAATAATATAAGTACTACGTTATGTACACCACCATACTGGAGATTTATCTAGAAATAGATAAATGAACAATATATGAAAAAAGAAATCAGAATGACCTATTTCATAATCCTATTTCTACTGTTAACGTTCTCAGTAGCAAATGATAGAGGCCTTATGTAGAAAAGAACGTGGCCATCTGAGTCCAGAAATTAGGAGCCAACATTTTCTTTACTAAAAAGGCAAAATCCGGGGTGTCGGTGACTTAGTGGTAGAGCAGGCGCCCCATGTACAAGGCTGTTGCCGCAGCAGCCCCGGGTTCGAATCCAGCCTGTGGCCCTTTGCTGCATGTCATCCCCTCTCATTCTCCCCTCTTCACACTTACCTGTCCTGTCCATTAAAGGCAAAATGGCCCACAATATATATATATATATAAAAAAGGCAAAATTCACATGATTAACATTTGTTGGGGCAGCGGAAAGAGTTTCAGTGCAGCTGATACTCCCTTGTCATGTTAGAGTGATAGAATTTTCCCAAATACACCATAAATAACAGAAATAGACACACCGCTCTCACATTATGCACAACAGCATTTTCCCACGATCTTTTACTTCCCTTATCGGCCTGTCTACAGATTGTGATGCACGCAAATATCAGCCATGTAGATCATGATAAAATTATACAAATAATACACAGTCTATCACAGTCGTCAGCAAGCGAGAAAAGACATAATTCATAACGCGCACATTTTTCACCTTTAATCATCATTAAAAAAAGTAAAGAAAAATAGCAGCCAGGGTTTTCTTCTTAATATGTTTTACATAAAACATGTTAACAAATGATTAGTTGAAACAGTAGAGCTAACATGATTTAATAGGACATAATGTTATTAATTGATACTCTTAACTAGTAACTGGAACATGGTGACAATGAATTGTGTCTAAGATTAAAAAGTAAATATGCAATAACACAGACCCAACAAACTGCAGTGTCACAGTGTACGTGCTGACATCGTATCAAAGCCCTCACATATATTTGCAAAAATTACAAACAGCCTGCAATTAATCATCAAACTGCACACAAACTCAGAAGCATGAACCGGCAGAGCGAGAACAGCAACAGTGTTTCTTTGCTTTTTTATAACTTTCCCTTCTTCCTCGCTTTCATTTAGTCCCATAAAGCAGAGTTTTCAGTTGGCTTCAAAGCTCTGTGTAGAGCTCGGTTGGGGGCCTTCAAAGCCCCCTGTCTGTCGGCAGGTTTAGGCACAGAGAAAGCTTCTTGTTCTTTAAGGATTTGGCTCACAAATAACGCCCAGCCAGGGCCAAGGCAACTAGCTTGCACCCTGACAGGATAGTAGACAGATTTCTGCATTTTAGTGATGTGTTTTGGGGGCTATTCCTGCGTCTATATGAGTGAGTACCTACTCTGTTTGGTTTTGTTCTGCTCTGTTCTGATGTTTTCTGTGCTCTCCTCTTCTTAGAAATGTTGTCTACTTACAAGAAAAAAGATCTTGTGTTTATATTAACTGTAAGATGTTTTTTGGAGACTAAAGAAATACATCTAAAACCAGTCTCTAATTTCAAGATGTGATTTTCTCATTGCATTATTATTTTATGTTAATAACAAATGTAAAAAATAAAATCTGCAATTAAATTAGCTCTAAGTACATTTTAAATAACAAAACTATCTTTGAGGAATCATCACTACTACCTTGATGAATTTGAAAACATCACTTTAATGAGTGCATTGCATAAGCATTGGCCGATATTTAAATTTTTAGAGCAGTGCTTGGTGATAGGTTGTTCGATATGAGGGTTTTAAATAAGTCCCAAAGTAATTATAATACTTATGAGATCTTCTCCCAACGATGTAACAGTATGGTTTTATTTTTTACACTCTTAACTCCTTAATTAATACATGTGTGTAGCGCTGTGATGGCAGCTGATATTAGATGTAGACAGCATATTGCTAAAGTGATACATTACCATTTTAATACGCCATGGGTCAGAGTGCTTCTTCTATCTATCTATCATTCATTTCATGCTTCAGGTCTCAGCTTAATGGAAACTTGCACACAAACAAAACAACAGGTTTCTCAGCTATATGAAGAAGGGAGGAGACACAAACTTCCTCTGGCCAATCATTGACGGATTCAAGTTCGGCTAAGAAAATTATTTTTAACAGGGTGTTTTTTTTCTGCCAGGCAACGTGTGAAATCAAACTGTTGACATTTCTGCAGGAAAAAAGAAAGAGAAAAAAAAATTATGACTCATTTTACCTAGAAAATTGTTTGCGGTTATAATGTAAGTATTAATGCATTGACATTTAGTCAGTTAATCTGTTTTTTTCAGTAGTTTTCTATCACTCTGCAGAGTTTGTACATGAATGTCTTTATGAATTTGTTGGTGATGAAAAGATGTTCTTCATCACATGTAAGTGATTATTTTGCAGGCAGTGATTTCTGTGTGTGATGCATTTGAGTTTTAGTGGAGCTGTTACAGAGTGTTAGGTGTCTCATATTTGCATTCTTGTGCTGAGAGACTGCGTCACTCTTTGCTAGTGTACATTTACTGTATGACCGGCAGTCTTTGACGCAACAGAATTAAACAAATGAAAATTAAAACAGATAAACACGGATCACCACTTTTCTATTTAGAACAGTTTTTATGGCATCTGATCTGTTTGTTTTCACACGGTTTAGTGTGAATACTATATAGTAGAATGGTGGAGAGTGAATTAAGTGATACAGTTGGTGGAAAAATCTGTAAGTTTCTACTGTCACACATTAGCGCAGAATATTAGCAACAGCACATGCTTCGTATTAAGAATGACGTTTCCTCTGGTTGTGTTCTTGATGTTTAAAGATGGACTCAAAATGATATGCAGATTATAGTGAGTGCTTAGTGTTAATGCAGCTTGACCTTGACATAACCTTCAGCGTGAGTGTCATTATTTTCTAATTGCTAGCTTGAGAGAAAAGGTTGGTATATTTTGGCCAGCATCGGACTGATGTTATTTCTTGGACCAATATTATTCTGTGAAATCTGATTAGTATGTTTTACTATTAACATATATACCACTAATACTCTGTATATAAAACATGAATAAAATCAGTATATAGTGTATGTCACAACATCACGAACTGGTGCAGTAGGAGGCCCACACTTCTGTAAACATTTAAAATTATTTGTCAGGAATCATTTACATCTGAAAAAAATAAATGGAAGTCACTTTTTATGATATCATTATGCAAACACGAACACAGGACAACCCGTGCTGTTAATTGGAGCTGTTAGTTTGCTCTAGCCTGGCGAGGTTTTTATAAGATCAGTTCATTTGTTATTAAAATAAAGCAGCTGTATTAACAGTGTTTAAATGCAGTATCACTTTGCTTCCTCTATTCATGGGACATGTTGATACATACTTTTGTATTGTCCTGTTGTCTCGTTGTCGTCTCTGTGTTCCTTTCACTTGTTTGGCACTGCACCTGTTCTGAAGTTTCTACACATTGTGTGTTTACCAGGCTGCTAAGGATCACAGGATTCACAGACACTATGGCCGTCTCTACCGCTGCTCTTATTGTCAGTCGCTTTGGATAAGGGCGTCAGCTAAATGCCTAAATTGTAATTGTAAATGGTAGGCCTGCCCACATGTTAGCTCCCCAGTCACAGCACTCTTAAGAAAGCAGTGCTGAGAGGCTGACGGGACGAGATCGAAACAGGCAGCCATTATAATCAGTCATTCAGCCTTTTGGAGTAGACATTCACTGTTTGTGGTTTGTTCTAAATTCAAAGGGAACCTCTGTGACCTGCTGGCTTTCACATCGGCCCTAAAACCTCTCCGCTCTCCCTCCCTCTTGTCTTTTCCTGCATTCCCTCATTCTCTCTAAGTCTCTGTTTCTCTCCCTCACTCCCTGCCATTCTTTGTCTGTCTTTCTTTTTCTCATCTCATTTAGAAATACTCAATCTTCTTCTAAAGACGGACTTTTCTAAAGTTACATTGAAGTTATTTGAAGTTATGACTTGTGATTGCATCATCGGTTGATGATATTGTCATTGTCAATATTTGTTTTCTTTCATATCCAGTATAGTTTCTGAGTTGTGCTTTGTCAAAGATTCAGCAGTTTCATGATCACAATAGTCTTTAATTTAACATCGTTCTCAGTGGTCACTGAACTGTTGATTAGATTTTAAGCCCTTTTTTCTATCATTGTTTTTCCAATCACAGTTGTGTCTTTTTTCTTCTTGAGAGAAGGGTCCAACTTTGTTAATCTTTCCTTTAACATATTTGATAGTTGTTTGTATTGCTCCTTTTTTTATTACTGCAGTGTGCAGCTTTGTTAAACAGTCTGAGATGGAGATTGGAGCTGTGCACACAACGTGTTCCCCTGTTCAAATTTAAATATGGACAGGGGTTATGTGAGGAGAGTAGTGGGAGGTTGTGTTGTATGAATGCTAACCAATGAACGAAGCCCGGAACTACATGCACAGTATGTTAGGTGGAGCCATAAAAAAAACCATAACAACAACGTTCTGATGAAATATGATTGCAGTATTTAATGTTATTCAATTTTTACTGCAGAAGGAAAATTAGAAACATTGCTTACGGATCATTTTATAGTATTTTTGTCACCTGTATTACCTTCAAAATATATGCGTATTTCTGAATTTGCTGCTCAACAGATTTAAACACATTTTTCGCTTTGTGTGATGACACATTATTGCGATTACTGACTCTTTTGGTCGGTTTCATTCCTATTCACGGTCACAGTGGAGGGGGGCAGGGACTAGAGCTTTTCCCAGCATGCATTGAGCAAAGGATGGGGAAACTCCCAAAGCAGGTCACCAGTGCATCATATGGTGAATATGGATAGACAAACAGTCGCGCTAAGGGGCAATTTAGACTCTCCGATCCCCCTGATCTATGTATGTTTGGGCTGTGGGAGAAAACCTCCGCGAACACAAGGGGGGGATCGTACAAACACTGCACTTAAACTTACTAAATGAGCTAACCACTGAGTCGCTGTGCTGCCCTGGTATTATTATAGTCACACCCTGCCTCTCTGTCTCACCTTTCCTCTCAGCACCTTGCAGTGGGGGGAATATCGCCAGTATGTGTCACTTCTCCAGCAAACTGTGGTTCTCAGCTCTCCGCTGTGCTAATCATATTTCTTCTGGCAAGTTGTTAGCTCTAGCAGGAGGGAGAGAGGAGAAGGAGATGTGGTGGGGAAAGGAATAGGGAGAGGAGAGAAAGCACATGGGAAATGAAGAAAGAGAGACAGAGGAGGAGAGGGAGGATACAGAGTGCTGTAATTAGTCAAGTTTTGCAGTGGTTTATAACTCAGAAACATTGTAGAGATACTGTATGTTGTTGAAGGATACCTGAATCTCTCCCTCTCCCTCTCCCCCCGTCCTCTCCTCTCGTCCCCTCTCCCTCCCCTCCCGTCTGCGTCTCCCTCTCTACCTTTAAATAATGCAGTGTGAGAGATGGTTCTTACATACTGAGGAGGTGTCAGCAGACAGTTATGGGAACGTCAGCACCATTGCACCTACCCAAATGACACATACGCGCAAACACATGCACACATGCACACACCTCTGTCATCTCTGTTTAGTGTGTAGCTAAACTCTGCCACACTGAGTCAATAATTAGACGGGCTTATGCTGTTAACGTATAACATTAAGGCCCAGGAACATCAAATAAGTGGTAATGCCATACACTTATACACAAACACAGGCTGAAAAACACACTGGAAATGCCAAATTAATTTAGATGTATTGCATTTAAAACTAGGCTGTTACAGTAACATGTTTGCATTATTTGACAATTTAAATATTTACTGTTAAAATGAATTGTGGTTAATGGCATGATCAGTGACATTAATGTATTATAATATATAATATTATTATATATGCAGTGCTCTATTAAAAAGAAAGCAATGTATTAATGTATAAACCTGACAGCTTGGAATATTGAGTACCCTATAGTGTGTAGTATGATGTGTTTAAAATACGCTGAATGTCAAACTATTTTATACAGTATTACAAAACAGCATCTGATTGTCTTAATTGGATAAGTGCTGTATAATTGTCTTTACAGATACAGGATAATAAAAATAGTGAACCATCAGCCTGTTTTCACTCAACATTGTTAACACTGAAAATATTTTATACTTTAAAATAAATGTCATATTGTGATTTGACAGTAGAAATGCTCAGCAATGTTACAAACGAACGCCTACACCTATATGCACAACAGAGATGGAGCGGAGTCTGTGTAGAGAGATATGATCAACCGTACAGCTCACAGTAGTTAAATTTAATGTCAGTCTGAAGCATTCAGGAAGGCCATTTTATTCACAGCTGAAGATCTAAAAAGCTTTTGACATGGAAAGTTATTATCATCCAACCTGTGGAGAATTGGCTGAAAATGAAAACAAAACAAACAAACAAAAAAGAAAAATAAATTAAATTTGTCAGTGAGATATGTTTTTTTCATATTTGCAGGGCTCATGACCACAATGACAAGATATTTAAAAAGATAATGTGAATAATTATTAATAATATCAGATTATATGTGATGAGGGGTAAATTGCAGAAAATATTAAATCTCTAATTTTGTTTAATTAACAAAGATGAACTCAGAATAATGTGGTCATTTTTGCCTGCCGGGTGACTGGGATAAAAATGTTAACATCAGCCAGAATTTAATGTGATTTAATTTCTGTACAATTATAATATGGCTGGCTGCTGCCAAAATAAAACAGAACAGCCTTTGTTTCATTTTTAGAGTCATTATCAGCCATTTATCAATACCATAATGCCCACAGGCTGTTCTGCCCATTGGCTCACCTACTACCTACGATATGGAAAGTGCATGCAGCCATAATGTAACCCTCCAGTCAACCATGTTTAACTGAGCCTGTCGTACAGTACAGATTCCCCATGTATCTGAGCCTCTCTGGGCCTCCTCTGTTTTATTTTCACTTCTAGGAACTGCTTTTTTCTCGGCAAATATAGCCAGACACCTTTTTCTGTCTGCCTGTCAACACTGGAGCTGTTGCTACTTCAATAATCTCAATGTCAAATTTGTATTAGACAAATATCTAATAATAGCCAGTCTGTTAGATAGATGTCTCTTGCCAGGGTTTAGACGCAGAGAGCTGCTTCATACTGTCACACTGTCAAGATCCCTTGAATAGTGAGCTGATGAAATGGCTGCCTGTAATACAATTTGGACTCAATTTAATAAACAATAGACATCATATTGACATTGTGTTATATTTTTGCATGCCTATTATGCACTCTCTTTGTGGGGATGTTTAATTGCACCATGACCTTGGAGTGACACAGTGAGGAACATTAAGAAAAGCAAAGTCAGCATATTATAATTACATTCACCCCCACTGCAGTTTATTAAAGGGCAGTGCTGGAATTTGTTCTGTGTTTCTGTGATTAGGCTCGGAGTATGAATACAATGTTTCATCATTTATGCAAATGTTAATGTGAGGCACACAATGCACAAATGTTTTCTGAAATAAATTTGTTAATGGTTCCGTGTTCAGTGCGTACGGGGGGGGGGTTATTAAATGTGTGGAACACCTAGCAAATCACAAATCTCCGAGACGGTAATGCAGCAGAGAATAATGTGGTAGAATAGATTATTATATTATTAATACTAAGGGGATATTTCCCATATCATTTGAAAGGAGAATATCACCCACACGGCTTTGTACCCACAGCCGAGGCGAGGCTGCCTTTATGCATAATTCATATTTCCATATCGTCATGGTGATCATGTGCGATGAGTGTTTGCTCTCACAGCAGGGGAGCTGGTTGGTGGTGGTGGTGGTGGTGGTGGTGGTAGCGTGTGTGTGTGTGTGTGTGTGTGTGTGTGTGTGTGTGTGTATGAGGTGGGCTACAGGAAGGGTTTGTGTAAGGGGGGGATCAAGGTGTCAGGAGGGACAGAAAAGGAGTGGGGAAAGGAGAGGAAAAGTGTGACTGGTAAAAACACCGACTCCGTATTCGCCTTAATTATCCTCCATCTCAAAGCGGCCCATTTCCAGATTTTTCTAACTACAGTTATTTTTACACAGTGGAGATAGGCAGCAGGCAATGGGATGGGGAGGCTTCGAAACAGCTCGTAAATAGCTTGTGAGTCAGATTTATACTCACAAAGCTTCACACCTATGCCCTGGATTTGTAGCAGGCATATTAATTGATTGCAACCCACTGCTTTCTAATTATATCTGAAAAAGTCTTATAATTACAACTCCATCTTGAGCAAAAATTAAATATTCTATTAAAAAGCCTCTTTTAACATAAAAATACACTGTGTAATAACATTCAATATGAACATGTGTTTATATACCTCCCAATTACACAATACGTTTTATAAAAATGGAATTCCTTCAAAACAAAATCTCCAAATTGGATATCTCCACACTTTTAAATTTAGAATGTGTCGTGTTTTCATACTGTTCTTTAATTTTAGGTATGATTAGTTGTATTCACTTATCTACAGTCAACTCCATGAAACTGGTGTTCATTTTTTTTCTTGGTTAGCTTCACAGGCTGTTGCATTGCTTAATACACTCCGACAGACACGATAAAAAATGGGCATGCTGCAGTTTTTACAAATGTCAACTAAACAACAGTATGCAAAAGTGTTAAAAGACAAAAGAATTAAATCACATGTTCTGGATAAGACTTAACCGCAATACTCATAAGATTAAAAAAGAAAAGAGGAAGCAGAAATAGTGGTGAGGCTCAACTTCCTGTTTGGTTTGTGGTGTTTTCCCATAAGAATTATGTTCTTCAGCCTAGCAGCCACTCCACTGGACACTGGGATGTGCGTGTCTTTTTTACTTTTCTCAGAAAAAACAGCTCATGACCTTTGTTGCACAACACACCCCTCACTTCTGCATGATTCTTGCTGCCGGACACAAAAAAATGCAGAAATGCCGTACGAATCATACAGAAAACAACTGAAAACCTTCACTGACCTTCACATTGACATCTCGGGTACCATGAACCATCAGTTTAAATACACCAAAAGATATGTTAGTGTGTCTTTTCATTTCCAAAATATTAACCTTCAAAAGCGTAATTAAATGTTGAATCAGCTGTTGGAATTTAAAGGTTTCTTGGGCCTTGAGGTTCAAAATGTTCTCAGATGGAGTTTAGTGAAACAGCTGTGATTTCAATCCCATGACTGGACAGGAATATGTAGGAGGGAAAAGTGAATGAACAAGTCCTCCTTCCCTCAACAACTACTGGCCAAGTGCCTTTGAGCATTGCATTTAACCTTCAACTATTCCACCAAAGCTACTCAGAAGAGCAGAGAGAAGTAGTATGCAGGATTGTGGTCTTTATGTTGAAGTTAAATGTTCATGAAAAATAAATAGTAAAGGAGCGAAAACAAATGTTTATCATTAAATTATTAACATTATGAGGGAGACATGGTATTCTCACTCTCTTATTGTCTTTAGCTCTTGTCCGCCCCCCCCTTCTCTCCATCCTGGGTGAACTTGAATCAATCTGATCGCTGCTCTGAATCCTCTTGAGAAGCCTCCCTATACACACACACACACACACACACACATGCACACACACACACGCACGCACACACACACACTCTCACTCACATCTCTTGCTCAATCTTGGTATTCCTCTCTCCCAGTGGACAAGGTGGACTAGAATTAATTAGCCCCACCCGTTATGGACACACACTCACAAACAAAACAAAAAAAATGCACAAGTAAATACACACATTCACCCTTTATGTGTATGTGTGTGTGAGTAATGTGTGTGCACTGTTTATACACCGAGGAGGAGTGTGAAGTTGCTCATACTTAGTATTCCCTTGGTGTCTCACAGAAAGATATTGCAAGGCGTGTGTGTGTGTGTGTGTGTGTGTGTGTGTGTGCGTCAGTGCATGTGTGAAGGCTGGAATTCAGAATGGTATTGATTAAACACAGCAGGGGGTGAGTGTGTGAGCACTGCAGATAGCTCACTCACCTGCCACTCTGCAAACACACATCCACACCAAACACACACACAAACATCAAACTGTCCGCTGGCTTCATTAGAAAGAGGCTGCCTGGCTTTCGATATGATGAATAAAATAAATCAAGGAATTCAGATTCAGCTTTGAGGTACAAATATCAAATTTGTATTGAAAATGTGTTTGCGCACCGTTCTCTGTCCTTCTGATGGACAATGCTGTCGTGTGTGACGGGTAAACACTGACAAAGAGCAAGTTTTCCCTCAGACAATCAGTACCCCAAACAGCCAATGTGGTGATCTGTTGAAGGGTCTGTGAGCAAGGCATTGAATCAGTGTTCATTTAGCTGTTAGTCAGAAAAACCTTGTACCTTTACTTTTGGTGGTTTTCATTTTAAATGATTATAAGGTCCATTTTAGAGCTTCTCCTTCCTCTAAAGCTCATAAATATACACACAGATAGACTTTTTGTGTCTGAACAGTGAAAACGTTAAAGATAATAAAGACTTAAACCCAACACCAACAGTGCACTAACCAGTAAACTCACCCAAATTTAACAGCAGCCAACTAGAAAGAGGTGAGAAGATTTTTGCTGCAGTGTACTTTTTGTTTGCTCTTTATTGGATTCCTCAGCCACCTAGCTCAACTTTTAAAGGTGATGACATGACTGTTTTAACCAGTATTGTGCAAATTACTGAAAATCTGTGGTTACAGTTACTAGTTACTTATATCAAAAGTAACTGGCTTACTTTAGCAATTACTGCATATAAAAGTAACATGTTACGGGAAGTAACTGTTGTGTTACTTTTTTTCCACTTATCATACATACTTCATACATAGAGACAAATCCCAATGAGTTCGTCTTTACACTTCCAAATTCTTATTCAGCCACACCAGTTTTACTTCCTCAGTAGACTCCTCAATTAACAAATATTGAAACCAAAACTCCAGTAACATGCATCAACCAAAGGTAAAAAATAGTCAGGTCTGAGTTCCCAAATAACCCTCCCCCAATACAATTTTCAATAATTAAGACAAATAAATTGTTCTGTTTGTGATTTACCCTATCCTATTCTTACTATTATCTTTCCTCCCTTTAAATCATTGCTTTTTATAGTTGTAAAAATGTATATATGTGTATAGTAGTTGTCTGGAGAATGTCTCACACAGGTGGGATTTTTAGCAGAAAATGCTTGACTATATGCATAAAATGAAAAAACTTAAATAATGCAACAAAGGATGAACATAAGATGAACAGAGCCAGTGGGAGTAAACTAGTCCAAAATCAACAGAGACAGCGTTACTGTCTATATTGTTGTCTTTTCGTTTTGTAATTTAACCATTTCTTCCAGTCCGCCATTGTTTGTGATTGGAAAGCTAATCATTTCACAGTTTTTGTTTACTTTACATATGGCTATTATGCCCCTTTCTGCCCATTGCTTAAATCTGGTGTCAGTTCTTCATGGTTCAAATCTATCATCAAATGCAATCCATTTTAATAGGCCGAGTTGAATGTTTGTGTTATTTTTAAATATCTGCTTCAATTCTCCCATTAATGCACACATAGCTATATAATGTCAGTGTTGCTGAAGCACAGTTTGGGACAAGACACCTGTTAAATATGTCTATGATTGTACCCGTTATCATGATGATGAAAATGAGCTTACATTAGCTTTGAAGTGTGTTGTGTTGCTAGGTGCGTCATAAAATTAGTATTACTACTTTTTGATGTGGATTAGGGCTGGCACAGTATCAGATTTTCACTTCACAGTTGTCATGACCAAAAAAAGTTCACATTTATAATAATACTATCAGTTAAATTTAGCCTTAACTTTGTTAATGGTGCATTTTGTCTCTGTTTTAGCAAATGAATTACACTGAAAATACGAGTGTAGGAGAGGCAGAGAGAGTCTGTAACTATTAATGAACAAAAGTGTACAAAAAGAGCAATTACATTTAATAGAGAGTGAAAAGGGAACCAGATGGTTTTCGGTGAAGAAGACAAAGCAAGAATGGGAAGAAACATTTAAGAGGCAGTGCATTATTTACTCAGTATTATCATATGTGTATTATTAACATGATATCAATATGTAATTTTAGATATTGCAGTTATTGTCAGTACCACCGTATTGCAACACCACTAATGTGGATTAAGTCCTCAAAAATGCAAATAAACTACATTTCCTCACTATATTTTTGTCCTTGATCACGAGGGAAAAATAATGTCCATATTTTCAGGACAGCAGGCTCAGATTGCCTGAGCTGTGGGCCATTGTGTGCAGTGTCAGTCCAATGTTGATTGATTGATTCACGTCATTCATTGCGCCACTGTCAGGTCGGGTGACGTTAGATTGTAACCTAGGGAATAGGCAGCGTGTGTCTGCCACGATCAAGACAAAAGTAACGAGTAAGAAGCCCATTTAAATTTCAGTAACTGTAATTGTGTTTGTTTGTTTTTATTTGTAAAAGTAATTAGCTACATTTCTAGCCAAAAGTAGTGGAATTACAGTAGCGTGTTACGCCTAACACCAGTTTTAATGCACTCTGAAATGTTTGTGTCTAAGAAGGATGTTAACATTTAACGTCTAAACTTATCACTTGTGTTTGTTGACATAGGTTTTTGATTTTATGTTTTCATGTGCAGAATTACTCTCAGAATTTATACATGTGTTAACCTTGTTCTGTTTAGAATTTGAATTCAGCAATTTAAAACCCAACCTAGACAAAAGCAAAGGTTAAAAAACATACACTGAAGCAGATGTTGTCGCTTTAATAAATTTATTCTGTTACTGTGAAAGTAAGTAGTACTTTTAATTACTTGACGTGCAGCATGGGTGGATTTATTTCAGTGTTTGCATCCCATGTCAACATGTGTTTTCAATTTGTGATGCAAAGAAATTTCTAAGCCTGCAAAAATACCACATCATTCTCATGTAGGTACACCAGGAGGCTGATGTAAATGGTTCCTCTCAGTAGGAAGCATGTATTTATGGTAAATCTGACATGACACAAATGTGGCACGTGACTTCACGTCATGAATTGAGAAAAAAGTGGTGGCTGTATCATTTGCAGAGTAGACTGGTAACTGATTTTTTCCATTTCTTTGTGACATGACTTCATCACAGGTTATTTGGCTTGGTCATAGGAGTGTTTTGAATAGTCTTACATGGGTCAGCTAGAGGAATAATAGATGGATCTGCAGTTCTATGTGTGAACATGAACCGGGTTTCTTAAAGCTGAAAGAAAGAGACCATATACTCTAACCTGTGATGTCAGTGAGAAAAGCCTTTTCCTTTAGCATTGATAATAAATGAAGCATCATGTTTGTGCATCAGCAGGTGCATGCAAAGAATACTAACACTGAGACCAGTTCAGCCACAGCTTATGTGAACATAAAGGGGTGTACAAAGAGTGAAACATACACTTGTGTTACTTTTAATAATAATAATAATAATAATAATACATTTTATTTGAAAGCGCCTTTCAGGACACCCAAGGTCACTGTACAGAAAATATAAAAACCAAGATAAAAATGCAAGATAAAAAGACAACAAACAATAAAAGGGAGGGGGGACCGTGTGAAGCAGTTTAGAGAGAGTAAGCAAGTCTGAACAGATGAGTTTTGAGTTTAGATTTGAAGATGGGCAGGGTGGCAGAGTTATGAAGGTCAGGTGGCAGTGAGTTCCAGAGTTTGGTAAATTCTGTTACATTACTGTGATTAACATGTTATTAACACCTGTAATATCTGTGATGCTAATAATGCTAATGACTGAATTTGATCATCTAATTATTGTTGCTGTATTAGTAGTTGTACTTCCACATGTTCCTCCTCTACCTCTATCTCTTGCCCTTTATACCTATCCAGATTTGGAAATTAACTTTTTTTCACCTGCCTCTTTTTTGTTTGTTTTGTTTTGGCTGGTGAGTGAAGAAAATCTAGCAGCCACTTGGCTGGTGCTAATTTCCATCCCTGATCCTATCTTTACCTCACTCATTTGCTTCCTTTTCCACTTCATGTCTTCTCTCATCTAACACCCTCTTCTCATATCCCTACATACCTCTCCTCTTCTGCCAGCGAGGGGTAAGGAATCTTCGGGAATCTAGCGATTCGATGGGATAAGATTCTTTGGTGTCTGATGCAATTCAAACTCGATTTTCGATTGAATAAATAGCGAGAGTGAGACTTAATTTTCAGTCTCTTGCTCCAGTAGGCTATACTGTGTGCCAAACCATTCACTTGTGTCCTTATTCTTCCCAAGTACAACATGGAACATAACTGGCTTTTAAGATAAATGGCCTGCTGCTTTTTTTTTTTTTTTTTAAAAAAAAACCTCAACTGCATTGATTATTGAATTTATTAAGCACCCTACAGTCCTACTTGTATGAGAATAACAAAATGCTGAAGATGTTATGTCTCCAGCAGTGGAGAGCAGCATCTGTGCTGCACTATTAGCTCAGGCGACAGCCAAGACACTGAGCAGGCGCAGGGTTTTTAAAGTGAAACAAACTGAGCATTGGGTTATTTTCTTCAACTCAGAGTTGGTTAAAGTTGTTGAAGGCTGCAGAGTGTGTTGGCAGGCTGTTCTCATGCACTGTTTGTATGTTTTCCCATGAAAAGTAACACACCAAAATTTGTACATATCCTACGTACTCATGAGCCAGTAATTTGTCTCCCTGAAGACAGATGTTTGAATGTGTGAACGTGTGAGGGACGTCATCACCGCGTTTCTTTTCCTAAACACGGTAACTTTATTTGCCGAAATCTAAAGATGCCCAACCATGTTGCTTTTCCGAAAGAAAATGGTTGTAACTTAAGTACGTTAAGTACATAACTTTACGTTATTTGAACGTTACTGCTGACCACTGCTGACACTCCATTAACAATAATCTCTCTAAAAAGTACAATATACTTTATGTTTGTCTCAATATTGTTATTAGAAGACATGAAATTAAACATGCTTGCAACCACTGCCTTTTGTGAAGATGAATTATAGCTAACTCTAGCATGTCCACACCGTAGACTGCCTGGGTGCTCCACTGTCCTCGCAGTTGGGTTCCACCTTTTTGGTTCCGTCAACATCACATTAGTAAGTAACATTTAGAAAATCAATTTTTGATATTTGCGAATTGAAACCCAATCTTCCACGTCGGCATTGCAATGTGACTAAGAATCAATTATTCTCCCACCCCCACCCACAGCCCTCGCTCATGTGGTGAATGCATGCAGTTCATCGGCTCAGAGATGCAGCTGCCTGTGCTCCTTGATGCAAACAGTGAAATATCTTAAAAACAGTCCTGGTGAGAGAAAGATACATCGATGCCATTCCCTTGTTGTCGTTCAGCCCCTCTCTGTACTTTCTCTATTCACTCTTTATTATTTCCTTTTCTCTTTGCAACATGAGTCATGTGAACTCATTGTCCATGGTTAAGCCAGGTGAGGGGGGTGGGGGGGTGGGGGTCAGAGCTAAATGGAGGAGAAGTGGGAAATGCAGAGGACAAGAGGTTGCAATTTTGGGGCTGAGCACACACCCAGTGTCTGATTCTGTGTGATTATACCAGTGAGAGGGGAAAGAGGGTTTCAGTATGCATACTGTACATTCACATTAATCCCATGTCATGTCTTCCTCTCTATATATCTCCACTGAGCTTTACATGCAAAATATATCATGTTGTTGAGCAGAGGTAGCTGATGGCTGGTTTAGTCAAAATGGGCTTTGATGGACTATTTTTTTCTTAACGATGTGCACTTTGTTTATTATTATCTGGTATTATCCTACTTACAATAATGACGGTGGTTATTTTGAAGCAAATGCACTAATGTTTACAGAGACTGTGCTCGGGTTTCACATATAAAATTGCCAAAGCCCATTTCCTAAATTTTTGACTCAGGCTGTCCACAAATATCACAAGTACAATTCTGTAGCATTTATGGGAAGGGCTGTATGTGTAGGAACACGTTTGTGTCCTTGTTCATTGTTGCTCTGTCTGTCTGTCCATATCCCTTTCTTTTTCTCTCTTCCTCCCTCTCTCCCCTCCTCTTTCCCACTCTCTCTTTCCACACTACTGGGTTTTAATCACTGCTGTAATTGGCAACTCCCCGCTGTGCATGTGCACATACACACACAGACTCACACTTACGCTCTGCCTAGCTGCTGCAAATCCCTCTGGCAATGTATATGTGTGTGTGCGTGTGTTGTGGGGGCAGGAGAGAGAGATATGGAGAGATAAGGATAATGAAAGAAGGAGAGTTTCAGAACTGCAGGCCAACTCACCAACTCAACAATCTGTCTGCTGTGAAGCACTGTGAGGAAGTGGAGCTGTGCAGCCAAATTGTAATTATCTGAGAGAAAAAAGACATGGCTCAAGATTTATTACAGAACAAAACATTGTGTCGGAGTTACTGGAGAACCTGATGCTGCCTCAGCTTAGTCAAATAATTAGCCTTGTCATACTGAAAGTACGGTATGCCACATACTGTTTATATTGGAACAGAGACTTGAGGGTCTAATGATAGAGGGTGTCAGGTGTTGTACAGATTGTGAAGCCCCTTGAAGCACATTTTTGATTTGTGAAGTTGGGCTATATAGATAAAAACTGACTTCACTTGACTTGGCTTGCATTAATAGATTGCTATAAGGGTAGCAATCTATCACAGATGAACAAATAAATAGGAATATTACTGGGAGCAGACAGATTTCCCATGAGTTTGTTTGCATCACATAAAATGTTCAATGACTATTTCTCAGAGGTGAGTATTAACGCATTACAGTTAGTATTTTTTTAAGGAACGAGTTACATGTTACATCCCCTCGTTTTAATTCTTTACTCAGGTATATTTCTTAGCCAGTAATCTACTTTTTACTTTGCTACATTTGCCTTTCATACCTTCATTAAAACTGGTAAATTAATCAGTTGGTGCATTCATAAATCCAATCTGACACTCCACATTAAAATGAGAGCCCTGTTGTTTGAAGAAATACAGCATTCATCACATTCACTGCTCTTGGCGCTCTGCCGCTCTCAGAGTGTGGTGCTCTGAATAAACTAACAGTAGTAGCAGTGTCCATGTTGACGAACAGTCCAGTTTGTGCCATAGTGCGCTCATTATATCAACGATTGTCGTAATAAACTTTGCACCACAAACATGAATATATTTCTACAAACTTCACTGCAAACTGCCAGGTGTGCTCCTTCCTATAGCATCAGCTGATGTCGCAACCTACTGTCTGATCAGGCTGTTAACTCATCGGTATCACACGTATGTCACCCAAATGACTGTCAGCAGACTCTTATTGTACTGGTTGCACAATAGCTGGAAACATCCAGATAAATGTAGGATGATACAAAGTAGCTGGCCTGCAGTAACGTGTAGACCTACACTAAGTACCAAGCTAGTGTGCGGGAATATTCATGTGTTGCTTGGCAACAGTCCAGTCGCGGTCTAGCTGCCAAACTATGTGTGCTGTCGGAGCCAAATATATGATTAAATTAACAAACAAATCATAACCTGTTGTTGCTTATTACTGTTAACTGATAAATAGTGATTGTAGAACTGTTGTTTAAAAGCAATATCACAGTCTAGGTCATGCAGTTGTACGAATATCAGCACGGCTGTGATTAACTTTGGCGCTCAGCCAAACTTCATCTTGTATGATGATGCTTAATTGTTGTTAGATGTAGTGCAGCTTACCTGCTCTACTTCATCCAAAAAGATATAATATGTGACATGTTTTTTCAATGTTTTGCACTGGCCCACACACCCTAAAAATAGTAGAATAGAAAGTAACTTGTACTTTGAGTAATTTATTAAGTAATGGAAGTAATCGTACTTTTACTTGTGTATAGATTTTATAGCACTCTACCCACCATTGTTATTTCTACGCTGGAGCACTACAAGCTAATGATCAGATTTTTTCACCGCCAAAAAAAATCTAAAGTAGATACAGACAAGTGGACCCATTTACAGCCCCCTCAGTTATAAGTGCTTGAATTAGTAGCACTTATTTAACTTTAACTAATTTTCCATTTAAAAAATGAAGTGAAAAGCAAATAAAAAATACAGTTACATCACCAAGAGTCCCTGTTACGGTCCCAGTTTTGGGTGAAGTAAAGTAGTTAAGTTGTACTAAAACTATGTTGTAAATATAGAAACATCTGACATGGTACACCATATCAGAGCACTCCCAGTGTGGATTATTTGTATTCTGAATAAAAGCAGTGTATCAGGACAGTTCAGTTCTATTGTTCAGGGGGCTTCATTTTCAGAAACCTTAGGGCCTGGGGCTCAGACATTTCCCTGAGCTGTTATTCTGATTATATATGTCGCTTGACACAATGCGCCACATTTTCAAAACTTTTATTTTGCTATACTGCAAACAAGCCTGCGACAACAGCAGCATTTGGAGGAGGGCTTTCGTCATCAATAATGCATACTGCGGTTGGCTGATACTGACAGCATAGGAGTACTCTGCTGGTTTAGAGGTTTATGTTGTGACCAAATGTCCCTTATTCATGTGATTTTTAGTCTTCAGATTTTAAATTTCATTTAATTGAAAAAAGAACTGATCGGTGGCCAGTCTGGCTTTTAGGTGGGCCGACATTGGCCCACAGGCCACTGGTTGAATAGGCCTGCTGTGTATTGATTGCATTTGATGATATTCCTGGTTAGATAAGTCCATATTTTCTTCTTGCAGGGGTGCATGTTCTGGATGCACTGTGACCCATCATGGTTCTTGAACACTGGCTGTATTGATTTCCACAACAGCATTGTGCTTTTTATATAAGAGTCCTGCTGTGTATTATGTCTTCAATGAAAATATGCTGAACTGTCTGTCAAGTAATGCCACACAAAAATACACACATTAAAAGTCAGTTTGCAGTGACAACTGTAATTATTAAGGGACATTTAGAGATTACAGGAAAGACAGTAACCTTAGTTTTAGATGTTAATTGATATAAAATGTCATCAAAATGCCGCCATCAATCATTGTAGAGAGACAAATCACTTAGTGCACATGTAGAAAAAGGGAAAACTTGCTTCCCAACAGTTTTAACAAACTTTGAGATCAGTATGGGGGGAACAATAACAGGAATACCTGCTCAGTATTCAATGCAATGCAGTAATGCTTGCAAAAGAAAACCTCGCCTATTTCATGAACTCATTTTCTGTGGAGACTGTGTCAAAGAGGCCTTAATTAGTGATTTTTAAGGCTATAGTTTGTTGTGTTGTTGCCAGTTGCATGTGTCTGAATAAAGTCCATATTCCCAGCTCACCACATACTGTTCCTCCCCATCATATCACCACAAACCAATCAATGCTGACAGAAGTGCAGAAATGAGCATGTCATGTGTGACTTAATAGTGGTAACACGAGCTAAAGTACAGCAGAAAACACAGACACTGAGGAGTTTTCACTGCAAATGAGCAGGAATAATGTGTTTCGTCAGTGAAAAGAGTTTGTTGGATTTGTGCTCAATATATTGAGGCTTATTGGACCAGTGGTCGCCTACCAAATCCTACACTGTGAGAACCATGTGACAATGGCCATGCTAAACCCAATGCTAAAGAATCTCGGCTTTATGGTTATCATGCCACATTGGCCGCAAAAAGGAAAGTTTCATGCTTGTGTGTGTGTGTGTGTGTGTGTGTGTGTGTGTGTGTGTGTGTGTGTGTGTGCGTGCGTGCGTGCGTCTTTTATGTGGGTCACCCCACCATGTCTAATGGCCCCTTGCTGCGTGCAGCGTCCTGCGCTGAGCTGCTCCCTGCTGTCACACTCACACACACAAACAAACGCATACACGCAGCGGGGGAGATTTTGGGGTATCCCTCGCCCTAATACCCTCCACAATACACCACCACTGCATCTGTTGCTCCTGTTCTCAAAGTTGAAAGTTGATCAGGGAAGTGCTAGCATGTCTCTGCTCAGTCTTTCTTAGAATCCCCTTTCGTCATCACCTTCTATCTCTGTCTACTTTGTATCACTCTCTAATTTCAATCTACACCAAAGATTTTTTTTTTACCGTTTTTCTCAACATTTAGGCTCCTGTTTCTTTATTTTAACCCTCAGTTGACTAGGACGGGATTTTAAGGATTAGCTGATGACCCATTCTTTGTGTTTTGTCTGTGTGAAATAGATGTGAAGGCTCGGCCCTCTGCAGGCCTCCATCACAGACACACAGACAGTTCAAACTGCTAGCAATTGCCTCAAACAGGTGAGCATCTGCACCACACACACTTAAAACACCAATCTGACTTATGTATACTTCTTCTAGTATTCAGGTTTTGTAATCCATCAATTGGTGCATGATGGTAAATTATTTGGTGTATTTGTGTTGCTGTGTGTCAATGTATCAGTGTTAATGCTTTACTGTGAAGTAGCTCCTTAGCATTGTTAGCCAGTGGCTAATACCAGACTAACAAATGAAGCCATGGTGTCACTATAAACAGCTTATGTGGCATATTGTAATGATATGGGTATGTTTTATTAGAAGTATCATTACTGCTAGTTGCATGGAGACACGTTTTATGTGCATGTCTAAATGTATGCAGCCTGAATGTGTGTCGTTTCCCTACAAAGACGCCAGTGTTATTAGTTCCCTCTGTGTGTCTATCCAGGCTGTAACCAGACTGTAGGGAAGAAAAAGATCATCATTAAAATTCTAGCACTGCAATTTTATTTACATGAGGAGAGAAGAGGAGAGGAGAGGAGAGAAGAGGATGAGGTACATAGGGAGAAAGTGGCAACGAAAGAAGAGCGAACACTCAGATGCTGAAAATTCAGACTACAGCTAGAACCTGCCCATCCCCACCATACACTTGAAACACACACACACACACACACACACACACACACACACACATGAGCATATCAACCAAATGAAGACATACATGCAGAGACAATAAGTGCTCCTAACATTCATGGAGACAAACTTGCTGCATACTCAAAAGTAAAATCGCATGAAGCATCTGCACATGTGCTCCCAGAAGTACACTCTGAAATATAGCAAGCACATTTACTTCGATCCATAAAGCACGGAAACATGCTCATACACACACATACACACACACAGACTAAATCTCAGCCACAGAGAAGCCAGCTACGTCAGTATATTTTCACACTGCGGTAGTGTCTCTTTGTCTGCCTGTCGGCCAGCCAGCTGTAAGATGGAGGGCGAGAAATATGCTTTTAGCGGACGGCTTCGTAAGACAGAAGACACGGCTTTGTCATTATTGTTTCTATGCAGCATTGTTGTAATATTGATTTCTGTCACGCCATTATTTTAGTTTGGCGTTTGCTGTTGTTTTGTTTTTCTCCGTCAGCTAGTGTATGTCTGATTATGTGTACACCAGTTATGAGGGCGTGTGCATGTGTGTGTGTGTGTGTGTGTGTGTGTGTGTGCGCATGTCGAACAATGCATGTATTACAGCTACCAATTCTGCATTTTACAGTTATGTATGCTTAGTGTGTGAGATCTGTGTCCATACAATCCAGGTATGCGCCAACACATACCTGGTGTGTGTTAGAATATTTGTGTGCACATTAACGGGGGATGGCGACCCTCCTTCCACCTGTCCATGGCATCAGCTGGTGTTTGTGTTGATACACATGCACACACTCCCACAGAATTTGCTCTAATCCCATCCTTGTTGAAAAGAAGAGCTGCAAGTAGCCTAGCAGTTCATATGTACAGGGCACACAGAGACATGTACACACACATAGGACATGATTGCAATATAATGCATCCCAATAACATGGCCCTGCTGTAGCATGCCACCTTTGTGAAGTCTACAACATGATAAGCACTACATTTTGAGACAGCTGGATTCATCTATTTTCTCATTTTTGTTTTTTAGTATTTCGTATAATGTTCAGCAAAGTGCCATAGCAGTTACTCATCACCGCCGTCGAGTCCTCATATTCATATGAGCATATAAAAGCATACTTGTAAACATATATGTCATCACTTCTGCTCTGCTGTTTCCATTTTCAAGCTAGTCTCAACTACTTGACCCACCTCAACAAATATACAGCAATGTCACAACACTGTTAGATGCAAATACAATAAGTACTTTCCTGCAAACCAGCACGGCAGCGTAAAGGGTGAAGGTGCCTTTTTACCCAGTACAAGCCCTACAGTCATTTGTTGTGCAGTTGACAGTCATGCACTGCCTAAAGAGAAATCCACTTCAAGGGAAAAGCATCGATATGTAACACACACGGGCACCGAATGAAACCCCAGAAATGCATGGTGAGGCAGAGAGAGACACAGAGCCGTAGAGAATGATTCAGATGTATAGAAGGCCTCGGTGAGAGAAGGTTTGCCATTGTGTGATAAACACAAACACAGATGCATTTAGGCTTTGATTTCAGGTTGCTTTTCACTGCTCGCAGTGGGAGCTGTCCTAAAGAAACAACCCTCACACACACACACACACACACACACACACACACACACACTCTCACACACACACACACACACACACACCATGGGCCGGACTGATAGGATTAGAGACTGATGCTATAGTCACACTCTCTCTTTCTCTTCCTCTCTCACCCCCTCTCTCTCCCGAGCCTGCCAAGCCTTGATTATTCACAAGGTTAGTTCCTGATTGCCTATAGCAGTAGCAGACACAGGTTCATTATCTCTCCACCTCCTTCCCTCTCCCTCTCGCTCTCTGTCCTTCTTGCAGTATGTTAATGCACAGCAGTTGAGTGAAAAGGCTTGACTCGCGCAAAAAACTAAAATTTACAATCTCACAAAGGATCCACTGAAACGCGGCGTGGCTGAAATGTTATGTGTCAATTTTTTGCATTTTTCAGTTTTAACAGTGCAAAATTGAATAACAGAGCAAGCAAAAATAGAGCGTCTTGTCAATACAGTCTTCAGTTTTCTCCATCACTGTCACTATTCCTGCAGTCATTATTTTCCATTAGTGGATACACTAAATCACGCTTTTGATGTGATAATTAGGGAATTTGATCGAGGATGAAAAGAACGATTTTATTGTTCAAATAATTAAAACATTTATTCACCCTGCTATAGAAAAATCTATCTATCTATCTATCTATCTATCTAGCTATCTATCTATCTATCTATCTATGTCAATCAGACACACATTTATATTTTATCTTCATATTATCAGTGGTCTATGTTTTCTCCAGATCCACAGAATATTATTTATGCATTTGAGGATTGATGCCAGCTGTCAATTATCTCAATAATAAATACAGCACAACTGGAGACAGGCAGGTTTTGTAGACTACTGATGACACTGTATGTGTACGTGTGGTGGAGGATATCAGTGCTGTTGCAGCAGGCTTCAAAAGGTAGCCGTCGGCTAGTCCTCCGCTGTCACAGAGGAGCTGTCGTTAGAAAACCTCCACCAGTAGTTCAGATATTTTAATAAATACAGCGTACAAGGAATGATTTTAGTTAGACGTAGCTAAAATTAAAATTCCAATATATTTGTTTAAACATTTTTGCTTGTGAGAGTAATTGTGTCGATATTTCGTTGCAGATATTCTAACAATGACTGAGGCTTTATTTATTTTGTTCCTCATTTATTGTCAGGATATCGAAGGAGTGTTAGTTTTTCCCTCTGTCTGTGGGACAATGTCCCCATTCTGAGGCGAGTGTGAGTGTAGTGTTGACACATGTTAGTGCTGGCTGATTAGTCGACACATAAAGGAACACGCAGCTCCTCCATCACTATTCAGCCATTTTGTCTTCCTGTCTGTCACACTGGTGGAGTGGATGTATGTGTGTGTGTGAGGCTTTTGTTAAGGTAATGCAGAGGAGAGAGGGAAAGAGCAAGGGAGAAGACACCGTGAAAAATTACACAGACCACAGCCGAGTGCCGGTGACCCAGGGATGCTGTTTTTTCCTTTAATGTCTACAAATCTGAATCACACTATTTCAGTCATTTTCACCTCCAAACTCATGATTTGATGATTGCAGGGAAACACTTGGAAGTAAAGTGTTTTAATGATAAATTGGTAGGAAGGTGTTGTGTGGGTCTGCGGTCTATTGTGTCTTAAGTGGATTAACAGAGCGGTCAGTGAGACAGACAGCCAAAGTGGCAACCATAACCGTTGTTTACAAGCTTGTGTCGCCTCTGTCGCTTCAGATTTTCATACGATACTGATTTGGTTTCTTGGACTTTCCCACATTAGCGGGGTGGAGTTTGTGCAAAATCGTTGTGTAATCTTTTGGAGTAAAGAAAGCGTGCAAGTTGACACAGTCACATCTCACATATTTACAGACATCTTGTACATTTTAAGCTTCCCCAATATTGCTGCATGTGGTCACATGGGATTCTGTAGCTTTTATTTTAATCTACTATTATGGATTTGTGTCAAATTCATATGCAAAATTCCAGATTTCTGATTTACAAATATGCTGAATAAAACAAAATACAGTAAGTGACTGTGCCTTTCTGTATTTTATATTTTAAAATTAAATCATCGTAAAATGTCACAATGAAGTCTCACTCTGCAGTGACTGTTTTGAATATCCTCACACCATTACACCTCACAATCTCAATTTAATAATCATATTTCCAGAAATGCACAGTATTGATGAATATGTCATTTTAGTATTTTATTTATGATATAATAAATTGTATAGACTTAAGTTATAATGTTCAAGGCAAAGTCACTCAGTAATCCATCACAGACACAAGCAAATTATTTCTTAGAAAATAAACTCTGTTTATTTACAGTTTATTAATATCAGCATAGTTTAATATCAATTAAAATCTAAACGTCATGGAAAAATAGTCTTTTCTATTACAACAAATAAATATGGCGCTACAAAATCAGATCATTTTCAGAACATATTAATATTTTATTTTTCTCAACAGTGGACCATAATATTCAAATCTGTTGCTTCATTGAAACGTGTATTGTTGGAAATATGCTGACAGACATAGAGCTGATTATAAGTATTATTATTAGCTTTATTTAGTCTGCATGAAATGTTGTAGATAATTAATATTAAGTAAAATATTTTAGTTTGAAATACAACCTTCTGATTTGTTTGATTAATAATAATAATAATAATAATAATGATTGTTATATAGTAATTATGATTATAATGATTAGTATAAATATAATTATCATTATTATTGCAAATATATGTTACATAGATGGGCATATTTAATTACCTCGCTGACTGTTTTTACAATTTTTGGAGAGAACAAAAACAAATAAATTGTATCTAATAAGTCGACTTTACGTGCTTGAACAGCATAGCTCCCCCTCTGGCTCTCAGGTGGCTTAACACCTTAACTGTGTCTCTTTTGATGGATCCAGTTTGTGTGCAAAGTCAAATGAATGTTGTGATGGCAAAGTGTGAGGTTCATTCCTTTTTTCAATTTAGGCTCCTGTATTGCTTTTATTTAAAAGTTGTAACGCAGAAGAGAGTTATTTTAGCTGTGCAGCATATAATTAGTATTTATTTATTGAACATATTATTTTTCTCTTACTTCAAGTATGTTTGTTCTTGTTGACAAAATCATGTGTGATTATGTCAAACATTATGATAGTTTCACCTCTAACATGATTTTCATTTCTGTCTAGGAATCAGTCATATTTACTGCAGCTATATTAAGAGCCACAAAGCCATGTATTGACGACAATTGTGATGAAGAATACATATGTTCTTCAGCTTCATATCAGACTACTCAGAGAGACTGAAATTAAAATCATTTTAAGTGAAGCGTCTTTCATATTTATCATCATGCTGCATATTTCTTATCTCTACAGATAACAAATACATCTTTCAGATATATTATCATGCTCCTATTTCTTATCTCTACAGGTAATATATACCTCCATATGTATACACTTAACCTTGCCTACAATAGAGCCAAATGATAAGATTTCTATAGTGCCTTAAGTGCTGTGAATTAGATGATGGTGTGATTTACCTTCAAGGCCTTGAAGTCAAACAGCGTGTTTAATTCTTTTTATTTCTCTCATACACTTTTGAAAATGATTTGAATAGGCACAAGCTGCTCAAGGTTTCTGTGTATGATGGCATGTGTTTGCATGTATAGTTTTTGTTGGAAAATACAGCAGGGCTGTTCTACCAGTAACAAAATAATTAAATGGGAGATTTTTTTTGTAGTTCTGCATCAAAATTCAAGTTTCATCATTTAATCTATTTAATTTATTTCAGTGTCACCCTCAGGAGTCATGTTTAAATGGGAATTTCACTGATTATTACCGTCACTTTTATTTTGTCCTTGCATGCAATATTGTGTTGAGGCTCATTAGATTTAGAATCAATTTAGATTCATGGTGCCTGCTTAAATGGTGAGACAGAAGATAAATAAAATCATCCACCTCTCCACTGGTGTCTGGAGGCTTTCTTGCCTTCTCTTTTTCTTGTGTTATCAAGGAATATAAACAACACCGGTTTTTTGTTTGTCTCGCAGAGGCACTGAATGAGTTGTAGAATCAGAGATTAGCGTGAAGGTGCGCGGAGTGTATGACAGCATTAAGGCAGCTGTGTGTTAAGCCAAATTATCTTTTAACATTTAAAAGGAGTGTCTTCTCCTCGCCATAGAATCTATCAGCTCCATTCAGCCCTGTTAGCTTTGATTGAGGCCTGTGCTATGAGCTGCTATTCATGTCCAACCGTCTATGTAAACAGAAAAGTGTTGTGACGGTGTGCGTGTGTTTGTGTGTGTGTGTGTGTGTGTGTGTGTGTGTGTGAGTGTGCCGCAGCCATTTAGACAGAGGTTTAGCATGCACAATAGTCCTTCTCTGCTGTCTATTTTTCAGTCTTTCTTTTTCTGTCCATGTCACACATTCTCTGTATCATGAACACACACACACACACATACACACACACAGCGAGTCAGACCTACGGAGGATCAGTCATGGTAGAGGTCGTCTATGGGGCCGACTTGACATTGTTGTCTATAAGCTGCTTTGGAGCAGGAGAAGTTTAAAGGACAATTCCAAACAGTTTGTACAAGAAAAGGCTCTCTCACATATAGCTGGGTGTCAGTGAACCAGGCTTTGTATGGGAGGGGGGGTCAGTTCATTCTCGGTTCAACCCTTTCCAAATGTGAATAGAAACCGCAATTGATTTGCTAATGATAGAGTTTTCACTCTTAATAAGATGGCTATAACAACCTTGTCCTTCTGAATATTGGAATGTTTGGAGGAAAAGTGGCTTCCTAAATTGATTAAACTGAAGGTGAGCTGGAGCCAGCCGTGCAGGATGTTGTTTTATGCTGCAGAAAGATGATTTGAGATAAATGCGATACAGCTGTTTATGTCAGTTTTGTTGCTTGAAATTGTTGAGGCTAACCAAATTATGATTATTGAATGAGTGGAAATATACGCTCAGTCATTTATTAAATTAATCTGAATGTAATCAATGCTCTCAGGAAGCACTCTCGTCATCTCACAGGCTGCCAGTGTCACTGTCATCTTTTGAAACAATGTTTTTACATACAGACTTTCACAGGATTTAGTTTTACAATTTAAATAACATAGTACCTGCCTGCCTCAGTTTCCTGTATATGTAACATTTCCATTTATTTTTATGTTGTAAGGGAATTTCTAATCTCAGTATTTTTTATTTTATTGTCAGTGTTTTAATGATATGTTATTGCTTGAATTGTCAGATTAAAGTGGCCAAATAATATTAACCAGCGATTGTTTTCTTTAATGCAATAAAAAAGACAGTTAATGATTATTGTTTAGTTAATAAATATTGTTTATTTCCCACTTTTCCGCTCCTATCAGACATGGAACAGCTGCTGTATGTGCAGTACTGGCTGGCATCATTTTATTATAGCAGGATTTATGTTCTCTCTGTCAAACTAAACCACATCTGCTGCACCCTGAGTGGAAATCACTGCACTATTTGAAATTGCACGTCCCCTGTTATTCCCCATCAAACTAACATATACACTCTTTTGGCTTGTTAAAAATTATTCCTTAGTTTGTAATGATATGACCGTAATAATGACAGTAGTTTGGGACGTGCTGCGTATGTGACACAAATGGCATATAAATCCAGATGTGACTGGCTTTAATGAGCAGCTGTTGACGATAATCCAGCTGATAAACGACTTTTAGAAGCTTTAAACCCTTCAGCTCCAGTATCCCTGCATGTGGAGTTTAATTTTGAACATGACATCATGAGATGTAATGAAATATCAGGGAGCAGTGTGGTAGCTTAGTGAACCAGCTGCATATTCACAGTGTCATGTTGATTGAAATCCAGGGCATGGCCTCCCTCTCCCTCCGCCGCTCTTGTATTTAATAAAACAGAAAAAAAGTGGCATATAAATTATCTTTAAAACAGCGGTGAGCACAATCTGTGGCCTCCCCTGTCCATAGGCTCGCTGTGCCAGTAGTCATGTTGTTGCTGTGCAGTAACGGAGTGATGGATACAATGCAAGAAGTCTCAGCATGATTTTACAGGTAGCTCTCAATGCTAACACGTCACACAGCTGCACTGTGTAACTGTGAAAAGCTGTCATTGGGTTTCAGCTGTTTCAGACTCTCAGACCCTCAATTTCCTCTAGCAGAAATCGGTATGAGTGCTGCCTCTCTGTCTGCACAGGATGGATGCGGGATGGAGGACTTTTACCATGGCAACCACTAATGCAGTATAGATGCAGGGACTGAGCCTTGGCTGCCGTTGTACTAATACAGGATTCATGGCAGGCAGGTGAAATGTCATCCGGGCTGTTGTTTTAAATGAGCAAGTGGTGCTTTTGATGTCTGGTGTGGTCAACTCTAAATCCCACTTGGCTCTGCTGTGGAAATGAGGCTCCTGTATTAGTTCAGCACCACAGCATCCTTTCTGTTCACTTTCCTTTCAGCAGTTTTTAGACGACAAAAGAATCTCTCCTCCACATGGCTTCCTATATTGCATTATAGCACCACTCAATTTTTTTATGTCAGCTCTGCCAATATTGTCAAGTGTCTCCTTCACATTGTTTCCTATATCGGCTTATACTGCCCAATCCTCGTAATCCCATTGTAGTCTGAGTCAAATATCTGGTTCCTGCAGTGTCCTCTCACCTTCTTCTAGGATGTGATTTCTGTATCCTCCTCGTCCTCCTCTCAGCACACTGGATTACAACCGAGCAACTTTGAAAAGTGACACCTAACAGGTTAGCAGGGAGTTTTGATTAAAGTAACTGTCTGGTTGATAACTGCTCATGTTTTTGCCGTCCGAAAAAATCATAACAATTTCACCACTGTATGTTCTGTGGTGAATAAGGTGATGTTTAGATGATGCAATGTTTGCATGTCGTGTGTAAAAGAAATTCACAGTGCGCTGAAACATGCAGTATGGCAAACTAAATAAACTAGAAGATATGGAGATGTAGTGTTGCTTCATAGTTGATTTAATCCATATTTTTGTGGATAATTCATTTACATTGTACATGGAATACACTAGGCCTCATTTCTCTTGTTTTCCCAGTCAAAATCAGTGAAATCTAATATTACATTCATAACCAAACTGGATATTTTATCCTGAGAAATGAGTTCAGATTGAGACATCCACAGCTCAACAGCTTCTTGAAAAGAAATAATGTTTGTTTTGCCCTGCTGTGTGAGACCCATTTTGCAAGAAGGCCATAAGTCACAACCCTCTACATGAGAGTGAGTCCAAAACAAACATTGCTTCCATGTGGCCCTGTCTTCAGCGCTTCCCTGAGCTGCGCTGTTGTTGCCGTGTGCGTGTGTCCCTGTGTGTGGGGGGGTGTTTGTTTTGTCTGCCCCTATCTATAGCTCTGTCCTGCCCCTTTCTTTCACAGTCAGAGAAAGGAACCACACCCCTCAGGCCTTGGCCTAGTGTATGTGTGTGTGGCGTTTCGCTCTCTTGGGATTTGGGGATTTGTACTGCAGTCTCTGTTCCTCAGCATTAGCTGTGCAACACCAAATACATATACCTCTGCATAATAACATGATCATAGGAAGTTCTATTAGAGGTATCATTTGCATTATATAAAGGTACCCAGGCACACATACAGTATATATATACAGTAAATACCCACATTTGGGCACACATACACTGCTATATCCTTTCCCTACTCTTTGTACACAGAGCGCACACATCCATAGTTTTAAAGGAAACACATTCAAAGATAGAAACATGAGTGCACACACACACACACACACACACACACACACACACACTGTATTTTCACATAAAGTAAAAGTCAATACAAGCCTATACACAGACATAAGATTATGTACACATACACACATGCGTATGTAAACACACCAAGCTGTCTTTAGCCAATAAGAGCAGAGCTTGAATGTGACCTGTGCTTCCCTTGTGAATATTAACCCCCAGGGAGAGCGAAACCTACCTGTTTTTACGTGATTGTGTGTCATTCCTGTTATCCGGGGTACTGTGTTATCATGGGCTCGTCCTCTGTCGAGTGAGAGCAGACGGCACATACAAATGCATGCAGGTTCCTCGCAAGCATGTGTTAAGCTGGATGAGCGCACGAGTCAGTGTAATTGTTGGTTCTGTCAAGGTGTGTGCTTGTGTGTGTGTGAGGTGCAAGCATGCATGTGTGTTGTGTGTGCTGGTCTGTATTCTAATTTTTTAATCTGCTTTTGCACGTTTCTTTTTTAAAACTGTAAGACACACATGGAAAACACTGTGTTGGACCATTTATTCAGTCAATATTAAAACCCTGATAGTGTTTAAAATAAGAATATTCTTAGACCAGCTCCATAGATAAATTATAAAAGATGAAGCCTCATCTTGAACAGGTTTAGCTGATTACTTTGATGTTGGATAGGAGCCAAATATTGAGTCACTATATTAAATACATCTAGAAATCGATTATAACATGTCCTTCAATGCAAGCTAGCATTTGACACATGTAGTGACTACTTAGTGTAGATGTTTTTCGCATTATATTGTAAATAAAGTTTAATATTTTACAGGATTTTTATGAACCACATTTATTTACATGCAAACAAATTTGTCACTACAATTCCAGTATGCTTTTTCTAAAACACGCTGCGTTGATGTTCATACCAATCTGTGTTTATCAATAAATTGCAGGTGTAAATACTCGTCCAGTGAACGCCTCATTGCTGCCACGATGGAACACGGATCCAGCTGGAGGAACAAGTGCTGTGTGGGCTCCCTGAAGTGGTGCAACACTGGGTCACTGGAGAGCCACAACGTGTTTGGGAACAGAACAGTCTGTGTTATTTCAGCACAGCCTGTTGGATGAAGGGCCATTTCACAGGCATTATGGATTAATCTTTGGCAGGATCTCCCCAGGATCAAACAAAACTGGATGTTTAACCTCACGTGTCCTAGAGCTGAGAGGTCTCTTGTGATAAACCAGGATAGAGAGGATTGAGTCTGACCCACATTGGGTTAAACATCACATACTTGTAAATTTATTTAAACTGACTCCTTATGAAAAGATGAAAATATAATGTGTATACACATCCTTCCTGAGACATAATCCAAACCCTGAGAAATGATTAAATTCATAACATTATGCTCCACTAGTGCCAAAGAAGACAGTGTTGTCTGTGTTTTTCCACAAATCTACTTCATTATTTTTGTTATAAATAAAATACAAATGAATATACAGTGGTGTTGTGGTTTCTGCACATCCCCCTTTTCACTTGATGTCTAACTACTCCTCTACGAACAAAAAACCCCAAAGCATTTTGTGAGTTTTGCGCAATCCATGCGATCACCTAAAGTCCTGCTCAGGTAAGAAGTGACCTTTTTAAACATACTCCCTTCCTGTTCATATCAGGTACGCAGATTTAGAGCTGCATCCTGCCATCTCTTCCCTCACTTGTTACAAACTGTTTGTTATATTGGGCTGAGTGTAGAAATATAAGCAAGTTCAGTGTGACAGGAGCAGTGATCGATGGGTCCAAATTTAACAGCACAATTTAACAGATTAGACTTCAGGAGGATTTTCACAGGCATTAAATCAGATTTATGACCCTGTGCTCTTAATCCAGGGCCAGTGGTCACAGATGGTCACAAAACTAGTCCTCACTAAAACTTTATTGTAACTAAAGTCCAATTCTGTAACTGCAGTGTTGCATCATGTCTGGAAACACTTTCAATCCGCCACTGTCTTTGTTTAAAGGGACATATTTCAACATGATTTATTCATGGGGCTTTTGCTACAAGTACAGACATTGTGTGACAGAAATAACATACATACAGTTTGAGTTATAAATAAATGTATCACAGAGAAATTTATGTTTGAAAGGCCTGTAAAAGTGGAGTAAAAGACATCTGCATTCTGATTTATGATGGTTTATCACAGTTGGGAAAACCAATATGAATACAGTCGATAGAAATGAAACATGCTCTTCTACTCAAATAAATGCTCTTCTGATTTTTAGACATTTGGGTAAGCAGTATTTCACACATAGCCACTTTTATGAAGAAATGTATCTCTATTCAGACATACAGTTTTATAATCATATTTTTTTTTGCACCCACCACCACAGCAAGTGTTTGGTGTTAAGACTGTGTATTGGAAAAGTTTGAGGCTGAATTGCTTCAAGGGCAGTCTTTAGTATTGAGAGGGGAATAGTCTGTGTCTTATTCAACTCAGATTTCTACAGCCATATTTGAAATGCAGACCAACAAACTACTGCTCCTCCACTGATACTTGTATTGGAATATAATCAAAGTATCTGCATCCCAGAGTATTATGTCATCCTGTTTTCTTGAAGTCACTCGCTGTGCCATGAATTTGTACCTGTTTGGTTGTATCAGCATGCTCCTGTGAAATCACATGACTGCATGAACGCAGCCATTTGATTTCACAAATCATGGCTATATATCCAAGTGACTGACAGCAGTAATTCCCACTGTGGTTTGAAAGCCATTCAAAATCAAATCAATCACTCTCAGTTACTGTAATTTCTCCATGTTGCAATCTAATGACACAGGGTGGACTCATTCCTGGTGATGTGTCACATATTGTGTATTCTGGCTGTGTTGATATAATTCCCGTATATCCCATCCAGGGACTGCTGCATTGACTGTTTTGAATTAGAGTTTGGCTTTCAGTAACCTGTTCCTCCCACATACTGTAAATAACGGTAATGAAATAGCCTGTAGGCAGATGGCAAGGGAGGATTTTACCTTTGTCTTCCCGTGACATTGATAGCTGTAGAATGAAGGGACAGTATAAAGGTAGCATTGTCTGCTCTCCACCTTTCATAACACAGAGATTAAGGGACCAAACACTGACGAGAGGACCTGTAATGCATATTTAAATTTCCTATGTGGCCTATCCAGTAACTTACTCATAATTGAGCCAAACAGAAAGTCATCTGAAAATTAATAGCCACAACTCTGTGATCTCAGAATAAAGCGGAGATCACACTATTCACTTGAAGGACCTCAGTGATGCCCATAGATCACTAATAATTTTAATGAATGAATCTGCTTTTTAATTAAGTCAAGAAAAATGGTTAATCTAACACTACTGTATTTTGAAGAAATAATCCTTTTAGCAATGCATGCATTGTTTGATCAATTAAGTCTATAATGCAACTGCCTGAACTCAGATTTTCTCTCACTCAAAATATGGCAACAGTAGTGATTAATCATCTCTGTGAGATATTTCCTGAGAATGTGAGATTTGATCTGACTCACAAACACAACTGAGTCTAAGTCAGTAATCAACAAGTTCCCAGGAATCACTGACAACTGCTCACAAATGCATCACTTACACAAGGTACGTGCTCCAACCTGCTCAGTGAATTTTTCTTTGCCTGTAGGCCTAATGGTACACTTTAGGAAGCAATACAATAACAATTTAAATTGACATCAGCATAAGGGTTAGCTCTTGATACCATTGTTTGTAATAGTGTAATGAAACAACCTATCGTTGTTGAGTTTTTATTGTCTGCAGTGTTTATTATTGTGTCTGATTTAACATAATTTGACCCTTGGCATCACCTATTTGATTATCAAATTAATGTATGTGTAATAAATGAAACCCAGGTTTTGTGTCTTTGAAATGACTTTCTATTTTGTGTGTATAACTCATAGCCTATTGTGGAATAGTTTAACCTGTTTTAAAATCAGCAGTGTTGTTTGTTTGTTCTGTTTGAGTCAGGGGACTTCTGGTGATAGGAGTGATGCTGCTTGCGGTGAAACTCTCACTGTCTCACCATGCATAGGTGAGGGAAATCATCAGCTTTTTTCACAGTCCAAGAGGTTTAACTTGGGGAAAGGAATCGGATTTCCTTTTTGTAGTCTGCCGGAACTTGATTCAATTGTGTATCCATACTCACGCTGTGGACACTGATTTTACCTTGCTTTACTTCATTAGATCGATTTAAAAATCCCAACCAACGCATGTAGTTATTATGGTGGGTAAATCTACGCGGGGACACGTAAATGTGATATGAATAAAAGATGTATCAGGTTTTTGTTTCTATTTTATTCGAACGCACGGCAGGATATGTAACCACTGGAGGTGTTCTCCGGTCTATATAGACCCGCCGCCATCTTACATTTTCCAGTCTCTGCTGTTCCGGCCAAGTCATTATTGACTGACTGCGGAGGGAGTGGACGAGGGCTCCCCGCTGACGCTCGCCTTCACATTTTCCTTGACTTTTTCCCTTTCTGAGTGGTTTTTACTCCCCGGGATCCGAGTGGACGGACTTGCTGTGTTGACAAGGGTAGGCTCCAACATTCAAACTATCGGCTCCACTCAGTTTCTCCCTCTTTTCCTGTCGGGCTCTCCCTGAATGCCAGCAGGAATGGAGACGGTTGTTGTGTACGGGCCGGCCGGGATGCTGCTGCCGCAGCTAGCGAGCCAGCTGAATTCACGGCAGATATTTGGGATATGCCAGCCACCGCCTAATGGGGACGTACCTATTTTACAGATGATAATCACTGACTTTATGGTAACGTTAGCACGGGGTCGATGTCTGGTAAGGCAATAGTTAACAATTAGGTAGATGTGTCCGATGGATTTCATCGCCTTCTAGTTTATTCGGAAACGTTATTCGGGATTTGGGAGTAAACGCCGATGTTGTGCCCTCGCTTTTTTTGAGTAGTTAACGTTAGCGAACGATGGCTAAGGTTAGTTAGCTAAACTACTATTAGCCCACTTATGCTGCTGGCCACATTCCACTATTCTGACTCATGTTTGCTCGACTTGAGTTTCGCCTTTCTGTCGGCTGTTTTTGCAGCTGGTTTAGCTGAACAGACACTTAATGTGGGGTGAAGATAAGCGCGTGTGAAGCTCGGTGTACCGTGGCCATGTGTTTAGTTTTACATGTTTAAAACTTAAGTTAGCGGCCGTTAATTAACGTTAGCCAAGTCACGGGAAACTGGTGAAGGAGGTTAACGCGAACAATTCGCCGAAAGTTTAGCTGGAAGTTCGTAAAACTGAACACCATTAGAAACTTTAATGTTAAATGGAGCTCGCTGCTAGCAGAGTCGCTCTAAACAAAAATTAATGGTTTATATTTAAGTTTATTTTAGGTCAGAAGCCCGCGAGAGTGTGTTTTTCTCTAGTCCTTTTAAACAAAGACCGACAAATTCCTCCCAGCCGTTGTGCTTTGGGAGGAAGACGAGGAGGAGCCAGAGTGTGAAATTTGAGTCAGTGGTGTTGGAAAGTCAGGGGCACCAGCAGCTGTGAGGGAGAGGGGTACCGCACACTATTATTTGGACGGTTAGTAAGTGTTGATCTGTTTTTATTAAATGTTATATTGGGTGTTTACTATTCCGCCTGGTCCCTTTGCACTGCCAGATGTGTGTGTGTGTGTGTGTGTGGCTGCTGGAGAGAGACATGCGGGTCACCACGGGGTAAGTTGGATACCTCGCTGCTCTTCGCCATCCTGCCGATACTGAAAACAAGCGGTGTGATGGCTTCAGCTGAAAAAAACTGTTGTGTGTGTGCGCTTTAGTGGCACAAGACGAAGTTGTAGTGGTGGTGAGATTTTTTTGCACGCAGTTGACTATGTCTTCGTTTATTGGTAAGAAGAAGATTGAGTGAATAAACTGGGTGGAGGGTGTTTACGTCTCATCTAGCGGCTTCAATTTATTAGTCACGGAAGCTCTGCAACTAAATCGGTTTATTTTAAATAATAAGATCACAAGATCAGAGTCGAGTTTTGCACATTACTAAACTAAAACCACCAGTCTCTGGTGTTTTCATGCCCCAGAAATCAACGCATTGTCTTTGGCGTTTGGTTTGTTTAAAAATGGGTTCAAATTCATTCATTTTGTTTGTCTGTCTGTGGTGCCTGAGTGAAATCCCCGATCAGATTACACAATGGAAGAAAAAACAGACAATCTCGTCAACAAAATCTCGCATTTACATTTTTTGAACGGAAGCGTAGGTGTGAGCTACATCTGAGCTACATCTCAGACCTGTAGTGGTTTGTTTTGAGGTAATCCACTTGTAAGAAAACTGCTACCAAGAACCTTTCCAGTGGTGTTGCCATTACCTAATACTGTAATATTTCTCTTTCCAATAACCCACCTGCGTGTCTGCATTTACATGGTAATTTTTACACAACTTGCAGATCTAGGTAGATTTTGAAATGTGTAAACTTGTGTGACAGTATTGCTGTTCATTATGATTTCATCAGAAATATATATCTGATAAAAATCACCTGTGTCAAAAAACAATGAATAACTTTGTATAAATAAAGGCTCAGTTTAACATCTATTGGTGATAAATTATTCCAAGCTTTGACTTTGAATTTGTATGCGTTTTTCTACTTCTCTTAACCTATTTGATCTCATTTTATCCCTTTTAAATAGACTGACAATTATTCGGTAGAATAAGGGAAAAGTCATCATCATGGAGCTCCTGTTTCTCCATGGACATCCATCATTTTGCAGTTAAAAACCCAGACCAAACACTGCAGCGGCTGCAGGCATTGAGCTCATTGTATTGTTGGCAGCCAGCAGTGAGTGCTGCTGACCCTGCACATTACATGGCTAACACTGATGCCTGTGGCAGCTCCTGTCTCTCTGCTTGAGCCTATCATACAGCTTGTTTGGGTCATTAACTCATATGGATGTACTGAGCTTGGTGTTTTTTTTTCCATTTGTGAGGAAATGGTCTGTGCAGGAGTTTAGATGGATTTGGCTCTTTGAAGTCCTGTTCTCAAGAAATACATTTTTTCTTTAACCCAAGCAGAGTGTATTCCCTCTGACAAATTAATTTTGTATAAGTTATTTAAATGCCACAGTATGCTAGGAAGAGACTGTAAAATTAAGCCATGCATGTCTGCAGGCCAGATGAGTGAAATGCAATTTAGAGGATGTGTGTTTCACAAACTGATTTATTTTTTGTAATTTTAATGTAATACTGTCATCTTTACGCAAGGTAAACCTTGAGGCTCACCTCATCTTGACTTTGTGCCACACTGTGGCTCAAATTTGCTGACAGACTGGCTATTTTTTCTTTTCTTTGAGAGGAGGTAGGATTGGAGAGTTTAGATTTGCTTGGCTGCTTTAAATTTGTTTATTGAGCAATGTGACTGGGGATTTTTTTCCTTCGTGTTACTGCATTTGCTATTAAGATTTTTATCAGCTTGAATCTGTTTAGAAATGCAAGATTTCCCACATAGCTTACAGACTTCTTTCACGCTTGCTTAGCTAGCTTATGATGTCTTAAGACATTTGGTTAAACTTGGGCATATTAGATTGTGTAGGTGTCACCATGGACCTGTAATAACCCACTGGTCACGTCTTATTTTGTTCGTGGGGGTTGGAATGTTATCTCCTGATAGTTGTCAGTCATCTGGCGTTGTGCCTAATCCTGATTGAATTGCCCTCCGTGCAATGTAGCAAGATATACATATGGAGAAATCCTGATGGTTCAATGTTTTCTACTTCCTGCCCTGTATGTCAGACAAATCAGGCCACTCGCAGGACATTTATTACTGGTTAGAAGCATGTTTTTGTTATTAATATATTTATAATTTTCTTTCTTTGTGTCACTATCAAGGTCCTAGCTGCCCTTCATCTAGCTCTGTCTATGAATGTTAGGAGTTGTATTCCCTATGCTCTGAATAGAGCCAGAAAAATGGACTGCATTGGTAACCTTTTCTGTTTTGTAGGGGGCGTAAGAACCAGATATACAGAAATGGCTGTGTTGTTTCGCCTTTATCTTCTGTTGCTTTATTTTTGTCATTCACACATTAATGAACTCCGGTTCCCTATACGAATGCCATGTTTTTCATGACTATACTCAGGGCAGTGAAACAGACCGAAATACACTATTCCTGGCCGTCCAGTTCTGTGCTGGAACACTAAGCCTGTCATTTGAGTGTTGACCTGGGACAGAAGTACTGTGATTACACTTCACTTCATAGGGCTTTGTGTGTGTGTGTGTGTGTGTGTGTGTGTGTGTGTGTGTGTCCCTGAGTGCATGCACATTACTTGCCATTTACATTTATGTGGATAAAGAGATAAAATACCTGTTTGATGGACCCATCCGATCATAGCTACATGTGCTTGCCTCTTTTCATCCCACATACTGCATTAGACAGCCTTCTGATTCTTGTAACTGGTGTGTCACTCATTAGTCATCTGGTTTCAATTGTATGGCTTTTATCTGGACCAGGCACAACTCTACATGTTGGATTTCACATCTGGCTTCAAAGAAACCTCTTGCTCAGATTTTTGCGGCCAGGCTGCTAGCCTGATATCAAGGAACTCTTACTGTAATGATTTTTTTGTTTGTGTTAATGGTCAGAGTCTGACTTTAGGGTAAGGCTGCCATTTGTGTGTCCCAATTGGAGACCAGACTTTGCTTGTTTGCCCATCAAAAAAACTATCATTGGCTCAGTTTCTGAAGCCAGATGTAAAGACCCACATTTTCCACCAGTGTGAATAATAAATGGTTCCACTGTGTGCTTTGATTGTATGTTTGATTTGTATGCAGCCTTGTATGGGACATATGGCTTCCATTAGGGCAGGGCTAGGTTATATGAGGGCATGCCTGCAAAGCTTGGGAGGATGGTGTGTGAACAGTGAATTTGAGTTGGTGCATTTGTGGTTAGAAGCAGCAATCTTGGAGCCTGACTCAAGATTGTGTTTTAATGACACAGCTGAGCTCGGGTGGTGTGGGTGTGAGGGGAGGGAAGTAATTCAGGGCAGTAGTTTAGTTATCCTTGAGTGTATTTACATATTGGCAGCCTTTTAACTTCACAAACTCCTACACATTCACTGGCACCAATGCCAGACTGATTTTTTTTTTTTTTTAACCCACTGCATGTCTGGCTGCTGTGTTTTTCTGTATGTCCACTTCTGTTTGTAGGCCATTTAGTCTTCTCTTTTTGCTCTTTCAAACTTAACGATATTCTTTTTAGGTCAACTTAGAGTGTATTGCAGGCAGGATATTTAAAGCCCCAAGTCAAAGCTATTAAGCTTGCAGAACAAAGTGAGCAACTGCAATGGTGAGCTTAAATATCTGTTGTTTGTTCAACGTTTTTTAGCATAAGCTCCTTGAACAGAGTGTATTGAAACCTTACTGGACACTCCAACAATTACAAATCTGGAAGGATGTTTTTTTAGTAAGTGGTTGCCAAAATTAAAAAATTGCACTCCTTAAAAAGGCCGTCACATCTTAAACGTCAGTGGTGAGTTTTCTAATTCAACAGGTTGACCACAGGATCAGTCATAGTTAAGCAAACTCTAAGCTGTTGTCAGCTAAATGCACTCTGCAAGCCACACTGTGTGTCTTTTATCCTAGGGTCGAAAAGGTTTAGAGGGGGAACAAAAAGACAGCACTGAGTCTCATTTTGATATGTGAAAAGATAGTGGACTGTGTTTTTGTGCTCAGGAGATGAGATGGATTAGTCTGTAAAGTACCTATCAAAGTGATCACATCACATAATATTCAGCCTGTTGACAGCCAGCAGCCAAGGTTGATATCTCTGAATCGGGACCTCTGAGATTCAAGGTAGTGATGTTGCATTTCCTGTCAGTATGTAAAACCAAACCGAGCTTTTGCCTCTGGAAAGAAAAGCTAAAATTTTAGGGGCTGACACCCAGATATCATTACTTTTAACATTATTGGCTAATGTTGATTCACAGTCTCTTGCTGCCTTAATGACTTCCTGGTAGAACCCTGTGTTTCCTGCACAGAAACTCGTTTCAAAGCTTATGGGCTATTAAGTTGGTAGAGGTGGTGTATTGTGTTTTCTATTACAGCCTCCAAAATCATATATATAATGTCCTTTTCTTAAAAATTCAGTTTGCATCTCTGTTTCATTGCCATTTTTTTCCTTTCTTTAAGACACAGACATCAGAATCGCTGCTGTCACTACATCTGACCTCACAACAGCACACAGTCACACACCTGTTGCATCAAGCCTTGCGGCAAGAAGGGGCCACTCAGAATTTTAATCTAACACATTAACTTTCCACAGGGACCAATGACAGTGCTCTAAATAGCCCTTTTTTTGTAAGAGACGGGTCGATTTTTTTATTAGTTCATTAATAACGTTAGTTGCAGACACAAGGTTGGAGTGGCTTCAAGTCTTTGGTCTGAACATAGTCTGAAAATTTCTTAGCCTCTAATACTGCAGTTGCTTTGTAGGGCAAGAACATCATGCTCATGTTAGAGCAGTTTATGCTTCCTGTATGTTACAGAAATGTGTATATATACAGTGTATAAACTTGTTTGTACTTTAATCCATGTGTAGTGTTAAACTACAGTTTTAATGTGTTTCCTCAATGGACGGTGCTAAAAAAATGTGAGCACAACAGTATCCGTGTCAAATGAAGGCTCTTGGTGTTCTTTTTAACAATGTGTGGTCTTATATATTTTTGTGTGGATTATAGATTATGTGGAACAGACTTAATGTACGTAGGTTTGCGGGTTTAACTTGGTTAGTTAGCGGCAGGAGAGTCTGTCTCATTGTTAGTCACCTCTGCTTTTCTCTTGTAAGGTATGAGTGTGTACCTTTTTTGTTGCAGTACCCTGATTTTCCTCCAGTGTGCCTGTTAAGTTTTAAAGCATGTCCAGACTGGTATGCCATGATTGAAAAGGATTTGGTCTTTATTTTCCTGTAGGATTCATCTTGGAATAACTGCAGCTGTACTTTTGAAAGGACTTGACAAAAGGATTTCTGATTGTATGGATATACACCCCTGTTTCTGTGTCTCATTTTAGCCTGGATTTTCTTCTGCAGTTTTCCCATTTCCTGTTTTTGTGCATTACTGTCATAACATTTATCTTTGAGTATGAATTGGAAGTACCTCTGTTTCAATTTTCCTTTTTTTTTGTGAATTAATCCCCCTCTCGCTCGCTCTCCCTCTCTCCTGCCATTGCCAGTGTTTACTTTTCTGCAGAGTGTGGTTTCAGCTTCAAAGCCAGCGCAAGAATGCATATGCCCTCCTCCCCCCTCCTGCCTCTTTTCTCCCCACCCAGTGCTCCACTTCCCCCATCCTTCCTCACCTAAATAGTTGCTAGCTGCTACATTTAATGGTGGCTTTGTGTGTGAGCTGCTGTTGTTTGCATGTCTGGCTTTAACAGCAGAGGAAATCCAAGAAAGGGAGGTGGCAGGAAAGGAAAGAAAGCACTGGAAAGTCGCTTGTCTGGACTGTTTGTGAACCAACACTGCCATTTATTTCTAACGGGCCACAGTTACCTCTGCTGTGATCTTTCTGTTAAAGTCAAATGGCTTACGTTTGACTGTAAGGAAAGACAGCTGGCAGTGAGCAGGGTCAGAGGGCAGGAATGATGGAAGGCGAGATGCCACTGAGGCAGTTTGACTGACTGCTTTTTTTCCCTGTTCCAGATCAGGAAGCTGTGTCGGCCGCGGTTTGAGAAAGGAACATGGCTTCCCAGGGTGAGTTAATAGTTTTCAGACACGCACTCAAACTCTTTCACCTCCTCACTCTCTTCAGCTTCTGTTTCATCACTTGTCTGTCTCTCTCCATCTCTTACTTACATACACATGCATTGGCTAGTGTGTTAGGCTTTGCTGCATTTCAAAACTGACTCTTCTCCTGGTGCAGATATATGTTCTCATTAGAGCAAAGTGAATTAGTTATTGATTTCAATCTGAAACTAGGAGCACAAGTAAAATCAAACTTAATGCTTGAAGAGACCTTTAGTGGTAAATCATGCATCATTAGAATATAAAGCTGTAGGAAAATAAGAGCATGGGAAGCAGGTTACAAATCCATTTATTGCAATGACTATAAACTTCAATTAGGATTCTGAAACTGAATTACTGATTGCAATTATACTTCTTGTATTAAGGAGAGGTAGACACACACACATCCGTATTACCAGGTGCCGAGTCGTAAAGACGTGATCAGGAAGAAAGAAGACTTGCAACACTGTAGCTGCTCCCAATAAAAAAAATATATATATACTTTATTCTATCATCATAGTATAAAAGGACAACGTTTCGAGCCTACTGGCTCGTCATCAGGTCACTTGTGTTGAGACATTTCAGCTCGTCACATTCATAAAATTAGTGGGCAATACCCATGGGTGTGGTCAACACATCAATAAATCAGTCAATCCATATAACAACAAATACATCACAACAATATTAGAAATAGGGGTTAATCCCGCATAGAAGTCGGCCTTAATAATCCTGAAAAAACAAAATAACAACCATTGACAGCAGTAACTCCTTAAAAAGGAAACACAGAGAGGAGGCTGATAATAAATCTAATCTAAAGCCTCATAATATGTGCGAAGTGTTAGTGCATTCGAGTAGGATTATACTTCTTGGCAATAATTGTGTAGCTATTGTTTAGATGCTTTAAACTCAACAATTCTGAGAAATGACGATGCTGACCAAATTGGTTTTGCTGCATTTCCTTTGACAAAAAGTATGCAAGAATCTCATGTCGATCACTAAATTGCAAATGTTGATTTCTTTTTCTTTTGTTCTTGACTACTGCTAAGTTGGTTAGGCTGACCTTTCTAAATGTTTTGTCCTTTAGTTGATTTATATTTTCTAATTCCTTGTCTCCTTCCAGCTGATCTGATGGAGCTCGACATGGCCATGGAGCCAGACCGTAAGGCGGCGGTCAGTCACTGGCAGCAACAGTCTTACCTGGATTCAGGCATCCATTCAGGGGCCACCACAACGGCTCCCTCTCTCAGTGGGAAGGGCAACCCTGAGGAAGATGATGTCGACAACCAGGTCATGTATGAGTGGGAGCAGGGCTTCAACCAGAACTTCGCCCAGGAACAAGTACAAGGTAGGTCATAATGCTGACAACTTGTTGGTCTTTTGGGGAAGATTTGTTTACTGCACTTAAACATGAATGAGCCAAACAGCAGCTTGAATCCTAATATAACAAAACAACTGTTTTTCTGTCTCCTAGACATAGATGGTCAGTATGCCATGACGCGTGCCCAGCGGGTGCGTGCAGCAATGTTCCCAGAGACTCTTGAGGAGGGCATGCAGATCCCCTCCACACAGTATGATGCAGCAAACCCCACCAATGTTCAGAGGCTGGCAGAGCCCTCACAAATGCTCAAACATGCTGTGGTCAATCTGATCAACTACCAAGATGATGCTGAGCTGGCAACCAGAGCCATACCAGAACTCACCAAACTACTCAATGATGAGGACCAGGTAGATACCAAAGGAAACTGTGGCTCCAGATTGTTTATGATTTATTTGTTTTCATTAGTCATTCCCTAATGTGTGTGTCTCTACTCCAGGTTGTAGTAAATAAAGCAGCAGTGATGGTCCACCAGCTTTCAAAGAAAGAAGCCTCTCGCCACGCCATCATGCGCTCTCCTCAGATGGTGTCTGCTATTGTCAGGACCATGCAGAACACAAACGATGTGGAGACAGCTCGCTGCACTGCAGGAACACTCCACAACCTGTCCCATCACAGAGAGGGTCTGCTGGCTATTTTCAAGTCTGGAGGAATACCAGCTCTAGTTAAAATGCTTGGGTATGTGAAAGAAAGATGGGGTGATACTTGATTTGTGTTTTTCTTGGGTTTCCATTTATTTGATGTAATGCAGCTCACCAGTACAGGAAGGCACTAAATGATGTGGTGGGATGTTTACACTGTCTCTGGTCAGTAACATTGTGCTGTTTGGGCTGTTATCCAGAGTTTTTCAACAACATAAGCATAATTTTGTTTGCTTATTGGTAAATAGCTATTTTTTTGACACAGTGGATTTGTAGTTATGATAAGACAGACACGAAGGATTGTAACTGGCTGTTAACTCATCAAAGGCAGAGGATGTGGAGAGGAAGGACCTTTGGAGAAATCTCAGTGCATCTCTAGTTGTGGTTAATTTCCAGTGGGGCAGTAAACTAAGAAGCCTCTGTTTGTTCTGCAGGTCACCAGTGGACTCTGTCCTGTTCTACGCCATCACCACCCTTCACAACCTCCTCCTGCACCAGGAAGGAGCCAAGATGGCTGTCCGTTTAGCCGGAGGTCTACAGAAAATGGTTGCTCTACTCAACAAGACCAATGTCAAGTTCTTGGCCATCACCACTGACTGTCTCCAGATACTGGCCTATGGAAACCAGGAAAGCAAGGTGAGGGTCTAGTGGAAGGGAGGAGTGTGTGGTAAATTGGTCTGTTATGGTGCTCCTCAGGTCATAGTGGCCATCATGACATTAAAACCCCTAACCTCATTGTACTGTCTCTTCATGTGTAGTTGATAATCTTGGCCAGTGGTGGCCCCCAGGCCCTGGTCAACATCATGAGGACTTATACCTACGAGAAGCTGTTGTGGACCACAAGCCGTGTTCTCAAAGTCCTGTCTGTCTGCTCCAGTAACAAGCCTGCCATTGTAGAAGCTGGTATGTCTGACATTAAAGTGTTTGTAATATGAGCTTTAGTATCATTATACATATACTGTGTGTTCATAGGTGAGGTTCTTTGAGCTTATTTGAAATGCATTTATAACAGCAAACACTGCGATGGAAACAGTGCAGTCAAATAACAGGGATAATTTAGTGATTTTAAATATACTGTGAGTTTTCACAGGTGCAGATGACACTTTTTTCCATCTTTGTCCCTCTGTCTAGGAGGTATGCAGGCTCTGGGACTCCACCTGACAGACCCCAGCCAGAGACTGGTCCAGAACTGTCTCTGGACTCTCAGGAACTTATCAGATGCTGCCACCAAACAGGTGATGAGAACCGCACCTTGTACCAAAATTAAAATATTTTCTTTTCTTTAAAAAAACAATTCTCAGAAGGAAGACATTAAAGGATTTTATTGTTTAAATCTCTCTCTACCCATCTGTCCTTTTTAATGCTAACTTCACAATTTTTTTTTTTTTCTAGGAGGGAATGGAGGGTCTCCTAGGAACTCTGGTCCAGCTGCTCGGAAGTGACGACATTAATGTGGTGACCTGCGCTGCTGGCATCCTGTCTAACCTGACCTGTAACAACTACAAGAACAAGATGATGGTTTGCCAGGTGAGTATGAAGAAAAAGTAAAGCCTGCTGAGTTAGTCCTACTACTACTACTACTACTACTACTACTACTACTACTACAACAAAAGTTTAATAATGACGTTCGATACTACTTGGGTCTTCGTCAGTGGTGAGTATACAGTTAAATACGCTTAGTGACTGTTTTCAAATAATCATCTTTATGATTTTTACTAGCATTTTGTGTCCTGTGTGAATCCATACTTTAAGATTTTTTCCTCACTCATGCTTATGCTTTAATATTATCCACACAGCAAATGTGAATCTCTGATTAATCTATTCATCTGTTCTCCGTAGGTTGGAGGTATTGAAGCGTTAGTTCGCACAGTGCTTCGGGCTGGAGACAGAGAAGACATCACAGAACCAGCAATTTGTGCCCTGCGTCACCTCACGTCTCGACACCAGGACGCCGAGATGGCACAGAATGCTGTCAGACTGCACTATGGCCTGCCCGTGGTTGTCAAATTACTGCATCCACCATCACACTGGCCACTCATTAAGGTATACAATCATACTGTCAGCTACTTGTGTCTGTTGTTATAATGGTGTTCCCAGTGAAAATCACTTTGCACTTGACCACGCCTCGAATCTAAAATAATGGGCCAAACCTGGCACAGTAGTACTTCTGTGGAACGCTGGCTATTAATCCATTTTGGCAGCTTTGGGTCTCTCAGGACTGTTTTGTTGTGCATTGAGAATGCAGTGTGATACTGCTGGAGGCTGCATGAAACACAAGCACATCTGCAAATCTTGCTTCTTTTTAGGCCCAATCCAGTGTAGAAGCAGCATAACACCAGACAGACCAGTCTTGGCCTACAGTATATTATAGCGCATTTGTTTTGATGGACACAGAAAACTTTTGTACAGCTTTGAACTCATCTAGATTGAGACAAAACCTAGTCCCAGATTACAAACACAAACCACTTGGAGACTATCCCAAGGAATTACTTTTCAAATTAAAAGATGTATACAAACAATGCATTTTTAAAATATGTTGTGCATACAATATGTTGCCGAAAACAACTTTTGGCTGTGATTCTTTATCAGATGTGACTAATGGCTACCCGAAGCTGACATGTAAATATGTTTGTCTGTCTGTCAGGCTACAGTTGGTCTCATCCGTAACCTGGCTCTGTGCCCTGCAAACCACTCTCCTCTGAGGGAGCAGGGAGCTATCCCCAGACTGGTTCAGCTGCTGGTCAGAGCACACCAAGACACACAGAGACGCACAAGCATGGGAGGCACGCAGCAGCAGTTTGTGGTGAGAGCAGACACACACACACACACACACACACACACTTCTGTGAACTCACACCTTCACAGCAAACACTAACACAACATAACTCAAGGGACACGCAGCTCAGTGGTGCCATGCGTTCTTTCCACTGAGCACTCACACAGTACCCACAAAATTTAAAGCATGTCAAACTGATGTCAAATTCAGTTGTTTTTTGTGACTTCCCACCACGACCTGATTATCTGTGGAGAGTCCTGAATGGCTCCTTCAGTTGTTACTTGACTAATTAAGTGTTTGTGTCATTAGGAGGGAGTTCGTATGGAGGAGATTGTGGAGGGCTGCACAGGAGCACTTCACATCCTGGCCAGAGACGTCCACAACAGAATAGTCATCAGAGGACTCAACACCATTCCACTCTTTGTACAGGTAAAAGAAAAAATCATCTCACGTGTGCTCTGTTCTTGTGATGTCATGTTGGCTAAATGGTTTTAGGTGTCATTTTGGTTCACATAGGGACCACAGATATTACAAATGTCAGTAATTTTGAAACAAACAAAAAAAAAAACCCTTAATTGCCATGGTTGGCCCTGTGGCTCTGAAAGGTTACATTTATTGCACCACCTGTTGTGTTTTTCCTGACACAACATGAATCTCTGCTGTTGCGTCTTTTCAGATCATGTATGAGTACTCTGGAAACTGAGAATCAATTAATCTCTCTGTCTCTGTCTCTGTGTTTGTGTGTGCAGCTGTTGTATTCTCCCATAGAGAACATCCAGCGTGTAGCAGCAGGCGTCCTGTGTGAGCTTGCCCAGGATAAAGAGGCTGCTGAGGCCATCGAGGCCGAGGGAGCCACCGCTCCACTCACAGAGCTATTGCACAGCCGCAACGAAGGAGTTGGTATGTTCACAAAAACATGCTCATTTACATAATGGCTACTCTTAAGCGATGCAGATGTTCAGAAGGTCTAGTCAAACTGAGAAATGAGTGATTATGTACGGGATGATGTACAGCAGGTGGGTCATTACTGCAGAATGGACCCCGACAGGGTGATGCAGGACACTGGCACAAAGTGGAGGGGTCTTGTATCACCCTGGAGGAGTTCATTTTACAATGATGATCTGCTCCCTGAACAGTATCTTGCTTACTACGCAGCGGTTTATTAAAGAAATAAATAATTTGTCAAAAAATGATCATTAAAGATTAATTTTTTTGCTTCTATGAGAACTGCATCCATAGCAATAGGCTGCTATTCAAAAATAACAGACCATTCAAAGACCAATCACAATTGAGTATTCAACAAAGCACAGGCACTTCACAATAACTGTTTTCCATTTAGTGATGTGAATTGAAACAACATTTCTGTTGTAACTGTAATCGGGGATATACCTGGACTTTTGGTTGTCTCTTCTCTGCTGCAGCACTGCTTTATTCGTAGTAAGGTGCTTTTTGACTGACCTTTCACCCCTCCATGTTCCCTCAGCCACCTACGCTGCAGCAGTTTTGTTCCGTATGTCAGAGGACAAACCCCAGGACTACAAGAAACGGCTCTCTGTAGAACTCACCAGCTCGCTCTTCAGGACAGAACCAATGGCCTGGAACGAGGTACGAAGCACTCAAAATCAGCTATTTTTAAATCGCTTATCAGTGTATTCGTACACCAAACACAGAGACGCTTGTGCAACAAAGATAACTTGAAAATAAAAATTAACTAACTGTGGTGTTATTGAAAGTGCTGACCCCTGCTCATCCTTGTCTCTCTCTGTTGCTCTGCAGACCGGAGACCTGGGTTTGGACATCGGAGCTCAGGGAGAGCCTCTGGGCTACAGACAGGAAGGTAAGTCACCTCTTAACCTCAAGCAGGCTGGGAAGCTCCCAGGACAAACACAGGAGGGGACAGGGAGGTTACAAACACCAGAGCAGTTAAGCTGCAAGAAAAACAATTTGAGCTGATTTTTTTTTTTTTTTTTAATTACACGTCACCTTCTCTGTTCTGAGTGATTGTGTCCTTCCTGTTCTGTTAGTTTCTCTAAACCCACGGACCGCCTCTGTCTCTCTTGAGTCGATAAACAACTAAATATTGTTACAGTCCAACGACTGAGCTCCTTCTGTCCAGCGTTATTACTGCTGCTGACAGGATTGGCTGTTAAAGGTCATGATACACAGGCAACTTGACACTGATGAAGGACAATAACCCTTTCAAGCTAAGGATGGAGATTGATTTTATCCCTGATGTTGGTCAGGATAAGAGGGATGGCTCTTAGAAATACGATACTGCTGCTTTTACTTATTGTCACAGTTGGCCATCTAAATGTTTCCAGTGTCCCAGGACCTTGGTCTGATCAATAGGCCAAGAGGCGAGGGTTGGATGTTTATTTTTAATTTGCACTGCTCTCCAGTCCTCCAGCACTAACTGCTCTAACTGGCTCTGGCCCAGCCACATGAAAACAAAGACTTTAAGTTGGTAGATACATTGGATGACACTGGCCACTGCAGATGGATATCTGTTGGTGGGACCAAACTCAACACATTGAACTGAGCCACGAGTTCAGCTGCATTTTGTCTGCTGGAGGATGGACCGTGTGCCGTGTTGCTGTGTAGTGTTACGTTTGAATGATCATACTACTGTGTGACCGCTTGGTTTGTTAACATGCTTCTAACAACTGCTCTGCTTCCCCTGCCTCCCCTCCACCCACTTCCTCCTCCCCCAGACCCAAGCTACCGTTCCTTCCATTCGGGAGGTTACGGAGGGGATACAATGGGTATGGAGCCCATGATGGACCATGATCTGGGCGGGGGCCACCACCCTGGCCAGGACTACCCTCCTGTAGAGGGGCTGCCTGACCTGGGACACGCCCAAGAACTGATAGAGGGCCTGCCACCTGGCGACTCCAACCAACTGGCCTGGTTTGATACCGACCTGTAAATACCAAGACCAACATTACACTACACTTTCTACTAGGTAAGAATATCCTCACTGCAGCCTTGTGTTAGCAGAAATGAATGAGAGGCATTTTGGGGTGAGATCTAAAAGTAGAAGCACAGTGGGGAGTTTTTCTGTCTGACTAAAATGGCTGAGGGGGGAGAGGAGAGTGGATTCACTCACTGAGGCTGCTGCATGTTCAGACTGCTCCTAATTGCAAAGTCGTGTGATGTGGTGTGTGTGATGTTGCTCCGTGCAAGATCTTTGTGTGTGGTCTCAACCAACGCCTGTGCCCTGTCTCCTTCCTCTCACCTCCTGTTTTTCCCCCTCATTCCTCCCGTCTTTTTTTCACTCTCCTTCTCTTCTCCCTTCGCAGCTGTATCATGTGATCTGGATGAACCTGCATCGTGATTCGCCCATATGGAGGAGGCGGGGTTTCAGAAAGTGCCTGAAGAAGACTCAACAACAGCAAGCAGAGTTTCCTGTCTATGGGAACTCCATTGGGACAAACTAGATTTAAGTGCGGTTCTGTTCTGGTCTCAGCCTGACGGAGGGCTGACTTCAATCCTGACATGACACGGATTTTGATCTCAACAGTTGATTTTTGAAAAAACCCTTTTTATGTACTTTGTTTTTCATTTTTACTTCATTTGGTTGTTTTACTTTTTTATTCTTTTTTTTCCTCAAGTCTGTAATGGTACAAACTGATTCTAGCTTGCTTTTTTCATTATTCTCAATTATGATATTCATCTCTTGTTTTTGCAGTCCCTTGTATTTTAAGTCTCTGGTAGTGTTGAGTTTTTTAGTGGTAATGCTCCATCCAAGTAAAGAATCTGATCACATTTTAAATGGTGTCCAAACACTAAAGTTAATCAGTTGAATTGTATTCTGATGATCAAGTGTAACATTGTGTAGCTTTTGTATAAAAAACATGAATTGGAAATCATGGTCCAAATATCAAGCTATTTTCTTGCTTTAAAGGTGGACACTGATGTGTCTCTGCTGTTCCAAAGGGGGTGTAGCTGACCTAGCTGGATGGGTGTGGCTGTGGAAGGACAGGGGTGGAGGAGGGCTCTTATTGGTCTGCTGTTACTAAGGGGTGGGGTAGTGGGAGGAGCTGGTTGCTGTAGCCTGCTGTGTTCTGAAACAATAAAATGGACTGTCATTTCACCTGGATGCCTCCACGTCTCATTTTAACACTACCTTAAAACACAACCGTGTAACAAAACAGTTTAAGTCTAGTTCCAGGACATGACTTTAAGTCTCTGCTATGGGAAGGCAGAATAAGGAAATGAGTGGGTTTGTGCTCAACAGTTTTCAGACAGCAGACGAGGATGACACAACAACAGGTGTGACCCTCAGTTTACCACAGCAAGTGACACCAAAGTATCGAGGTGAGAAAAACCAGTGATCCACCAACTGTGAAAACAAATGTCCACATCCACCTGCGGAGGCCATGCAGTTTGGCAGGGTGCCAGTTCAGCTGGCTATCTTTGTCAGAGAATGTGTCAAATTGCAGTTAGTGTAACTTGGTGGATGATATTACACAACTGAACAGTGACAGCTGTGTGTGATGCAGCTTTAGTGAGATTAGTAAGATTTGCATAAAAAATGAGAATCTGGAGGGAAGAACTGAAAGCCTGCAAGTGGTGACCGTGTGTGTGTGTGTGTCCAAGATTTTGTTTTTTCTATTCACAGGACATGTTGCACGGAGGAAGGCTAGGCTGCCTCGAGGGCTCTTCTCAACACACAGGGCCGTAACATTTGGGGGGGGGAAGACAACCGTTTTTGATGTAGACCCATTGGAACCCAACCTCCCTCCATGGGGCTGTTTTAAACTCTCAACATCTTAACTGACCAATGTAAAGCTTTTAGAAACAAAAACCCACATCAGAGGTTCTCAAAGTTTTGATGACAAAGCAATTTTAGGGAGCCAGCAAATTACTGAGGGCCACTCAGGAAAGGAACTTTTTATGGCGTTTTCATAACATGCTATACTTTGACTTTTTGGCTGTTATCATGTACTATACTGTATTTTTAAGACATAATACACTGTGGGGTTTTTTGTCAGTTATCACGTTCTACATTATATTGACTCACTGTGTTACGCCTTTTTGTGACATTTTTGTTCATTCTCACATACGATACTATATTATAACATATACTATGATTTTTTTTTGACATTTTTATATACCGTGACTTTTTTGTCTATCACAATTTTTTATGACATACTATATTATTTTTTTGTCAATTAACATACTTTACTCTTTATGACATTTTTCTCAGACAATACAGTATTTTTTGACTGAATTCTTGACATTTTGATAATATACTTATGATGACTTTGTTAGATATCACATACCCTTTTTTTATGACAAACTATACATGACTTTTTATGTCATGCTATGAGTTTTATGACATTTTTATGATACTAAGACTTTTTCATGACTTCAAATTACATTGTCATTACAACACTATAACTGACATTATCTGATTTATAATACAATAACCTAATAATTTAGTTTTTATATAATACTATACTTGGACTTGAATAATGTACTTGACTATGACATTTCTATGGCATACTAAACTGATTTTTTTTTTTTTTTAATGAAATACTGTGCTAGGACTTTTTTATGAGATACTACACGATATCTTAATGACATACTATACTGTGACTTTTGAATGACCTTTTCAAAGAACAATATTATGACTATGACTGTTAATAACATTTTTATGGCATACTATACCATACAACACTATACTACACTATACTGTGCTATAATGTTTTTTTTTATAGCATACTTCACTATGACATTTTTGTGTCATGTTTAAGACATAGTGCATTATGACTTTTTTGACTTTTTAAAATGACAATTATTATGACATACTACACTGAATTTTTAAGGCACATTTATAACATACTATACTATAACCATTTACGACATTTTTATGACATACTATGACTTTTTATGACATTTTTACAAGATACTATACTATGACTTCTTCATGACTTTCGCCCCAGTGTCAATGTGCTGTTCAGATTTCAAATATTACAAAAACAAAGTCACTGGTTATGTAACCTATGCTTTGCAGTCTCAGTATCACTAGAATCCGGTCTCGCCTCGACCCAAGCTAGCAGTGATTCTTTCTCCTTTAAATCCAGAGTTAGAACACAAGTGCTTTCTCATTAAATGAGCTCGAGGGTCACCGTTGTGCTGAAAATTGATTGGCAACTAATTTTAAGCACATTATATGAGCATAAAAATAGTCTGAATTAATACATTATTGAGAGGAACAAATTTGATACGTAATGAATAATGGGGGGTACTTGTCCCCCTAAAGTGTATGGTGATCACGGCCATTACGAGACACACCTGTTTCAATGCAGACACCCTCTGTGATGATAGATTATTCTATCCCACCATGTTTAATGTATGCAGTTAGGGACACTAATGGTAGATACCAGATAAACCTGGGATCAGCAGCATGACTTACATACGTTGGCTGTAACCTGTAACTTACAGACACAAGTTGTGATTTCTGTACCATCAGGCCTGTCACTGTAGAGAATTAGCTCATTGTTAAACTATATTCATGGCACTGGTCCCTGCTGCCACCATGCAGAACATCTTCATTTGTGTGGCACCATCATTCCTGACAAAGAGACACATTTCAGTGTGTGATGCATTAAGGGAAAAAGAGAAGCTGGCAGTAGTTGAGCAGTGTGTTGCTCATAGCTACATTCACCATCAGGCAAAGCAGACATTTGTGATTATGTCACATTATATATGATGGCAGACACATGAACTAATGAGCTGATGCTTCAAAATTAATGCTGACTGGAAGTGTCTCAACGAACCCAGAGGCCAGTGCTGTGACGCCTGTGACAGTCTGAATTAACTTTCATGCTGTAATCCTGTGCAGTCTGATGGACACTGGATGGAAGTTTTGATTGAGCTGTCAACAATATTTATTACTGTCACTGATCCAATTTGCACATTTAATGAGTCATGTAGAGGGATACAGTGTGCTCTGACACCACTCGGTCAGTTTTACTGAGGTCTCAGAGCTTTAAGGAGCAGCTATTTAAAACAAAAATGACCAACAACATATTACATTATTGTGTACACACATTCAGTCCAGTGTCTACTAAAAAACTCAGATCGACAGAGAGATTCAACAAATAAATAACTGATGTCGGAAGACATTTTATGCCAAAACTGACATTTTGAAAGAACAGTCCTCCCTGATGATTCTCAAAAAAGTTACCCGAAGATGAAGAGAAATTCTAAACAGCAGACCACCAATCGTAAGTATCTTTACAGCTCTGATGGTGAATTGTTGGACGGTTCTGGTCTGCTTCAGGTTCAAACCTCAACGATGAAATGCTTTTAAGATCCAGAGATCTCCTGGAGGATTTCAGCAGCCAGTGGAACCACATCGACATGACACCTGGGACAGAGAAAGAATAAGTTACTGACAGTATAACAATTATATTACTTACCTAGTGACATAGACAAAGTAAATCTAGTTTTCCAAAAAAAAATGGTGCAAATTATCAGACATCCCTATACCAAATAACCACACACAGTTTGAGGCGAAGATATGAGCTGCATATCATACCCCTCTGTCTATCTCCATCCACCGATCTATAATCTTCAGTCTAATAAAGGCAAAAATGACAAAAACATAATCCAAAAAAGTGCAAATGAATCATGTACTGTACATATTCTCTAAAATACATTAGTTCAAATAATTCTTAGAAGTCTTTGTACAGCTCTAATGTGGCTCCATATTTCTCCCACCTACTTCTGACTCATGTTCTCCAGTAAAATCACAGACTAATATTGAATATGGAATTCATTCAGTATTATCCTGTCCAAACCACCTACTTGTACATCAAGAGGTGGTTCAGCTTTGGATAGAGATGTACTGGTTTTGAACTGCCTGTGGGAAGAATGAACATGTAAGAGTCTGTCCACTCTTGATTAAAAAGCTGTGTTGTCGCTGTCTAGTCGTCTCTCTTTAGAACACACCATGTGAAATCACTTTCCTCTGACTCAATAACACTGAACAAAAATTTAAATGCAACACTTTTGTTTTTGCTCCCATTTTTCACAAGCTTAAGTTGAAGATCTGAGACTTTTTTTCTGCACATTTCAGTCACAAATTTGGCAAAATCCATGTTAGTGAACACTTCTCCTTTTCCAAGACAGTTCATCCACCTGGCAGGTGTGACATATCAAGATGCTGATCAATAACATGATAGCTACCCAAATGTCTGTTGGGATGGTCACAATAAAAAGCCACTCTAAAATGTGCAGTTTTATCTTGGAAAAAGACATTTAACAGGGTTTCACATGACTAGCACCACAGAAATGCATTTTTTTTGGTCACAGATTCCCCAAAGAATCAGTCAGTATCTGATGAGACACCATTTGTCTCATGCAGTGCGACACATCTCCTTCTCATAGAGTTGATTAGGTTGTTGATTGTGGTCTGTTGGAATGTCGGCTCACTCCTCCTCTATGGCTGTGTGGAGTTGCCAGATATTGGCAGGAAGTGGAGCATGTCGTCCTACACGCTGATCCAGAGCATCCAAACTCAGTGGGTGATGCGCCTGGTGAGCAGGCCATGCAAGAACTATGATGTTTTCAGCTGGTGCCATGCATTGTCATGGAACATGAGGTCATGGCGTAGGTGATAGGCATGACAGTGGGTCTCAGTATCTCATCACCGTATCTCTGAGCAGTCAAACTGCCATCAATAAAATATACCTGTGTTCCTTGTCCATAGTTATGCCAACCCATACTATAACCAAAACGTTAACCGCACAATGCCACACATGCCGTCTGCCATTTGCCCAGTACAGAGTAAACTGGGATTCATCTGTGAAAGGAACATGTCTACAAAGTGCCAGACGGCATTGCAGTTGCCCACTTAAGTCAGTTATGACAAACTGCTATAAGGTCACAACCCTGGTGAGAACAAGGAGCATGCAGATGAGCTTCCTTGAGACAGTCTCTGATGGTTCATGCAGAAATTCTTCAGTTGTGCAAACCAATAATTGCATCAGCTGGTCTTAGGTGATGTTGGAGGTGGACATGCTGGATGTTGAGGTCCTGAGCTGGTGTGGCTACACATGGTCTGCGGTTGTGAGGCTGGTTGGATATACTGCCAAATTTACTGAGTACATCTCCATTTCCAAGATTTTTTTTGTTCAATGTATTTCTCCTACTGTTGTCTCTTGTCTCATCCCTCCCCTGTGTGCATATCTCACTCGAGTTGTAATGCTTGTCAGAGAGCACAGATTTGAGCACTGGTATACTGGTAGATGTGCAGCAGTCCGATTTCCGTTTTAACATGAGCATTTTTTGGAAAATGTGTTCACCGTGCTGCCTGACCTATATTACAGCTGGTACAAACTTAAAACCCACAGTTCAAATGTCTCACTGACCAGTGTGCTGCTGTAAACTGCTCTGATGACCAAGCCCGTCTCTGTCAATTCTTTAAGTGCCTTAAGAGCCTTCATGTGTAAAAGTTGTAACCTCTCAGGTATAAATTATAAACTCAAGGCCACGAGTGGATGCAGAGCTAATTTCTTTATCTGAATCCATTTGTCTGTGGGATCGATTTTGAAATGAAAACTAATTCTGTTTCATTAAATTATTTCCTTGAGAGTGTTAAGGCCTCCTGTCATACCAGCTAACACGTAGCTGTTGTCATACAATTCTAGAGACCATGGAGGGCTTTTATTTTTCTTGAAAGTTGATGAATCCACCAAGACTTCTCCCACCTCTATCAGCATCACCACTTACAATAAGCCACGTGGCTTAATGAATGTGCCTGTCCTGTGAATGAGAATGAAAGGGGTGCAAACTGCTGAAGGTTTATTGCTGGGGGAACCTTACTGCATGCTGCATGGTACTGAGTGGACTGAATAAATAAAGGGAAGTGAGACTCCAGTCTGGTTCTGTACTGGTATTTCTCTTGTCAGTAGTCTTCCTGAGTTGCCTTCTGGCTGGCCGATAATCATCTCTACAACTTCAATTCTTTCTTTTAATGAGCTTCTATTTATGTTGCTGCTAGGACACAGTTATATGGCAATGATAAAAATATCACAAGGCATTAAATAAATATTGTTGGACATTCAATATAGTATAACAATGTACTGTAGCAGAGTCACATAAATTTGTAAATCTAAAAATACAATGCAACACTTAAAAGCTGTAACCAATATAAAATGTGATATTTTATAACAACATACATTTACAATATTGCGGCTTGGTTAAAACATCCAGTCTGCTCAGAACCTACAGGCTGTCTCTAATCCTACCTCTCCACTCTCTCCCTTTCTTATCTCCCTCCTCCTCTCTCCTCTTCCTCCCAGGTGTCTTTGAGGGCAGCCTGAGAGCCAGGCCAGCAGAAGCCCACCCCCTTAGTTGATTAAAACCTACACAATTAACCTAATTAACACAGCTCCCAGAGGCCTCAGAAATCCTTGAAAGTTTGTGAATATAGGAAACATAAATTGGATCCATAAAAGTTTTAGGACAAACTTTGGAGTTTGGTTTCTCATTAAATCCCCTGCACTTTCACAGTCCTAAATGGACACTCAGCAGCTGCTCGGAGGACAGCGGAAAATGAAATAATTGGTTTTAGATTACAGTGAATGGCTATTACAGAACCATATTAGCCTCACACTCGGCTTACACCAACACTTGGGGGATCTGTGTGGAATTTATGTGTTTTCCAGCATTTGCGATGGAGCCAAAGAACTATCAGAATTCAGTGGCTGACGAGGTCTCTCACTCTGTTTTCTTCATTCAAATTCTTCATCTCAGTGGATTCTTCACAGAAATAAAGTGGACTACCTCATTCTGCTGTCAGATAGGAGTTATCACCATCTCCTTAAACACTGGTTCTCATTAAATGCCCCCCCCCCCCAAAAAAAATGATCATTTATATCAATCAGTTACTCACCCTGTGTTACCTTGAATTTGCGAACAAAACATTTTTCTTTGATGCCTCCACAGTGAACGAAGTGAACGTGATTCATCCAGTTGTATGACTGCGACTTTCCAAACAAGCTGAGCAAGCTGAACTCTGCACAATGAAGTGCACGAGCAGAATTTAAAGGCACAGCCTGCCTGGCCCCTCTCGTATGTGGAAGTGTTTTAAGTAATAAGGTTTTAGTGGAAATGCATGTCTTAAAGGAAGTGAGTTTATGGCTGGATTGAAAATGGATTATACAAGGGCTACTGCACTAACTGCAGTACTGCAGTACTGCAATACTGCGCTACTGACAAGCCAACTGCAGAGGAAGGCAAGCAATCACCACAACCACTTTGTTCATGCTTTTTCTTTTTTCATGGGAGCGCCACATATTTACTGTAAATATGCTCCAGATTCAAGCAGCGCTGAGCCACTGAGTGTCAATTCTACACTAAGCATTTCAGCCAAACCACGTTTGCCGTTTTTTTCTGGCTGCTGAGAATTAAAAAATATTCAACTTAGGGTTAAACGCTGAGGCTGCTCACAACTGTCACTTTTATCCCAGCCATCCAATCACAGTGGGGAGGGGGGGGACAAATATAACAAAAACCAAGTAGTAAAATAAGTAAAGTAAATTTATTTATATAGCACTTCCCACAGAGAGGACTCACAAAGTGCTTCACAAGTTAAAATACAAAAAATACAATAACAGAAACAATGCAAATACACAAGAACAAATAAAAAAGTAAAGTGCAGCGAAATGCAGAGATGATACAATGGACAATTAATGGAATGCATGCCTAAACAGATGTGTTTTTAACTGCCTTTCAAAAATGTCCACGGAAGAGGCCGCTCTCAGCTCATGAAGTAATGCATTCCACCATTTTGGTGCAACAGCCTTAAAGGCTCTATCACCTGGTCTTTGGTCTTTAATCTTGTGTGAGGGACAGTAAGTAGATGGCCCTCAGCAGACCGCAGTGACCTGACAGGACAGTGAAAGGACACCAGATCCATCAAGTATGCAGGTGCTTGACCATGGAGGGCTCTGTAAGTGATGGTTAAAATCTTGTACTGGATCCTGAAATTAACAGGGAGCCGGTGTAAGGATGCCAGGACTGGAGTGATGTGAGTGAACTTATGAGATCTGGACAGAAGCCTGGCGGCTGCGTTCTGGACTAGTTGGAGGCGGTCTAATGAAGTTTTATTGAGATGGGTGAAAAGAGAAAGAGTCAGGTGAAAAGCGAAAGAGAAAAAACCAACCGTCACATCACTAAACACTGGAGGATCCCGACTTGGACAAACAAACAAAAACTGGAAATAAAAACCAAGAAAAATAATCCCCACACTGTAAAGTGGCTTCTGTGCTTATAAATGCAAGATTGTCAGATAGACCTCATCAGTCATTAACTACTTTTCCACTCTACAGTAGCAGAAACAGTCTGGTATTGCTTTAAAGAGATTTTATGTGATATATCATTATCATCTGAGTAAATGGCAAAAAATAGCCTACTCACTCTGGGCTATATTTAAGTCGTATATAATAATACCTACATGTATTTGAAGTTTTGGCCTATTTCTTATTTGTGTAAATTATTTCTAGTGTTTCTATATCTTCTTATTCTGTTGTAGGATTATAGGCTATTGTTAACATGTCACTCAGATGACTTTTCGCAGTTCCAGAACATCATCGCAGATAATTAGTATCACTGTTTCATCTCATATGATATAAAGTACTTCATTTATGGTTCTGATGATGTCACTTGTAAGTAATAACCCCACCTCATTCAGATGAACATGCTCGTGGCTGAAGAGGAAAATCCAGAATTGACTAAACTAGTGAATGACTAGCTTTGTGATACCAGTTATCCAAACAGCCAATGTTAGGGTTAGTAAAGCCAGATAACCAAAAGATACCTCAGGTATGTGTAACTTGCTTTGTAATACAGGCGTCAGCTCTTAGTTGTGACCAGCTGAAAACATAAACACACTCCCAACACGTTTTACACACATAGACAAAATAAGGAGAAAAAAATGCCTAATAATGTGACATTAGTGTTTTTGTTGGAGTGATCAAATATAGAGCAGTTATAAAATGTACCTACAGTAGAGCTGAGCTATTCCCAAACCAGTGGTCCCCAACCTTTTTTGTCTCATATACCCCCTAACTGAGTTTAAGTACTCCTTTATCAACTCAATTTATTCTTTTTAAGACAAACAGTTATAAAAAAGTAGATAATGTTAAAATAATTTCTTCATTAAAGACATGATCCTGGAGTTTATTCAGTAAGTTAGTAGATATTAGAGGGCAACACTACTGACGGCTTCATGTTTGACTGAACCCAGCAATAAACTAAGGATCAGATTTTGGGGCTTTTCTTTAAGATGGAGAACTATGAGTGACGCTCCTCCCTTCCCCTCTATACTCACTCAGGCTTGAGGTTTGAAAAGGCATTCCTCAGGTTGCCATGGTAAAGGGTGAATGACATCATTTGGGTTAGGATCTCAGCCCAGACCTTCCCTCTCCTTCCCACTCTTCTTCCGTCTCCTCTCTCTGCCCCAACTCCTCTCATCCTCTCAATTAACCCCCCCTCCTCCCCTCCATCCCTCTCCTCTTCTCTCTCCTCATAACTCCTTTCATCTCCTGCCCTTTCTCCTAAAACCTCTGCTCCCCTCCTCCTACCACTAAACCAGTGGGAGTGTGCCAGTCTCAGCCACTTCAAAGGCTGGAGCTGATCTCTGCTTTCATCTGCCAGAGAGCGAGAGGAGAGAGAGGAGAAGAGGGGAGAGGGAGAGCACAAGAGAGAGAGGGAGAGAAAGAAAGGGGTGAAAAAGAAAGAAAATGAGGAAAAGGAGAGAAAATGGAAGGGGGAGAGAGGAGGAGAAATGGGTATAGAGGGTGACAAAAAGGGAAGAAAAGGGGTGACCAAGAAGAAAAGAGGGGGAGAGGGAGGAGGGAATAGGAGAGGCCTCTATAGCAGGACAACAATACACCTTTATTATTGATCTGACAGGGTGTGTGTGTGAGATTGAGAGACAGGCAGTTTGTATATAGATGGGGGTAAAGGGGCCATTGTGTGTATTTATTGTGTGTGTGTGTGTGTGTGTGTGTGTGTGTGTGTGTGTGTGTGTGCGTGTGCGTGTGTGCACTAAGTGTATGTACGTCTATCTTTGTGAGAGCCGATCTGAGTTTCAGACATTGAGAGTGAGGACATTTTTGGAAAGTGAGGACATTTTGGCAAGTCCTCACCTGCAGACAGACCTTCAAAGACCTGTTAGTGGGTTCAGACTTGGTTTAAAGGCTCATGTTAGAAGTAGGTTTAGGTAAGGGTGAGTGTAACGGTTGGTGTTCGGCATTTAGTTGTGATGATTAAGGTTAGGGTAAGGGGCTAGAGAATGCATGATGTCAATGAGTGTCCTCACTAGTATAGAATTAAAGGGTTGTTTGTGTGTGTGTGTGTGTGTGTGTGTGTGTGAGTGCGTGTGTTTGTGTGTGACAGGTCGCTGGTCTCATACATCAAGAGATCAAAGGAAGCATGGTTGCTACAGGGACAAAACCCTCGGCTCAAAGAGGGAACACACAATCGGCCCACATACTCATAAAAGGCAGCCAGATGCAAAGATACAGGTGCGCGCGCACACACACACACACACACACACAAACGCCTAACCTGCAGACACACACTGCATTTCAGACTTGTTGGCCTCTCTGGTAAACATCAGCTTCAGAGATAAAACTGGAAAGTTGTCTTCGGTTTTATAACAATGTAATATATTTTGTGTATTAATCTAAGAGATAAAAGGTGGTTGTAGCAATCAGTGGCCTGTTTCTCACACACACACATTTTGTGTGTGCAGATTTGTGCCACAACATGAGAGGGTTTGCTCCAGCTGGTGAACAGTGCTTGATGCATCACTTGACTATTTCCGAGATGGTGGCCGGGTCCCAAACTTTCTTATTTTACAGCTAAACAGTACACTAAAATATGTTTCTGAAAACATTTAAGGGAAGAAATAGGCAATGCAGTAACAACATATTGATTCATATTTGATCAGCACTGTCTGGTTTGAAAGTTTGACTACACACAAGCAGTAATTGATATGACTGACAGCTGCGTTAGAGACTCCTGGAATCTGATTGTTTTTTTTCTGTGAGCTGTGGTAGATTCTAGTAAATGCCATCAGAGGCAATAGGGGGAGGAGGAGGAGGGACAAGATTTTTTTTACAGACCATCTCATGTACTTCTTTCAGAATATAGTGACAGTTTCAGCAAATACGCCAAAGTTCTTTTCATAAAAGTTACCAACTGCAGTTTTAAAGCAAGCATTACATGCAGTAAGACATGAAACAGAGAATCACAGCTGAAGCAGTGTTGCCTGTACATTTCGCGTGGGTCAGACTGTATTGATCTTGGTTCTGAGTTTCCATCATCGTTACTGTCTTCAGACTAACTGCACAGTTCCCAAACTCATAAATCTTAGAGGGAAGCTGTTACTTTGTCAGGTGTGTGAGGTGGTGCAGGTTATGTTTCTTGCCACTGATATGAAATCTCATGAGACTTCCAAACAAAGAGGAAGTTTTGTTTTTAATATATGTATGCATTTTATCTCTGTGCTCTTTGTGAGCCATTAAGCTGACAGTGTCCTGCACAAGCTTACATCCTTTCAGTTAATAACTAGGAAAAGGTCAGTTTTGACACATGTAATGCAGACATGTTCAGACATGCATAAAAATAATAAGATGAAGGAGAGGGCTGGAGGAGACATATCTAAATCCACAATGACTTGTTACTGGTGTCCTTTGAGGTATGGTTTCAACTGATGTGCAGACTACTGACAGAAATGAGCATCCTATATAGACAAATCTAGAAAGCCCAATTTGCCACATTCATGAAAGAAAAATATGACATTACATTCTCTGTTATTTATGCAAATTGTCTCTCAAAATGAAATTATGGAAGAAGTATTCCATAATAGATTGATATTTTATATGACGCACACAAATGCTTTTAAAAGGCAGAAACACCAGCCCAGTCACCAGAAGAAAATGTTGCCATTATGCCTTTCTGCAAACCATGAATATGTTTCGTTTGCATGTTTCATAGGTATCATATCAATGTTTCTAAAGTGACAATATATGAGCTGACAGTAAATGGCGTGTTGCCAAGGAAAGATGCCTGCCAAGCTGCAGACCACTGCTCGAGACCAACAAACAAGAAAACCAGTCATTGCTGGCTAAAACACAAATGTGGCTTTTCAGGCTAAACATGGATGTTCTGTAGTGACCAGTCAGCGAGGAAATAGCCATCAAAAGTCATCATATACACAGACATCGCTGCTTTTCCTGCCAAGATTGTGCCCTCCAATAGGTTTTCATAGGAACAAATATGATCTTTTCCTAACCATAACCAAGTGGTGTATGTACCTAAAACTTATCTGTGAAGATTCTCAGTTATCCAGGTCATGGTAATCATAAGTGCTCATATTGTAGGCAAGTGGACTTGCTTGCGTTTCTTGAAGATGTTTCGCCTCTCATCCAAGAAGCTTCTTCAGTTCTAAATGACTGGTACAGAGTTGCAGGCTATAAACCCTGTGTGGGTGGGAACCCTTGCAGAGTCGTAGGGTCACGTGAGCTCTTAGTTTCAGAGTCGTTAAGGTCACAACCTTCACTACTACCAGTCATTTAGAACTGAAGAAGCTTCTGGGATGAGAAGTGAAACGTCTTCAAAATGCAAGCAAGTCCAGTTGCCTACGATATTAGCACTTATGATTACCTAAAACTAACCACACATTAACCACAGCATAGTTAAAGATTAGTTTCAACATATGCCTTACATAATAACGTGCAGTTGTAATGTATCCGTGGTTTGCACAAACACTCAATGCCAACATTTTGTTCTGGAAATTGGGTTGGAAACACACACCTGTTGGACATAGTTATGTCCTGCAATAGACCAATTAGCTCCGCTCCTTCAGGACACTCTGACCAATCAGATCGATCTGCAGTCTGCACCTGGAGGAAGAGGGACAGAGTGAGACAGACAAAAGGTGCATTAGTCCTCAGTTAAATGGCAGTGGTCCATGCTTAAAAAATGTGATGACGTGAGTCTGACATACTGTGGGTAATAAATGAATACTGAGCAGTATGTGAGAGCATTGCTGCTCTTTGTAGTCTGCCAGTGTAATACATTAAAAAAAAAAAAACAGGGAGACCACACACTGTTATAATGACCTCAATTTCAAAACAATGCATCACGGTTTCTGTGCCACCCTCCAGCTGTGCTGATTCACACAGTCAAAGTTGAACAACTCTGAACTTGTGGAATAGTGCAGCATGACTTTAAATGATGTCATGTCCACACACCCTGTACACAGGACTGATAAATGATAACATGACTGTCTTTCAGTGGTGTTTATCACTGTCATCTCAACAAAAGCCCTGAAACTCTACAAACACGCAGGATGATTATTTTCTGTCCTCTTTTACAGGCCATTGGACAGATTCATCAGAGGAGGAAGACAAGCAGCTCTGACCATTGCTTCACCAATAATAAGAAACCAATGATGATACATTTGTACATTAAAAATGTAATTTTCACATTCTTTATCTTTTCACAGCATCACTTAAAATCATCCATGGGAAACTACATTACAAGAACCACTGGTCTGTGTTATCATCACAGAAATATTTTTTACAAGTTACCACGACCCACTGCTGAGTGACATCACATTCATTTGTCAATGCCACTTCAAAGTAAATTGATCAAAGAGCTAATTTGCCCAAAATCCAGTTGAACGCACACATGCACACACTCCTGTTAGATTAGCGCTTTTTCACATAAGTGTTTTTTTTTCTTTGCTTCTTTCTACAGATTGTCATTTTGATTTTTGAGCTCCTTACTGCTCCTCAGTTGTGGTCATAATTTTGTTGCTTTAATTCTATTGCTGAACTTAAACATCACTCTCCATTAGAATGTCAGCTAAAGAGTACTCCCCTCTCTTCCCTCACTGAATTTCCTATCTACATCATTTGTTTCTTCTCTTTGTCATGCCTGTGTTTTCATTCCTGTCCTGACATGTCTCACCACATCCTGATGTCGAAGCTCCACACCCACCCGGGAACACCTGGTGTACAGACTGCTGTGCATGGTTGTGTGTGTGGTTCACTTTGAAAAGTGGCATTTACAGAGTTTAAACTAAGTTAAGTAATGTGTTCAGATCTGAATTAAATATAGGGTGACAGCTTGATGTGGAACAAATGTGCTGGAATAAATGAAAAACACTGAGTTTGCCTATATTAGTGCTGTGCACGGCGTATGTGTGTGTGTGTGTGTGTGTGTGCTTGCGCGCTAGTGTGCGTCCGTGTGTTTGGTGAACGTGTTCCCTCTGATGTAAGGTGACATCATCACCTTTGTCTCTGCAGCGACACAGCATGGTTGTTGCTAGGCAACGGGGTTAGGAGGAGACAAAGACGTTCCCTTCGCTGGCTTACTTTTCTCACAAACACACACTTCGCCTTCCCCATCAGAGTGAGGGGACATTTATAAGTGCCTGCCAACCAACCACTACACACATACACACCTACTTATCATCCCTTCTCCATCCCTGCTCTCTACCACGTCTTCACCCCCTCTCCTCCTTTATCCTCCTCTCTCCACACCTCTACCTGACCAACACTCTGACTCCATAACACTGAACTCAAAATCAGATGAGAGGTGCTTAGACAGACACACAGTAGAGGACAGACAGACAAGAGGAAAAGGGACTGGAGCACACTGGTTAACTTGTGCAAACAAAATTTTGCACAATTAAAGGCTGTAAGTGAATCGGTGTGCTGCAGTCCCTTTTTTTTCCTTGGAAGTTTGCTAGTCCTCAAACTCAGAGGCGCATGATTCAGCTGCATACCGCTTACCGGAAGACATGCAGACAGACAGACATACAGACAGATTCAGACATGTTGCCGCTCAGAGAGACAGCACAGGGCTGTCATAATAAATATCAACTTCAAACAAGAGACAATGTAGTTGACAATATAGGAGAGAATAGTACATTTACTAGAATAACTTGCATCATGCATGAATTAGACAATCTATATATGTATGTGTGTGTGTGTGTGTGTTTGTGTGTGTGTGCGTGCGTGCCTGCGTGTGAGGGAAAGAGATAGACAGACAGTGAAGCTATTGAGGAATGATTATTTGTATTATCACGCGACTCTGCCCGCTTCGATGATGGATAAAAACCTTTCCATGTTTCCGGCTCAAACATGTGAAAGGTTACAATAATTCGACATAATATGCTTTGACATTTTGGAGACTCTGCACTGAGATATTTCAGCCTCCGGAAATGAGAGAGGAAGAAGCTTTTAGAGACAAGAGACAAGAGTGGTATTAACAAGCAGTATGAGGAAAAACACAGGACAACATCGACAACAACATCCTCCCTGACCTCACGGATCCAGGTTTGCCGTAAAGTAAGTAAACAAAATTTACACTAAAAAACTACATACTAATAAACATGATTTCTGCCTGACCACTTAATAGTACAGATTTATGTGCTTTTGACATGAATTGTGCATAAATATTAAGGGACCCATCACTGAATGCCAGATGCAGACCAAGTTTAAAAATGTTGTACACTGACAAACTGCTTTAAAAGAAATAATAAATACTTATTTCTCTGACAACTTCTTATGAGTCCCTTTTCATTTAATTAGCATTCTCCTTTAAGTCTTTCCAAGTTGTGTTTGTTGAAAGAGGACTAGTTGAAAATTCCACTAATTCAGACTTGATTCATTCTCCCTCTCTCCTCCTTTGCAGTTTCCAAGCTATTAGCGGGATCTTTGATTGAGATTAACAGAACCCTGAAATCAATGAAAGATAATTAAAAACCCTTTGTTGAAGGGCAGGCACTTGTTTGAGTGTGTAGGTGTGTGTGTGTGTGTGTGTGTGTGTGTGTGTGTGTGTGTGTGTGTGCTTCTGAGAATGTGTGAGTCATTGTGTGTCTGTGATGGTATATCTGTGAAAAAGTGCACGCTGTGGATGTTAAATGTCTGTTGCATTCTTTCAAAGGCGCACTCTGCCTTCTGCCAGCTGATTGGCTGTTTGATAATACAATTCAAGAAGACTTAACAAACGGTTTGACAGTGTTGATCTTAGTTTGTCTTTAAAACTTTGCTGCTGGACCCGAGTGAAAAAAAAGGTACAAGGTGGGAGAAGAGTACTGCAGCGCCACTCTGAGGGAACTTTACTATTTAAATCTTTTAAATTAACTAATGTGCAATGAGTTGAATGACTGGATGTGCAGAATGGCAGATTGGTATTTTTCTGGGCAAATAAATTAGTTCTGCTCCTAGCACTGAGCTGCTTAGTGACTCATCCACTAGCTATGAGGAAATGGCTGAAACACAGTTTTGTGTGTGTTGCTCAGGGTGGTGAGCAGGATAGAGAATACACACCCTGATGCCACTGTAGCTGTTAGCACAGGGGGTAAAGAGGGAGCTTTCACACGAGGACAAATTTGTTACAACAGACAGACAGATACACACAAAAAGAGAAAGAGGATAGTCTGTGAGCTCGTGTGTGACAGAGTTTGTGTGTGGGTGGTTCAGGTGGCTGGAACTAATTAGTGAAAGGAATCAGAAAATACACACACGCAAACTCTCTCTCACTAAGACACACACACACACACACACACACACACACACACACACACACACACTACAAATGTAGGGTAGCTTCCAGGCAAAGCCTTCAGTCAGATCATATGATCTCAGGGTGACAGCTGACCTTGTGTCCCACGTGCAGAAACTATTTCATGACCCTACGGCCAAGCCAAAACATTAGGAATGCATTTTACATAATTCATAGGGGTCTACTAAAAATCAGTCAATTTTTTTTCACTGGTCATGTTGAGTTTTTAGGATAAATTTTCACTGGGCTGCCCTCACCAACCCTGGCTCTCTTTTACCTAGCTGCTGAAATTACAGTTGAACAACTTTGCAAAACTCTGGATTAAATTAAATGACCACATCTTTTAAACATCCAGTACCAACATTTTTAAAATAACTTATTCCTGAAGTATCTGTACCAAGACAACTTCAGTAAGAGTTCTAGTTTAAAGTTAGAGAAAGGGTTAAAAAGTGGGCATTGATTGTTGTCTTGCAACAAACCCTGGTCTTTTGTATCTAAATAAAATGATTTACTTCCACACACTTACTTGTCTCTGTGCTACATAAACAGCACACTGCTTCCCACATTGCCACTGAGTGTTGGCACTGGGCATGAATCTTGTACTGCAGAATCATTCAATATGAATTTATTTCTTAGGAAAGCTGGGCTGCAAATTACATACCAGATACATTGTTTGACTGCATCATAACTGGCCTTGTCTAATGCAGTATGACTCTTTGATCAGTTTAGTTAACTCTCTTATTGGCTTTGCCATTTAATACTTTACTTAGTTGAATTACAGCATGCCTCAGTTTAATTTCTACCTGAATTAGTGAATTGTAACAGCGTCATTTTATTGTTGTGTTTGTCTATCTAGACAAGAAACTGCCACATTGTTGAAACCTTGCTGATTGTTACAAACGTTAGCTGCAGCTGCTTCAGTTCTCTCCATGAAACCACATAGAGCTAATGCTGTTTGGTATATTCGGGCAATAGAAGCTTCACTAAATCTCCACTTGCTTTACTGCAGTGTGCTCTCTTACAAGTCAGTCGTCTTTGGCCTGTACTACAAATCATTTTGACTATCAGACAAAATTGGACAGACCCTCGAACAGAGAGTGACAGGCAGATACAAACCAACTCTCTTTCTCCCTCTCTGTCTTGCTCCCTCTGTCAGTCTAGTTCTGGTGAAACTACACTCTATTTTCAGAACAGCAGCACAGCAGGGCTGTGTGTGTGTGTGTGTGTGTGTGTCTGCACTGAGTCTGTTTTCATTATTCCAATATTTTCCTTCTGCAGTGGCTGCAGTTAATATTTCAGCCCCCAAAAAATACAAACAAATACGGGGCCAAGATTCGTGAATCATACAGAGAAACATGTTTCAGTGCTGTGATGACTAATCTGGGACCTGATTAAATCTCATACAAGCTATGTTGACATGCGTGTGAACACTTCTGTGCATAGATGTTGGTCTTTTTGTGTCCATGTGTGTCTCTGCATGATTAAATGTGCACTGTACTCACCAGTCGTTTGAGGATCCTCAGGGTTGTGCGTTGGACTCGGGGGGTCTCTGTGTGTATTTGTGTACGCAGCACATGTGAAAAGCTTTGCAAACAGGAAGGTGACAGGCAGTCATAACCCTCTCCTCCATACAGCTGGACCAGTAGGGACAGACACTGAATAGACTCCTCCCAAACTTCCTGGTTTTCAGTGGACAGCTAAAAGGGGAGAAAGTAAATAAAACAAAGAAATAACTCTGTGCACCATGTTTCTATTTACGTCATTGTGGTTACTATGGGCCATAGGTTCTCCTTCCTCTAGGTTTACTTACAATACATATCATAAATAGATATCTGAATTAAAAATCTGAAATTTACTTAAACAATTTAGTCACATTTTTACACACACACACACACACACACACACACACACACACACACACACACACACACACACACACACACACACGTCAGCAACAGAAAGTTTGCAAATACAGTGGGGAGTCTGAGCAGTCCAGGATGAGACCCTCGACGCTGCCTTTGGTTGGCTACATTGGAGTTGCTAAGTGGTACCTGTTGGTCTGACTAATGGTAAATTGGCAAGTCAACGAATGGTTATTTCATAAGAATGAAATGACATAACATGAATAAACATAACTAAACACAATGTGAATAAAACTTGAACACGTTTCCTTCTCTGTAAACATGAATTCTGCCTGGGTCACATCAGATGGATTTTCTTCAGCAATGGTTGTTTATCAACGAAGACAACAACTTCCATGATTCCACGCTACTTTACAACATCATCAAAGTCCATCTTTGGTTATTCTTTTGATTAGGGTGTGTTCCAAATCGCATACCTTGTCTTTTTAATTTTAGTAGATACTGCAGATACTGTTAAAAAGTAGGTTTTGTTGCATGCAGCATACACACAACAGGAACATACTGCTTCTTCATAACATTGCGCCCCTAACTTTGACCCTTTTGCTTATACATCCCTTACCTTGGAGATAGAATAAAACCCCATTCACCAAACTCACCAGAGAGAGGTCAACCCAGAGAGCTTTGCTGTTGGTACTTTGCAATGCGTGTTGTTTAAACCCTAGATTCTAACATATTATAATCACAACAGTAAAATTAGAAATGCATTTCTCTCTCATTGATATTTTCATAATTATGTCTTTATGTTGTTGGCAATTTACAATTATTATTTTGTTCACTTAAAAAATCAATATTCCTATTATTACCATCTATTCCACTGGTCATCAGTTACTTCAATGTGCTGTCATTTGTCACTGGGGGTTCTGACAGCTCTCAATCAGCCATAAACCTGTCATGTGTTTGTGGCTCAGTTGATGTGACACATCTTCTGCTGTGCAGAGAATTGAGGGTCAGAACTGCCAGAAAAGCATGCTGGCTTACAAACGGCAAAATGTGACAAACTGCAAAATGTGCATCTGTGGATGCAGAAGAACATCCTTGTATTTTTGGCATACTGCATTTGACATACTATATGATATACTAAATCTTTTTACATCGTACTAATTAGTATGGCTGTATGGGTAAGGGAATGCACAGTAAGAGACCACTACCACAAAAAAAATACACATTGTGTGTTTAACACCAGCAAGTATTGCAGTTTTAATGATATTAGATTCAGAGATCATATTGACGCTGCTGCTCTTTCTATTCCACTAATCTCCCACGGGGCAAAGGGGCTGTGCAGAGGCCGGGGGTGTGTCAGCTGCCCCCTTAACCCTCTCATACACAACCACACACACAGACGCCCACCCAACACTCAATGTGTCAAGTATAAGTAAAAACCTCTATTGTGTCCCTTGAGACCTCCTCTTCTTCTCCTCCCATTTTCCGAGTCCCCCTCCTTTCTGTCCTCAACATCCCAGAATGCCTCACAGCACCCTCTCTCCTTTGCCCTGATTCCCTCTATCTTTCTTCCTGTCCTCTCTCCTTGCCTGTGAATCTGACTTCATCCTCTCACCTTCATTTCATTCTTTTGAACTCACAGAAGCCCCCACCTTCTCTTTTCCTACTACTGACCTTCCTTATCCAACTTACTGCTACTGTTTTGAAATACTTAAACATATTTATGTTTTTCAGTGTAAAGAATGTTGCAGAAGGCAAAGACAATCATTCATTAAGCAGTTACATTCAATTGTCACTGTTCAGATGATTCTTCTCACTCAATGACTGACTCAATCTATGCTCCTATAGTGAAAAATCATCTATTTACACCATCAATTTATAGACGGAGGTTTTGATATTTGGGTTAGAAGAGGGGTCACCGCAATAAGTTATTGCTTATTGCTATTAATTGATAACAGCTTTTAAAGTTTTAACATCCCCCCTCTCACTTTTCCCCATTTTCGCAACTCCATTGTTTTCAATCGACATCCTCCACTTATTTCCCGTCACAACCACCAAGCTCTGTTTAAGATTCTTGGATTCACTGGGAGAGTTCACCCCTTAAAAAAACTCACAAAATTTGGAACACTTGACTTTGTTAAGGAGTCAGTGGGAGGAAAATTCGGGGACACAGTTTTCTGAGTTTGGATGAAAACTTAAGACACAAGACATCTCTCTTCAATTTGCTTACAATATACAATTATCCAATTCAAGAATCTGCATTGTCTTCACAGTTCCAAAATAACGTTAGCTACATTCACACCCAGTGTCGATCCTATGTGTGACCAATACAGGCAAGCACCAGCCACCCTTTCACATATGTTGTGGCTTTGTCAAAAACTAGTTTCAATTTTTAAAACCTTCTCAGATGTTTTGGAGGTAGCCATACAACTTTCTGCCACTACTGTAGTATTTGGAGTAGCTCCACAAAATGTACATCTTAGTCTTCAGGCAAAAAATATTATAGCTTTTGCATCTCTTCTAGCTAGATGGCTTATACTACTTAAATGGAAAGACATTTTTTCTCCAACCTCTAAACTTTGAATTAATTATGTTATACATCATCTGACTTTGGAGAAAATGTGATAAAATGTGTGCTCACAAATGTTCTGCTATATGCTATTTTTTAACTTAACTTAACATTTATTTTCTGGAGCCTATGCCAGTTGACACTGGGCAAGAGGTGGGGTACACCCTAGGTTGCCAGACTTTCGCAGGGCTAACATATGGAGACAACCAACCATTCACGCTCACATTCAGACCTATGGGAAATTAAGAGTCACCAATTAACCTGCATGTCTTTGGATTGTGGGAGGAAGCTGGGGTACCCAAAACTTTGGCAGGATCATTTACAGATATGGCTTATTTAAAGTTATCAAGGAAATTTTGATACGTCAACCCAGTGTGAAGTAAATCTAAATTTCCAGACATTTCACACTCCAAGCTTAAATAAAATCATAATAAATGATCAGAAATTCAAAACTGACACACACACATTCTTCAGATATTAAATACCACATGTTTAAAATGGTGTTCATATCGGTTTAACAGTTAGCCTGCAGTGATATTCAATATCTTGTTGTAATTTGTACAGTATGCACAGTATTTTTTATTTCATATCATTTTTAACAAAACGTCACCAAAATATTGGACAATACACTTGAAACCAGCAGAATGATGTGAGATTTTTGTTCAGAATTTCATCACCAGTGTTTTGACTATTGTAAGTGCTTTAAGCCTTAAAGCCACAGTCACCACGGTTACATGATGGCTTCTCATTCGGAATGAAATAAATCTGAATGAAATCATTCGGAATTAAAGTGTTTCCAGGTAGTTTACATGGGAAATATTAATTCCGAATGAGGGTTTACATGGGAGATCAGTTCAGTCGCCTTTATTCAGGTCTGCGCAAGGTTTGGGGCAGGGAAGGTTTCTGATTGGACAGGGGGCGGGGCGGATGTTACGTGTTTACGTTTACCGGAAGAAAACACTGTAGTCCTCGCTCCGGATAACAAGATGCTTGACGACGCCATTCTTAGTGCCTTTTTCGGGCGAGTTTTGCTTATATTCTTGAAGCAGCAGTACGACAACAATCTTGTTCTGCTAATGCTTCATCTGTTGAGCAGGAGAAGGGAGGCAGAAGACCATGCTGTGGCGAATGGAAACCGGTGAGTGCAACGAGTCCGACTACTCTACCTCAGCCCGTTGCTATGCAGCCCGTTGCTATGCGTGCTATATATGTCATTGCACCAGAAGGGCAAGGAAACGAGCATGTGCAGAAAGACCGGAATGAACTTAAAGAGGAATGAGTGTATACATGCACACAAAATTCTTTCATTCGGAATGACAAACGGAATAAACCACCCCCTTTAATTTTCAATCGGAATGACCGTTTACATGACCACTTTTAATCGGAATGGCCTTTCATTCCGATTAAAAGTGGAATTAAACTGTCCATGTAAATGTACTGCTTGTGCAGGAATTTCTCCCATCTAACACTGAAATCATATATTGCATTCAAACAGATGGCGCACTCTAGCGCCTCACTGTTTCAACACTGTAGCCGCTGTGTACCAAAAAGCTATGATAACACTGATAAAACTATGTCATCCGATACTACATGTAGTATTCATTCAGGCTCCTACACAGACACACACGACGCGAGTTGACACACCCCCTCCTCACCATGCTGGCTGTGTTTACAACGTAGGACTGTTGGGGCGGATGTAAATTGAAACAAACCAATCATGTCTTGTCCTTTGACAACTGACAAGTGGCTCAACCTCACACACCTCATCCCTCTCCTTGCATTACTGCGCTGCTAACAGCTGTTAGTGGCCAGTGGCACTACTGCCGCATAACAAAGTCCCACTCTTTGAGCATAATGCAGGATCACGTATTATGCAGCATCACGGGAGACGGAATCCTCGTCGCCAAGAAAGTGCAAAAGGGAATCAAAAAGGCAGCGTGACCAGCGAATTAAAAAAACAAGGGTCAGCACTGGGGTTGCCTTTCCCAGGTGGAGAGAGCTGCTGAAGGAGAAAGGTAATACAATCACAGGCCAGCGCTAACAGCGGCTACCGGCTAACAGCTAACAGCGGCGCAGTGATGCGAGGAGAGGGATGAGGCAGCTAACAGCCAATAGCGGCGCTGGCCTGCGATTGCATTACCATTCTCCCTCAGCAGCTCTCTCTACCTGGGAAAGGCTACCCAGATGTGGGCCTTCGTTTTTTTAATTCGTCGGTCACGCTGCCTTTTCTATTCCCTGCTGCGCTTTCTTGGATTCCGTCAAGGATTCCGTCTCCCATGATGCTGCATATGCATGATCCTGCATTATGCTCAAAGAGTGGGACTTTGTTTCAAATTTGCCAGGGTAGTAGCGAAGCGCCTCTTGCTCCTCTCCTTCGGCTCCTCAGTCATGCAGTGCTGGCCTGGCTCTCAACGAAAACGCCGAAGGCGGTGCTGTATGTCCCTTGCTGGTGGGTGTATTCTCAAGATGGTGAAACGTAATGGAGCCCCACAGACGACTTACCCGCACAATGTACGAACAAATCCGAAATTCTCCTTTTACGAGAATAAGTCAGATTATTGGTGGAGGTAATAGTACACCAGTGATGACATATTTATGAATGCAGACATCAATTTTTGCCAATAAACAAATGAAAATGTTGCACAATGCCCCTTTAAACAAAAAAACAAACAAACAAACAAACAAACAAACAAACAAACAAAAACAGTTTTGCGCATGAGGTATTATTACATCGAGTTGTCAGAAGGTATATAAGAAGCCATATCTTTCTGGTGGTGCAGTGAGTAAGTCACCTGCTCCAGGGATACTGAGGTTCAAAGTTCATATTCCCATGTTGGTGAGTATTACACATTTTGAACAATTTTTACTTTGACCACACTCCAGAAACAAGCAGACTGGTGTGTGATTTTTTTCAGGATTGTTTCCCCAACAGTTAAATTTGTTGTGAATACTTTTGGTGACCTCCCTCTCTTTGCTTTCTTCTTTTGAGGCAGGTGAGGCAGGTTTGGCATCCTGGTCTTGGTGGCCAGGGTTGGAGCGGTCATGGGGAAACCACCTGCACCTGGGTAGATCTTATGTTTATGCCCATCTAATGTGAACTATTGTGGTTTAAAAGACATGGCATGCAATATCCAGTGCTATTTTATTAATTTCCAAACTTAATTTCCCAATCTTCTTTGACAAATGTCAAATATTCAATATATTTAACTCAAGTAAAAAAATGTAAGGTTAAAAGTTCAAATCCCACTTTTGCCATCCTGCAGGTGGTCTGAACATTTGCATTTTCAAAACAGTGGGACTGTTTGTGTATCAATTAATGGACATAAGATGCATTCCAGATTCTGAACAAAAAAACCCAACAAGAAACGAAATGTATTCATGTGAAACACGCTTTTACAGAGGGCCATAAGCCACATCAAATGTTTGGTTTGGGGGTGTGGGGGGGCTTGTATTGTTATATTGTTTTCCAGTTTGTAATTTGTTGTATTTGTATGACTTTAAATAGTAATAAAAAAAAAAAGCAAAAAAAGTTGTAATATTTAAGTGCTTCAATTATGATTGTGTGATTCTGACTGCAGATAAAGAAGGAAGTTATTTTGCATCACATTATTCTTTAACATCTGATTTTAATCCTCAGTAGGGTGTATGGTGTCAGAAGGTGTGGATGTATGAATGGCTACAGCGATAACATTGCCACATTTCTGTCAGCAGAAAGATTGCTCTCAGTCTTATCTTCCTGTTTTTCAGACTGCATCACTGTCTGTGCTGGGACTTGTAGATGTAAGAGCTTTTTTTGTACATTTCTGGGATTAATATTTGTTATAACTGTCGTATAATTACTTCAGTGAACTAGAATAATCATCTGTGTCAAACAGACAAGCAAAGAGCAAGGAGCATATTGTAGTTATACAAAATTCCTACACTTATGTCACATATAGCATAGTCAACACGTTGTATAAAGCCTATGTAACCTGTATTCTTGGATACTTTGACAGAACCAGTTAAAGGAACTGGACAGAGGACACAGAGTCCATGAATGAAATTGCATTACAAGCATTTTACTGGTCTCTCTGAAAATAGTTTACGTTTGTGTTTATGCACACTTCTTTGAGGGAGAGCTAATAAAGAAAGAACTTTTAAATGAGCTTGATCAGTAGTGTTGCTGCTTACAGTGCAGTCAGATGTGGGAGAAGGTTTGAGAAGTAGTCTTGAAGGAAGCTGTAGATCTACCTACAGCAACAGTGGCAGATGCTTTTACAGGTCTAGCTAGATTCATTTGGGTTTAGAGAATATTAATATAATTTACAGAAGTGGTGTTGATTCCTTGTGAAATCACTGTTTTACCTTTAGATGTTAAAGTTATTTTAAATGTCCGCAAATTTACCCACAGAGAAGCACAGAAGTGGAGTTCAGACTAGCTTGTTAAAAGCAGTTCAAACTAATCTATGGGTCCCAACTGTGAACTGATACAGCTTACAGGATCTCTAAGTTGACACACTCTCCCAGGTGTATGGTTAAAGTGATTATACTGGCCACCAGCAACTGGTGAAAAGTGCTGCATAAGGTGTCACTTTCAACAGCATCCTGCTGCAGAGCTCCAGGCTCAGGCTCACCTCTGGCACTGGGAACCATCTCTATTGCCCGGACCCATGGTGGAAAATCAAGTGATACCTTGTGTGTTAAGATTTAAAATCCTGTGTGTTTATCGCACTTCCTAATCAATAAGTAATGTTTACATACCACAGTAGCATAGTTAACTGTTAACGTATACTTTAACGTTAATAAATAAAGTAGCCTACTGAGTGTATATTTCATACATTGTATCACGTCCATGCCATTGTATAAGTAGGCCTATTATAAGCTGACCGATCACATTTGGTTTTTGAATATGTATTTGTCATGCTTATTTTTAATAAATAAAATGATACCATGTTTTCATTAGCCCTTCACCTATAACATCAATGTAAACAACAAAATACAATTCAATATTTTGAGATCATGACCAATGTCATTTTAACTAACATAACAATTAGTTTGTTAATGACATTGGCATAGCTAGCTACAGTAACCATCTCATACTACAAGTTAATTGCTGCTTAACGCCACGTTACCAAACTTGAGAAGTTACAATTATATCAAAATACTAGGTTGTATTGTGTACCTTATTGTTATTGGCAGAGGGTGTGTGATATACTCAAACTAATGAACACAAATCTAAACAGTTGATTTCAACACCAAACCTTTTTTTTGTCAGTACTTGTATTTTCTACTTGTATCACTCAGCCTAATAACTAATACAAGTATTACTTACTGCCTGACACAACATAATGAAAAACACACTGAGAAAAGTAGACATGTTTTCTCTTTCTAAATCTCTCTCCCTGTCTCTCTTGCACACACAAACACAAACACATGCACGTACACACTTCCTTGCATAAATAAGAATACATACACAGTTTGTCTCATTGAATCAGGCATACATTTAAAAAATACAGTACACAAACATGCATGCAGCAGCAAACCCAGAAAATATTTATATATGCATGCAAGGCATTTACACAAGCATGCGCACATACACACACGCGGCTCTGTGAGTGTTGGTCTCACCATGTGAATGAGGGGTGTGCTGAGTTGGCTCAGGGGTCTGTTTTCCAGGAGCAGCTTCTCTGCTGCCTCCATCTCTACTGCTGGACAAGATAGCCTCTGGCTCTATACACACACACACACACACACACACACACACACACACACACACACACACACTCATGTTAAATCATTTATAGAGATTTGACAGTCAATAATGATGGATCCAGAGACCTGCCAAGACAGATTCTGACAGACTGAGACAGACAGAGAAAGACACACTGATAGACCAAGAGAGGAAATAGTTTTTCTGCATACATTGTGTCATTTTAACCCTTCTTTCACACTTTAAGATGTGCTCAGGACAGCACAGGTTGAACACTTTTCTTTATTTGTCACATCAAGTTATTTTTACATCTCATTAAGACTTCAGCCTTCTCACCTCCTCCCTTTTTTTCTACCCCCCCTCATTAGCACCTCTGTCCCTCACTTTGGCTTATTCTAGTTCAGTTCATGCCTACAGTGGAACTTCAGGCCAATTAGCTGTGGAATAATGTGATTAATACTGGCACATATTTTCTCTCTCTCTTCCCCAAAGTCACTTCCTCTCTGTTATGCTCTCTCTCTCTCCTTCTCTTTTTTCTTCTGTAGTATATATAATCTCTGACTCTCTCTCTCTCTTGACCAATGGAGTAATAGTTTGGGGAGAGCGGTCTAGTCACGTCCTCTCTCCTTATCAGACCTTATTACCCAAATGAATTTGGTTTGGGCCGAAGTTTTCTTTTTAATGAGCTTTGCATTTCTCGCAGAATTGATTTCCGCTGCACATTCTGCTTGCTCCCTTTTCCAGCTCTGTCTCTTCCCCTCTATCATCCATCCTTCCCTCTCCCTCTTCTGTCCTTCCTCTTCCACCCAGTCTTTTACCCTGCCTCCCCTTTAGTCCCCCCACCCCCCTGTCCAGGCATTAATATGTATGCGTTGGGCTGGGGTGCACACTATGGGGAGACGGGGGCTGGTGTGAGTGTATGTGAGCGTATGCGAGTGTGTGCGCGTCTGTGTGTAGGGAGGCAAGCTGAGGACAAAGCCAGTGGTGATAATGAGGCCGCAGGGACATAGCCAGACAGGCCCCTCTGTGTATCCTGTGTGTGTGTGTGTGTGTGTGTGTGTGTGTGTGTGTGTGTGTGTGTGTGTGTGTGTGTGTGTGTGTGTGTGTGTGCGTGTGTCCCAGGGACTCGGGACCTCATCCGCTTTCTCCTGAGTCCACAACTTCAATATTGCAGTTTCTTAAACCTGCTAGCTCCCACTGCACACATCAATGGACACACACTCACATTCACACACACACACCTTTAGGGACATAATACAAGGGCAACATTTTGAGGGAACTGACTTTGTGATTCTGTTGGTGATTCTGTGCTCAACAGAGATAAAATTGGTGAATAGTGGTGAATCAATGTGGGAAATACATCAGCCTTTAAGGACCAGTGGAACATGATACAGCCAAACAACTGACACAAGCTAACAATCCTTTAAAAATACATTTGAAAAATATACAAGACATCGTTGTTCTTTAAGGATTTCTTTGCACGGACTTTAGTAACAGTGATTTTTTTTTAAGTATATAATCAGTGTTGGGGGTAACGTGTTACTGACAAAAATGGCTTTTTTCTGTCCCTAAATGCAGTAATCACATTACAGTTACTAATCAAACACAGTCGTCACTTGCATTACATAAATTCATCATTAAATCTTCCCCTTACTTAAGAGTTAGTGACGACAGGCTTCAGGCTGTTGCCAACGGGTCATCTTCCGTGTCTAGCCAGTCACCGGTGAACACAGATGCGGGGACAAGCCAGAGGATGGGAGAGTTTCTGCCGCAAACAAGCACCGAGACCCAGAGAGACATGGGAGCAGCTTCATGTGTTTACAGCCGATAGCAGGAGCGAGGACAGACGTCTCATTCCGCTACTCTGTGCTGCAACCACATACCTTCAGTTTATAACTGTAACGTCCATCGTCCTACTAAGTGTTGATAACACGTTTAGTATTTAACAAATTCGAGTTTTATTTATTTGATGAATGTGGCGCTGATATGCAAAAATGAACTAAATGACTGTGGGGCAGTGGACAAGTAATATAATCATAACACCTTTACACATGGTAACCACCCCCCGCCTGGCATAACAACTTCTCTGGCGGAAACCCTGCAAATACTTACAGTGCCGTAACGGAAACACGTGGTTTGTAACTTGCAAGAATAGTAGCCAAATATTAATATTTGCTCCACTGATCCATTTTGAGGGAGTTAGTAAAGTATAAAGCCACAAAGCTGAGATCACATCCACCTTAAAGTCTTATTAATTGACATTACAATTAAAGCTATAGTGCGTAACTTCTGTCGCCTCCCAGCGGATAATGCGTTATTACAACTAATAAGCCGGCGGCACTTCCATGTACACAGAGTAACACTTGCCAGTCGCCACACACCGTACACAGAGTAACACTTGCCTTAGTGGTAAGATCCACTTCTGAACTGTGTCTCGGCCGCTTCTCCGCCATGTTGCTTTCTCTTTCTACCTGCGCTCTACCTCTTGCTATGACACTCTCCGCTCTTCCTCCCCCTCCCTTCTTGTTGTGAGGAAGCATTTCCTGTGTGCCAGCGAGGGAATGTCGCCGGTCGACACGCATACTAAAAATGATATATGTTGAAAAATACCGCGAATTGTTAGAGGAGCCGATCGGCTTAATCAGCATTGTGTCATCTCCTCTAGTAGTGGCTTGGGTGAAACGGACATTTACGGACCTGTAGAAGTTACGCACTATAGCTTTAAAGCTAGGGTAGGAAGTTTTACGTAGTTAACGTTAGCGAGAGTCTAAATTACAGTGTGCCCTCTGCATCACTCCCTGCAGTTGCAGACCACCTCGCCGGGAGGAGAGTGGGCAGTAGCTTTAGAGACAAACTCCCAGCCAGCAGCCCCAGCAATCCAAATTCACCCAGCACCAGAGGAATGGACCGCTCCAAACTCTATTGCTGCCGTTGGACCCAGCGCTGCTGCTGGCCACCAGCCCACTGTGATGGCTGAATTTGAGCTGCTATAGCCGCAAATCTTAAGGTCCATCCCCGCAGCCACTGCCTGCCCTCCCCCTGGCGAAGCAGTCTACAGTGGTGGTGTGGGGGGGTGGGGGGGGTGGGGGTTAAGTCTGAGAAACTGTGGGGTGCTAGCGAGATGATTCTTGTATTATTTATGGTCTGATAAAGAGAAAGAACTCTACGTAGAAATAAGATATATAAATCAATGTATGTGAAACACCAGGTTACTGTATGAAGCGTGTGCATATGCCCATGGCTGCCTGGTGGGAGGGACTTAAGATAAAAAAGGGGAGAGCTACAGGAGGAGGTTGATTATCAATTTCTGCCCTTTTTATTCAGTTTCCAGGAAACTGCATACCCCAGCTTTAATGGCCATTTATGTGCCTTATCACTCGGAATTCATTCCTAAAATGCTGCAAAGCACAAGACAGAGGCTTCCATTTATTTTTGTTGAGTTACTCAAAGAGCCTCAATAATTTTACTTCTGAGATTTTTTATTTCTTACAGCACTGCACTGTACAGCTTATGACCATAATCTCTGTTGCTGCGGCAGGGCATTTTTGAAGTACAGTGCTACTACATTTAAGAACTGAAAGATGGTGCTTGAAGTTAAACTGTTTGGGGTTTTTTTAGTACACTTTCTGATTTTTTCTATGCCTTGCTCAAAGGCAGCTTGGTGACCAAGAGATGACAGTGTGTTTCTTGTTCTCATTAGCTGTGTTTGAGTAATCATACCTGCAGTGCAGAGCGGACAACAGCAGATGTTTGTTTGAGGATGTTGTGAAGCAGCTCCAGAAGGGCTTGTAACACAAGATGGCTGACCTTTCTCCCAGCATGCCCCTCTCTCTCATCCAGGTGGACTAGAGCAGCTTCTGAGAGGGTGCTCACCACCACCTCCACTAGGCCTGTGCAGTACAAGAAAACTCAGGATAAAGTTACTGGATTTTTGGGATACAGGGACTTGTTGGTACCAAAACTTACACTATTTTTACACTGGTGACAGACTACACAGTCAAGTACATGAAACATTGTACAAGTTACATCAAAAGACACTAAGCACATGGTCATGTTAATAAAATAAGGCATCAGCTGGAAAACATGAAGCACTACAGCGGTCTGTCTTTCCACTCTCATGAAATATCAAATTTACAAAAAAACAAAAACAGTTTGCTCACAAGCTCATTGATTCATTAAAGGAATACTTCACCCACAAAATGACTATTTGTATATCAACAACATATTGTCTGTTACCTTGAATTCACGAAGAAAACTTAAAAAAAAAAAGAACACTCTTCTTAAATTAAAGTAAATGGGGGCTATGTTTAACAACAACAACATAACTAATTAAAACATTCATTTATAAACTCTCACACAACTTGTACAGTACAATCCATGTCCCATTTATCCAGTCGTATGCTAGTACTTCCCACACACGCATTTTTGCGAAAGCCTTACAATTCAGTGCATGTCACTACAAACCATATCATCCACAGCCGGAGCAGAGATCATACTCACACATGTGCTTGGGCACGCTCAGGGCTGCTACTCATAGACGAAGTAGTTTAATTCATAATGTGTCAGTGAAAATGCATGTGTTTGGGAAGTCCTGAAACTGGATAAATGGCACTTGTATAAGAGTTAATAAACAGATGTTATGATTTGATAGTTTTACTGTTGTTAAACACAGTCCCCATTTGCTTCAATTCATGGCGAATGTTCACCTTTTTGAATTCTCCATTCACTGTTGAGGCAGAAAACAGTTTTCTTCAAGCATTAAAGGTAACACTCGGTGAGTAATTGATATAGGAATGGTCATTTTGCAGGTTAAGTATTTTTTTAATATAAACTGAAATCACAGATTGTAACCAATCAAACCAAGACACTTCTGCATTTCAAACAACCAACACACCTCCATCTCTCTTCAACATGTATGTCGGAAGTGTGAAGAATAACAATATACCTGAGTGTGACCTGAGTAATAGTCTGCATGCAGGCTCTGGTTCGACTTCACTGTGGATCGATAGCTCCTGTACAAGATGAGAGACACTCTCCCTCTAAAGTCGATCAACATTTCACTGTCACCAATTTGTCCAAGGGAGAAAAAGAGCTGAATATGACATTCATTCAACTATTTTAACAGAACTGAAAGCCTTGCTGGTTGAATTCATTTGTGGAAATCTGGTGGCATCACCACAGCCAAGACCACAGAATGGTCACAAAAACAGCTCAAAAGACAACTCAATTAAGATGCTCATCTAAAAATACATTCTGCTCTCCTCTTCATATCGCTGTCTCTTCCCTCTCACCTCACTTTATCCTTCCCTAGAAAACTGTCCATGTAGAACAGGTTGTAAAGCTGCTAACCCTTGCTAAGCCATGAATAAATAGCTCTTACAAAAGTGGAAAACCATGTTCTTTTGCTCATTAAATTTAACATGACATAGAGGATACTCTGCATTTTGCAGCTTGATCTATGTAGTTATTGTAGGCTTCTGTCCCTGAGGTGCTCTCACTGCACATCTCTGTAAGTGAAGACTAGATAGATTCTGCTCTCACTAGGTTGTCACGACACGTGCCTTCCAATATTGTTCACTGTGCCAATACTTTGGCTATCAAAAACTCCAAAGTTGTACTCTATTTTCATTTCTGTGCACAAGATGGTAACAGTTAAATAACTGCCTTCACTGGGGAAAACACACCCAGTGTTATTTTCTATCCCAACAGATCTTTATTTAGAATGTAGACGTTGAGTGTGTTTATTTTTGTGAGTGAAAGTGCAACACTGCAGACACTAGAAAGCTATCAAGCTAGCCTGCTGTCAGTGAGATGAACTGTTAGTTTGTCAAGCTGCCTCATAATTAAATAAACAGGCCTGCTCTACTTTGAACTGTTCAGTCAGACAAGGACCTCTCCTGCTGTTAATGTGACGTGACAATGCGGTCCTGTTCAAATAAAAACTTTATATAGTTGCTCATGTATATGTTAATAATCTTATTCTGTTGATATCTGTTGAGAATAGCTGCCATCAGTATGCACAGCCATCTTTACCGAATAAAAAAAAAACCACACCAATATAATCCAGCTAATAAATTCTCTGAACGTTCCTGATATTTTAGCCACGTATGAACCAGGTGTTATATCTGCATGATTACCATCTTACTATTTGACACACGCATTTGTTACTAAAAAAGCTTAGTATTGGAGTTTGGCTTTGAAGAGAGCATATTTACATTTGACCTTCAGTTCAGTTTTGAATAGTAAGGTTTTAGCAAAAATGCATCTGAAATGAGACTTGGATTTCACTGCACAAACTGTGAGAGATTGTTCATGGATGTTTTGATGTGATGAGTTTCCTGTTAAACATGGACCCCACTCAATCAACAAATCAGTATGTTCGCCAGTATGCTCAAAATGTTGTCTTTACAAATTCAAGGTAACACAGCATGACTACTTGATATACAAATGGTCATTTTGGGGGTAAGGTATTCCTTTCAAGATATCTGCAATTAATCTGCAAAGGTCACACTATGTATTGATTTGAATTGGACTACAAAGACAAAGCAAAGTCTTACTGGAAGAGGAGGGGTACAATAGTTCTAAGGAGGTAGTGAAGAGCTGGGAATTGGAATAGCAATGTGAAGCACATCCAACATTATTTCCAAATGCATCCAGTGTTTTCAGTTGTTAGTCACACACTGGGAGTATTGTGTGGCTTGTCAAATGTTTTGATTTAGTTCCACGTACAAAACACAGCACAGACCAAAGATACAAATCACTAAGCATGTACATAAATATTTCATTTGTGCTCATAGATGCTTGTTCTTACTATGATGGCATTCATTTAACTGAATTTCACCAGCAACTGTGAACAAAATGCAGTAAGGTTAAAGTTCAATGATATGAATAAACGACTGACTTGAACCAGAAGCGACAATTAGATCTACATCAATACTATAAAAGGAATGTGACTATGGCAACAACACTTGTAAAGCAGAGTTTGTACAGCATTGCAGGATGCTTGCTGGCTGTATAAACCCTTAATTCTCAGCTGACTGAATCTCTAGTCATCCGGAAGTCACAGGACAGTTAAACATTTTCCAATTGTGGCCTGCAATTTATATTGTACGTTTCCAATGGACAGTTCCCTTCTGCATGCTTGACCCTTTGTGGGTACCCTTGATTAAATCATGCACAACAAAGTAATAAAGTAATGATCAGTATTGCTGTGACTGGCAGGTACGGGTATATACCTCTCTAGTTTGGGTATGTGTGTGTGTGTGTGTGTGTGTGTGTGTGTGTGTACTCTTGTGAGGTGATGAAGTGTAATCAGAGGGACAGCATCCTCGTTCAGTTGGTACTAACAAGTCGATTTTAAAAATGTCACATACGTACAAATGTGAACTTGCTCATTTTAAGGAGGAATAATTTATGAGTGAAAACCATTGTGCTCTGTCCTATTTTGGAGTTTGGACTTTAACTAGGTTAAAAATAGACATTCTTTCGCTTTGCGGTATTATCTATTTATAAATCACTGTACAATGAGTTCTATTGGGAATCAACAGGATGGATGGCTCAGAGCATCACTGTCTCGGCAAAGTGAGACAATTTTGTGGGGACAGAAAAACCTACTGAACTGATTACACATGATTAATGGATAATGTTTCAGCTGATTTAAATAAAGTTCAATTTGAGTGTGTACATGGTTTCTTTAATGTGACTTTCCCATTAATGTATGCAGTGTCTGGGTTAGTCTTCTTCAAAGATAGAGTGAGGCACAGTATGACTGAATCATGTGTGTGCTTAATGTGCTTACTGAATAACTTAATGCAAATGGTTTTACTTTCCAGGCCCAGACCTTTAGCTGGTAGTTCCTGGACAGGATACAGCCTGTGACTGATTTTGGGGAAGCCCTTTTATTGATTCCCATGATAAAAATTAATAGAAAACATATTTGATTTATTATATGTTGTTTGGAATGGATGCACCCAATTTTGTTTAATCCCACCTATAGCTCATAGAAGTATCATATATTCATGCATCAGTCAAGAAAATAACCAGACTACAGGAGCAAAACTGTAAACAAATTTGCACTCATATCAAACCTCATACCCAAACAATGAAACAGGTCTCCTGTCAATGCCCTCCAGAATCTCCACTATGAATGTTAAATGGTATACATATTATCAGCCTTTTCTGATCCACGACCCCTGAAGTTAGTCTGGTTAAATTTAGGCAACTAAAATAGTGTTCAGAACACTTTTTTCCCACTCCTGTTTTGCACAGGTCTGTGATTAAGATCTGAGACTTTTTTCATGTATTAAATAATATATTTCTCTCAAACACATTTGTTAAAATCCGATCCTTCTCCTAATTCATCCACCTGACAGGTGTAGAATATCAAGATGCTAATTAGACAGCATATTTACTAAACAGGTGTGCCTTGGGATGGTCACAGTAAAAGGCCACTCTAAAATGTGCAGTTTGATCACACAACACAATGCTACAGATGTCCCAAGACTGACATGCTGACTGCGGGACTGTCTGCACTGCCTGTGAAATAGATGTTCCATTTCACTACCATGAGCTGTCTGCAATGTTGTTTCCATTAATTTGGCAATTCTTTCAACCGGCCTCACAACTCCTGACTACATGTTACCATACGAACCAAGGACTTCCATACAGTGTTTTCACCTGCAAGATCTTCTACAACCAGCCACCTGAACAGCTGATGCAACAACTGATTTACACAACCTCAGAACTTCTGCACAAACCTTCAGAAACCATCTCGGGGAAGCTTATCTGCATACTCATGGTCCTCAGTAGGGTCTTGTCTTGACAGCACTTAGTCATCTTAACCAACTAGTGCAGCTTTGAGGTCAGTTGTATGTACTGCCAAATACAGGGAAATGACATTGGACACGTCTTATGGCAGTGAAATGAACATTCAGTTCACAGGCAACAGCTCTGGTGGACAATCCCGCAGTCAGCATGCCAATGACACTCTCCCTCAGAACTTAGGACATCTGTAGAATTGTGTTGTGTGATCAAACTGCACATTTTGGAGTGACCTTTAACTGTGACTATCCCAAGGCACACCTGTGTAATCAGCATCTTGGTATGCCACACCTGTCAGGTGGATGGATTATTTTGGAAAAGGAGAAGTGCTCACTAACATTTTAACAAATTTGTGACCAAAATTTGCATCTAAATTTTTGTTCAGTGTATTTTTTTGTTCAAATGAAATACCCTAAAATTACAAATCTCTATTGATCCATAACTTTTCACTGCAGCGCAAACTAGCACGGGTATCATTACAATCTATGCACATCATAAACTCAAGACACTGCAAAATGTCTTGCATTTACTGTCAAAAGGTCCTTATTGATTACTGTTATGTAAAGCTGTCAATCCAATGATCTCCTGGGTGCTAATAGGAAAACATTAATATGGAGGATAAATCTCTGTGGTATGAATTATGCCAGGGGGCATAATTGATTGGGTAAGGGTGTGGACACGCTGTGAGAGAACCACAATAGAATTTTTCATACATCGTTTGGGGAAATAACCTGAACCCAATTTCAAATGGCAATTTATAGATGCAAGTTCCATAGACACTAGATAACACTGGCACAGAGGCAATTACATAAAAAATCCTCTAAGCTTCCCACAGAAGGTCAGGAGAAATAACAAGGATTGACAGTGGATCAGACACAGAGAGGAACCTCAGAGACCTTAATTTAAGATGACCTATCATGCTTCTCCTTGTTTTTCATCATATATATAATGTTACAGTGTCAGAGCAGACTGTTCACACTAAATGTGAGCAGTTTCAAAAAATGAAGTAAACATATTAAAAGTAAACACTGAGCAAAACCTCAAGCTTCAGATCGTCCTAAATACTCTGTTTCAGACACTTTTGTACTACTTTTGAGACAAGCTGACAAGTCAGATCATGATGAATTTCTTAATTTGTCATCTGCTCCAGGCACGCTACTGCAAATGTTTACATTATGTAGCCTATACTGTTACATCAGCTACAAGCTAAAGTGCCATTACAGTCATTCTGCTGGCTGCAATGATGGTGCAGAGCAATGAGACGTCGAGATATGAGAAGGAAATGCTGACCAATAACAACAGATTGAGCTTTTCGGGAGGGAGGCTTAGTGAGACAGGCGCTAAATTGGAGCATAGCAGACAGAGAGTGAATACAAGTGTCCCAGCACAGACAGTATGAGGAAAATAAGTGTTTTTGTTTTTTTAAATGTTTTACATTAAAGCATGTAAACATGTTCTGGCAGAAACCCAAAATACAAGTATGGACTTGAAAATAACAACTGACACTTTGTCAGCACCCTTATACCAAACTCAGTGGTTGCTCAGGATGCAAATAGTCCTGAACTTTTGGGGTGAATTTTTGCTGCATTACATGCTCTAGATGTGTCCATTTCCTTATCAAATCATGCAGCCTTCTTGTCAATGTGCCTACAAAATGAGTCTCAAATTAAACTCTAGGAAAAAAAAAACTTCAGGCTTCTATCCCTTATATATCCAGATTACAACCTAGACTTTCTAAATGAGTCTGCTGTATGTTCACAAATTAAGACCGGGCCATTCACAATCATTTAAAATAATAAGAACTTTGTTTAGGAAGCTTTTCTTACTCCCACATCAAGTTATTCTTCCCTTCCTGCCTCTCTCTCTCCCTCTATCGAACTGTCACTCACTTCAACCTCAAATTTTCTCCTCTATCCTCTCATCCCTCCTCCCCATCTCCTCACCCAAATGCACCACATTCTCTCTCTCTGTACCCTATTCTTCCTCTCTGTCACCTCTTTGCTACCCTTTTTACCTCCCATTTTGCTTCCCTGGCTCTGTCATCTTTTCCCTCTCGCGTGCTTTTTTTGCCATCTTCTTTTTCTTTCTGTTCCGTTCTCCCTCCCTATCTCTGCCTTTCTCTCTCTTTGCTCCCTCTGTCTTCATTCCCCAGGGGGTATTATCTCAGTCGGAGGCAAATCTGCCCAATTATAAACCTCATCTCCTCTCTCTCTCTCTCTCTCTCTCTCTTACACACACTCACACACACATTGGGCGCTCCTGCATCCACCGCCCCCCATATAACGCACACACATCTCTCTGTCTCACATATACACAGAAGCATAAGCACAAACACATTCACACAAGCACAAAAAACCATCTCCCTATTTTGCTCTTCTTCACTGACTATTTCATTTCCTCCCAACACACACAGACATAGACACACATAAACACACACACACACACACACACACACACACGCTCACACACCACCCTTCCCCTCCTCTCTCTGTCACACCTTAAAAAGCCAATTATACACGCTTCCTCCCTTCTCCTCTTCTCTCCTCCTCTCCCTCTCCCTTCTTTCTTGCCATCGCCACACTGATCTGGAGTAAACCACAACTAAAAAAGGAGGAGAGAGGAGAGGAAAAGACAGAAGAGGAGCCCAAAATAGAGGACAGGGAAAAGGGGAGAAATGGGAATAGAGGGAAGGAAGGAGAAGGAAGGAAATGATGGGGGCAAATTGTGAGCAAAGTAGATTAGAAGTGAATGGTAGGAGAGGAAAAGGAGGGACAAGATAAGCAGCACAAGTTAATACAGCAAACAGGAGAGAGGAGAGGAGAGGAGAGGAGAGGGAGATAGCGTTAATTGCACGGCCAGTATTAGTGCTGGGTTGACAGTTTCTTGTTGAGAGGGGAGCTGATTGGACGATAATGATGCTGACTACTGAACTGCCGCACTGCTGACCCAATGGAAATAGAAGGAGAGGAAGGGTTGATAGGGGTGGTGGTGTTTTTGGGGAGGCAGGGGGTGCAGAGGAAAAGATGGATAGACAGAATGAGACACAAAATGATGACTGAAAGATAGAGACAGAAACAGAGAGAAATGAACACAGTCCAAAATAGGAAATTAAGAAAGGAAGTATTATTGTGTGCATTTTCATTGCCACTGAGAGTTACTATTACAGCACTGAACTGTGGGTCCTGAAACATTTACATATGCACATACTCACACATGCAAACACACATACACACAGGCACTTACGCACACACACAGAGGCAGCAGTGTTTATAAATGTTTTCTTGCAAGCATCTTTAATTCACTGCATTCATTCTCTAATGTAAGACTGAGGCTACATCTCTACATGCCAAAGCATTGTGCCTTACTAGTCCTTCTATCTAATTAAAGTCCTAATCCCAAACTACCTCTTGGGTGATAAAACAGGCCTGAAATGACCCAACTTGTGGAAAATATCCTCACTCCAAGAGGACACACACCATAAATTTGACCCCCCCGCCCTCTGGAATCACTTGCAATTGACAGGAAATTCTAATATTACTGAGTTTCACCATAGCTGAAGGACAAAAAGCACTGCCTTGCCTCACGCACGCACACACGCACGCAAGCAAGCACGCACGCACACACACACGCAGCCAAGGTTGCTGACCAGAATAGGCATTATGCTGCAGCAGGACAGCAGACTGGGGAAAACAAGATGTCAAGAAGTAACATGACAATAACACTGCTAGCAGAGTAGATAGATGATACTGAGACTCTTTGCAGTAGGATCAATGGACAGACTAGCCTCTTGTACTCACTTAACTCATTCACTAATAACAGAACTAGTGCAAGAGACAGTACAGAGCAAGAAAAGTAGGGTCTTTAAAGTTAAATCTTTCCTCCTCAAGCATACTGCATGTAGACATACATACAGTAAGTATGTGTACCTTGTTGGTATTGTGGCTCCAGGTCCAACACTGTGTCTCCACTGAGATTACACAGCAAGGCAACTGCATTTTGGACCATCCCACTGGTAACATCACTACTGTTAGCCTACAAAAAGTAAGGGGAAGAGACAGGATTAATAGGTTACCAGTCAGCTAACAAAATCTTGTACTGCACAAATAGTCCACAGTCAGAGCGTTTCTGTGTAGATTCATTTACATCTACTATCTAACAGCAAAATAAATGTGATGACTTAAAAGTCTGGTGTGTAGGATTTAGCGCCGTCTTGCAATGAGGTTGCAGATTTCAACCAACAAAAACTTGCCAAGCGATCACCTATTGATTACGTCCTCCCTTGAATGACACTTGAATGGCATACTATGACTTTATTTCATGACATTTTAATGACATTTATATGGCATATTATACTATTTTTTTGACTTATGATACTATGACACTCTCGTCCTACTCATCACTCACCTACTCTCCCTCCCTCCATGTCTCCCTGAAATTATGAACGAAAGGCTTATAGTAACAAGGCAGGGTCAGGGACAGCTGGGTTTCATCTGATTTCAAATAAACTATGTCTTAGCTTTAATAATATCTGAGCTAGCCTGGTTCTAAGCAGCTTAGCATCATGTATCAAAATATCAATGTGTAACGATAAACTTCTGTCAATATGGATACGCTACACAGCGTTAGCTTCAGATTTATTGGGATGGTAAACGAATAAAAAGCATAGTTAACATAGTTTGAATATTATTTACTATTACTGCCAATACGTTCCCCTAAATCCTACACACTGGACCTTTACAATAGATAATGGAAATAGAATTAACGTGTAGAACTTCCACACCATTCATCAGTAAATAAACATTTTGGCCATAGACTTTCATCACACTTTAAACTCAAACACAGTAGACACCACTTTGATACACACAGCCATGGCTGCAGCATGAGAGCCAGAGGGAAGCATTGTCAATCTTCTCATTTACCTTCAAACTTATAGCATTGAACTTAAACACTGAATCTGTTTTGAGAACATAAATCTTTCAGCCCACTGAATATATCACAAAACTACTTGCACACAAACCAAGATCCAAGATTGGAAGTTTTAGTTTCAAATGACCAATATTTATCCATTTAGGTAACCTTTAGTCTCTATATACAGACTCTACATTCAGTGAACGTAGAGTCTGTAGGCAAACCCCGGAGATCTTGCCTCTGGAAAAAGAGCGGAAGAGCCCTGGTTTCCATTTGTAGGCTGTTTGTAGTCCGCGTGATATTGATCAATCACGTTTGAGCCAGCTGCAGTTGTTGCCAGGTTAAACGCTCCGTGCGGTGAATTAACGAGGCAGAACATAACTGGCATCACTGCAAACTCTGAATCCATCGCAATGGTTCAGCGTATTTACTTATATATAAACGGAAGTCGGAGACGGAAATTCGCCTCCTCCGCCCAAATCAAACCGGAATGCCAAAAAAACGAGGGTCTACCCCCAGAGGCTGTATCGCCATCTGCCGGAAGTCAGATGCCGAATACAGCCGATGGCTTCCGAGAATGGGTAACCTTTACCAACGCAGAGAAAGTTGCCCGAATACCATCTGTTCTATATGAACTTCAGTGATACAGTGAGGGGTTTTGGGCCCAGTGCTTGCACCTTGAATATGTTACGAGAGCTGGACACGGCATGGCAAAGTCAGCCTTGCTAAATTTTACTCCACACACAACACATTACAAACGAGGTCAATATTAACTGGTGCGGGCCACTGTGTTGGATGTGCACTGACTGGATTTCTTCCTCATCATTTTGTCATGCAAATGTACATTTTTGTCCTGAAAAATCACTAATTTAGCAGTACAGTAAGTCTCCAGTTTACTGGACGTAGGCCCATGGCATGTCTTCTTACTACTACTGAATATCTGTAAAGCTGCTGTATAAAAGTGAGCAGCTGTCTTTCAAAAACTTTATGGATTGAATGTCAAAGTTGTCAGCTAAAATAAGCTATTTTCAAACGGTAATTTTGTCAATTTTGCTAATTGTTACATATTGGAAAGGCGCTCATGACATTAGCAATGTGAGAAGCACAGCATTACTTCCACATATTTCTTCACATGCGAGACACAGAGGAATCAGATATTTTATCTGAGAAGAATCAAGTGTTTGCCTACTGTGAAAATTGTTATTGGGGCACAATGTTGAGCAAAGGATAGAATTAATTCAGTCTATCACAGCATAGTGTAGTTATGACTTTTGATAATGAATTGGTTTTGAAGAGAATAGGGAGCAAGGCTGTAGTCTCCACTTCCCTCTTACTCCTATCTCCTCAACCTCTCCCTTCTCCTCTTTGGCTTTTTCTCCCCTTACTGTCTTCCTCTTCTCTATCTCCTCCTTATAAAACCTTGTCTCCTTCCTCCTGCAGTAATTCACTTCTACTTCTCTCTCTTGCCCTCATTTCACTATTTGATCCTCTCTGAGATATACCAGCTCTGCCTGCGGGGTCTGTGCGCATCAGTCTGATCTGTGTACAGGCCGATAAGCCTGGCTGGTACTCATCATGTGCAGTAGCCTGAGGCTGAAGACAATGACATCAATTCACACCTAGGACAACCTGCCTGTCAGTAACAAAAAACAGTAAATGACAAAGCCAATTTATTTTGATCTTTATGGACTAATGAGCTGTGAAAGGATTATCGTGTACATCACTAAAGCAGCAAAAATCTGACAAAGAGCAACGAGGAATGGCAAACCAAAGTGAATTTTAACTTAGTGACTCATGGCTCTGCACCTTAACTCATTCAACACGTATTAGTGGTGTATTTACAGAATGCACTGTATAAGTGAGGCAGGGTGTGTTAAAGTATTTGACTGCAACCCCCTCTGATCAGTCTTCTGCCTCCTCAGGCACAACAACCAACCAGTTAGAGAAGAACGCTCCTGTTGGCTTCCTGATGTCCTTTCATGTCTGAAGCAGAACTACTTCATCATCTAGACAAATACAATTAGGTGAGTTTCTCCATGACAAGTGTGATCAGCGGTGGCAGGTGTAATCAATCCAGATCACAGTGTTTCAGGCAGCATAAATCAATCCAAACGTGAGCAATACAGACGACACTAATGGATCCCGACATGACTGCTTCAGACAGAAGTAAACAATCAGGAGAGGAGTTAATCAGGCTGTTGGATAAGAGTGTTTAACATTCTGCATCAGCTAGTCGGGGCTGGACAGGCAGCCATGCAGAACGCTGATTATTTAGTGAGTCTGTGTGTGTGTGTGTGTGTGTGTGTGCGCGCGCGTAAACCATAAATTGTTTGCTCCAGGAGAAGCGTTTTAGTTTGCTGAAAACAGATTGTGCTGTTTGTGTGTTCATTAGATTGTGCGTATGCAAAAAGGGTCAGGTGCAATAAATTGTTTACTGGAAACATTGTTATGCTTCGCTGATAACAGACAAGTGCTGTGTGCTTGTGTGTATGCGTCTGTGTGGGATCTTAATAGTGGAGTCCATATTCTCACTCTATTAACCCTTCCTCCTCTCGATGGCTGACCTGCCAGTCAATTACACCAGCCCTCTAATAGGTCAACACCACTCAGACTAATTTACATAGCTACGAACTCTACAAGGGTTACATGGAGCGAGTAAGAGAGGAAAGAGAAGGAAGGAGCCAGAACACAACTCAGCTGCAATTATATGCAGAAATGTCATAGAATAATACAGATTGTGATAACTGACTTTGATTAGCAGAGTGTGGGACTCTTTAAAAGACTGACTGATTCACTGACTGACTGAATGACCAAGTGGTTTGCTGATTGCTGAATAAAAATTGATCAATTGATTAAATGAGATTGGTCTCTTACCATAATGAGCTGAAAGACTGTTGGTAAAATCCTACTGTGTTTAATCAACCTGGAAAGGAAAGAGAAAAATACATATTGAGGCAGAGGTAGAAAGGCAAGGGTGAGAAACATATTTAATTTAGAGGCAATTCACTGCACTGTTCACACATATACACACACACATGGCCACATGCACACAAACTGGGCTGTTTCATCTTCATTAAGGTTGGAGTTCCGCTACAACA